>NC_091117.1:153332687-153932687 GCF_040183065.1 Periplaneta americana
TGTCAGGTAATCTATTGCGAATTCTCGACCTCATCTCGCCAAATACCATCTCGCCATTACCAGTTCCATCGATGCTAGATACAGCGTCATTAAAAACCAAGTAAATAAACAACAGCACCAGCAGAAGCGTTATCATAAAATGATTCATCTTTATTGAGAACTATAAGAAACAATAAAATTTAAAATGCATTAAAGAAAGAAAGAAACAGCGAAGTTGGTTATAGAATCATTTTAATCACATAAACGACTCTACAATAGTTACTACACAAAAACAAGCAAGCAATGAAGCCTGTACATAAGTGTATGGTCAACAGAACCAAAATGACACACGGACTATTTTCCATATTAGGGTACAAAATATGAACCCGCAGAAGTAGGGTCACCGGAAAGAAATAATTCCATATTTTATTGGGACAAGGAAGTAAAGACAGTAAAAAGAAGACCAACATACTTTTCCGACACAACCCTGTGTAATAAGAGAGAGGAATTGGTGGCCATGATTGCCATAGAAATAGCGGTTAGTTTGGATGGATGGATGGATGGATGCTAGATGTACTGCATATAAAAGTCTCAGGTCTCCCGCTTCGATTCGAGGCGGGACGCAAAAAGACCCTCTTTCAGAAAATTAAGATTACTTGAATAATTTTATCATTACCTAGTAACTATTTTCTTCTAGATTTAAGTAATTACATTAAATTTCAATTACTTTTCTTAACAGTGTAGGTTTGCACATTGGAAAAAACGAATATTTTGGCAAGTGTAATGATTTTAACATTAAATTCAGTGGTGAATGTTATATTTTTAAACATTTAAAAGGCGACGTTCATCAGAAATGCACGACTCAGAGAATGGAAAGAAGCTTGTTGAAAATGTTCAAGTCCAGTTATAAATATGTATGAAGCTCTAAAAATGTATACTCTGTGTCAAATGATGAGTTTGGAGCAGTAATATGATAAGGCACGAACTAGATATGAATTTAGGTATAAATAAATTTTATATCATTGTTATCAATGAATAAACATTGAAATTTAAATATTTTGCCACATGTGATGCCAGACAGAACTATTAAGTCATCTGAGTTAATAATTTGGCATAATATATTATTGCCACAAGCCCTTCAGAAAGACACCAGAGAAACGTGATGTAACTTACAGGTAGATAAATATTGTTTTGTAGTTGGATAGCTCTATCTACAATATGTCTTTTATTGAAATTGCAATTTTGAGAATTATATTACTTTCTTCAGCTGCGGGATAATTATTTATTTATTTATTATTACTTATGTATTTACTTATTCATTTACTTGATTATTTATTTACTTATTCGGTTATTTATTTACTTGCTTATTTATTTAGTTATTTACTTATTTACTTGCTTATGTATTTACTTATTCGCTTATTTACTTACTTGCTTATTTATTTACTTATTCACTTATTTACTTACTTGGTTATTTATTTACTTATTCACTTATTTATTTACTTGCTCATTTATTTACTTATTCACTTATTTATTTACTTGCTTATTTATTTACTTGCTTATTTAATTACTTATTCACTTATTTATTTACTTGCTTATTTATTTACTTATTTACTTACTTGCTTATTTATTTACTTGCTTATGTATTTAATTATTCACTTATTTAATTACTTGCTTATTTATTTATTTACTTGCTTATTTATTTACTTATTCACTTATTTATTTACTTGCTTATTTATTTACTTATTCACTTATTTATTTACTTGCTTATTTATTTACTTATTCACGTATTTATTTACTTGCTTATGTATTTACTTATTCACTTATTTATTTACTTATTTATTTACTTCCCTATTCACTTATTTATTTACTTTCTTATTTATTTACCTATTCACTTATTTATTTACTTGCTTATGTATTTACTTATTCACTTATTTATTTACTTGCTTACTTATTCACTTATTAATAAATTAATTAATTAATTAATTAATTACTTCATTAATGAAGGAATGAATGAATGGATGGATTTCTTTATCTATCTATCTATCTATCTATCTATCTATCTATCTATCTATCTATCTATCTATCTATCTATCTATCTATCTATCTATCTATCTATCTATCTATCTATCTATCTATCTATCTATCTATCTATCTATCTATCTATCTATCTATCTATCTATCTATCTATCTATCTATCTATCTATCTATCTATCTATCTATCTATCTATCTATCTATCTATCTTTCTCTTTCTTTCTCTTTATTTCTTTCTCTTTATTTCTCTATTTATTTCTTTATTTCTCTATTTATTTATTTATTTATTTCTCTCTTTCTTTATTTCTCTCTTTCTTTATTTCTCTCTTTCTTTATTTCTCTCTTTCTTTATTTCTCTCTTTCTTTATTTCTCTCTTTCTTTATTTATTTCTTTCTTTATTTCTCTCTTTATTTATTCTCTCTTTCTTTATTTCTCTCTTTCTTTATTTATTTCTCTCTTTATTTATTTCTCTCTTTATTTATTTCTTTATTTATTTCTCTCTTTATTTATTTCTCTCTTTCTTTATTTCTCTCTTTCTTTATTTATTTCTTTCTTTATTTCTCTCTTTCTTTATTTATTTCTTTCTTTATTTCTCTCTTTCTTTATTTCTCTCTTTCTTTATTTCTCTCTTTCTTTATTTATTTCTTTCTTTATTTCTCTCTTTATTTATTTCTCTCTTTATTTATTTCTATCTTTCTTTATTTATTTCCCTCTTTCTTTCTTTATTCCTTTCTTTATTTCTCTCTTTCTTTATTTCTCTCTTTCTTTATTTCTCTCTTTATTTCTCTCTTTCTTTATTTATTTCTTTCTTTATTTCTCTCTTTCTTTATTTCTCTCTTTCTTTATTTCTCTCTTTCTTTATTTCTCTCTTTCTTTATTTCTCTCTTTCTTTATTTCTCTCTTTCTTTATTTCTCTCTTTCTTTATTTCTCTCTTTCTTTATTTATTTCTCTCTTTCTTTATTTATTTCTCTCTTTCTTTCTTTATTTCTCTCTTTATTTATTTCTCTCTTTATTTCTCTCTTTCTTTATTTCTCTCTTTCTTTATTTCTCTCTTTCTTTATTTCTCTCTTTATTTATTTCTCTCTTTATTTATTTCTCTCTTTCTTTATTTCTCTCTTTCTTTATTTATTTCTTTCTTTATTTATTTCTTTCTTTATTTATTTCTTTCTTTATTTCTCTCTTTCTTTATTTATTCCTCTCTTTCTTTATTTCTCTCTTTCTTTATTTCTCTCTTTCTTTATTTCTCTCTTTCTTTATTTCTCTCTTTCTTTCTTTATTTCTTTCTTTATTTCTCTCTTTATTTATTTCTCTCTTTCTTTATTTCTCTCTTTCTTTATTTATTTCTCTCTTTATTTATTTCTCTCTTTCTTTATTTATTTCTTTCTTTATTTCTCTCTTTCTTTATTTATTTCTTTCTTTATTTCTCTCTTTCTTTATTTCTTTCTTTATTTCTCTCTTTCTTTATTTATTTCTTTCTTTATTTCTCTCTTTCTTTATTTCTCTCTTTCTTTATTTCTCTCTTTCTTTATTTATTTCTTTCTTTATTTCTCTCTTTATTTATTTCTCTCTTTATTTATTTCTATCTTTCTTTATTTATTTCTTTCTTTATTTATTTCTTTCTTTATTCCTTTCTTTATTTCTCTCTTTCTTTATTTCTCTCTTTCTTTATTTCTCTCTTTATTTCTCTCTTTCTTGATTTCTCTCTTTCTTTATTTCTCTCTTTCTTTATTTATTTCTTTCTTTATTTCTCTCTTTATTTATTTCTCTCTTTATTTCTCTCTTTATTTCTCTCTTTCTTTATTTCTCTCTTTCTTTATTTCTCTCTTTATTTATTTCTTTCTTTATTTCTCTCTTTCTTTATTTCTCTCTTTCTTTATTTCTCTCTTTCTTTATTTATTTCTCTCTTTCTTTATTTATTTCTTTCTTTATTTCTCTCTTTATTTATTTCTCTCTTTATTTCTCTCTTTCTTTATTTCTCTCTCTCTTTATTTATTTCTCTCTTTCTTTATTTCTCTCTTTCTTTATTTCTCTCTTTCTTTATTTCTCTCTTTATTTCTCTCTTTCTTTATTTATTTCTCTCTTTCTTTATTTCTCTCTTTCTTTATTTTTCTCTTTCTTTATTTCTCTCTTTCTTTATTTCTCTCTTTCTTTATTTCTCTCTTTCTTTATTTATTTCTTTCTTTATTTCTCTCTTTATTTATTTCTCTCTTTCTTTATTTCTCTCTTTCTTTATTTATTTCTCTCTTTATTTATTTCTCTCTTTCTTTATTTCTCTCTTTCTTTATTTATTTCTTTCTTTATTTCTCTCTTTCTTTATTTATTTCTTTCTTTATTTCTCTCTTTCTTTATTTCTCTCTTTCTTTATTTCTCTCTTTCTTTATTTCTCTCTTTCTTTATTTCTCTCTTTCTTTATTTATTTCTTTCTTTATTTCTCTCTTTATTTATTTCTATCTTTCTTTATTTATTTCTTTCTTTATTTATTTCTCTCTTTCTTTCTTTATTCCTTTCTTTATTTCTCTCTTTCTTTATTTCTCTCTTTCTTTATTTCTCTCTTTATTTCTCTCTTTCTTTATTTATTTCCTTCTTTATTTCTCTCTTTCTTTATTTATTTCTTTCTTTATTTCTCTCTTTCTTTATTTCTCTCTTTCTTTATTTCTCTCTTTCTTTATTTCTCTCTTTCTTTATTTATTTCTTTCTTTATTTCTCTCTTTCTTTATTTCTCTCTTTCTTTATTTCTCTCTCTCTCTTTATTTCTCTCTTTCTTTATTTCTCTCTTTCTTTATTTCTCTCTTTCTTTATTTATTTCTCTCTTTATTTATTTCTCTCTTTCTTTATTTCTCTCTTTCTTTATTTCTCTCTTTCTTTATTTATTTCTTTCTTTATTTCTCTCTTTCTTTATTTCTCTTTTTCTTTATTTCTCTCTTTCTTTATTTCTCTCTTTCTTTATTTCTCTCTTTCTTTATTTCTCTCTTTCTTTATTTCTTTCTTTTTTTTTTCTTTATTTCTTTATTTATTTATTTATTTATTTATTTATTTATTTATTTATTTATTTATTGTTTATTTATTTATTTTATTCATTCATTCATTCATTCACTCATTCATTCATTCATTTATTTTAGTCACGAAAATGTCAACTTTCCCGAAATTCATATTATTCTTTCTTTAAGACAAAACATAAGTACTAAATATGGAGGAAAAGGATGTCCCTCTTTGGTACAACTAAAATCTGACAACCCTGGATGGATGGATGGATGGATGGATGGATGGTGAATTAGTTTGCGAGGGCTAGGGTCTGAAATTTGTTTTTCTATAACTTTAATTGTGGAAGTGGGACATAAATATATTTCTACAGCAGACATTTGAGAGAAAATTAACAGCCACATCATGCTCACTCCACTCTGTACTCAGCAATGACATACGTACTTTATAAATGTCACAACGTTTAAGCTGAATTTTTGTGGCTTATTGACACAAGTTTTGAATTAAATGTCACTGTAAATACAGCAGCACATTCAATCAGAATTAGCACCAGATTCTGTACAATGAATATGTCTCTTACTACAATTAACCCCATTCTACTCGTTTCAACAAACAAGTTCCCATTTAACATTCTGTAATTGGTACTAGTTTCCAAATGTACATTGCTATTACGACTGTCAACAAAGCTCTAGTTGACATGGAAATTCATTGTAGATTGATTACCTGGAAACCGCTAATTTGCGAGTTGTAACTTCACTCAGCTTTCAGCCATAAAGAATATGCTACCAGTAATGATTTGCAGTACGTTTAAAATAAACAGAGCTTTAAAAATGACACATTCTTTCCTACTACAAATTGTGCGCAGTAACTGAAATTATTAATTATTAATTGAAGTCATGTTAAACCAAAATATGAATTGAAAGTGACCACTTCTTACAATTAATTCGTTCTCTTATTTAAAGCAAAAATTATATTCCAGATATTAAAGTACCGATGGGTCTAATTCTAGCATGAACATAATGTTTTTGGCCAAGATTTGACTACCCCAGTCAAACCTTGGCCAACTTTGCAAGTCTAGTTTTTCAGGTAAAGCTTCCTGTGAAGCAGATTTGAATAATTTCAAGGGAAAAATTGTTCCCGGGACCTCCGGTTGAACGTACCAGCGCTCTACCAACTGAGCTACCCAGGAACTCCACCCGACACTGTCTAAAAAAATTGGGGGAAAAATTGAGACGGTGTCGGGTGGAGTTCCTAGGTAGCTCAGTTGGTAGAGCGCTGGTACGTTCAACCAGAGGTCCCGGGATCGATACTTGGCTCCGGAACAATTTTTCCCTTGAAGTTATTCTTGGCCAACTTTATCTATAAACCGAATAGATGCCATAGGTCAGTTCAGCCCCTCGGCTTTCGCACAAGTAAGTACAGAAAAACGTAGTAAATGTCAAAATGTAGGCCCATATAACATAATTTTATATTATGGGCCAGTCCTGCGCCGTATTCTCGTAGTTTAAGGTGTCATGCATTGCATTTACCGGTACGGAATGCTCGCTAGTTCGAGTCCTCATGGTGGAAGAAATTTTATCATGAAATTTTGACCAATGTAATTGTATTGAAGCGGTGCCTTCCCAGCATCGTCATGAATAGGTATGAGGAAATTCGGTTCCACTAGACTAAACGGCATTTCGGTAGGCGGTCGGCTGCTATATGCGCCGTAGCATTTCTGGTATGTGACGTCACAAGCTTGTACAGTAGAACCAATCGGAATCAGTCTGTAACAAGTACTTCCCAAGTTCGTCTGTTCACGTGTGTGTGTTTCAATAGGCTACACTGAATAAGTAAAACTAACATTTACTATATGGGTGTAAGATAAATAAATGAAAGAAGAGACTGTAAAAAGACAAGTATTACATAGGCAGGCAGTTATGGACGTTATGATAAATTAAATATTACATGTTCCCAAACAAAATATTGTAGCCACGAAGAAGATGAGAGGTATGAACTGAATCGTGTAGAAAGAATTAGGCTATAACGACTTGAGAGGTGAGTATGTACAGATAACTCTTCGATAAGTCTACGTATATGGAGCCCATAAGGAAAGTTTCAAAATTGCAGATAATTTTCCTACTTGAAGTTACTAACATTGCAATGGAAACCAAGCTCTATTATCTCTCGACCTCCAGCGAAACACACTCACGTTACAATTTTTAAGCTCGGCAACTTACTGTTGATTTCTATAGGAGGACGAGTTGCAGACTCAAAATCAGACTTAAATTCGTTGTTTGTCTTAAAGATACCCGCTAGTGGATAATAGACAGAATTTAAAAATTTGAGAAATTCGTAAACATAATTGCATAAAATAAAAAATTCATTACTAATTAATTCGTCTTCAGAAAATGCTCAAAGTCTTCCTCGTCCGGACGCGCCATTTCAATAGATTTTATTACAAACTTAAGCAATTTAGCAACAAAAAACCTAAGTAATGTAATAGAGGAAGGTTAAGTTACTTTTGTTTTTCTTTCTCTTCTCATTTAAAATACCGGTATGTTATTGTTGCTGATTTCTTATTAATTTACTAGTGTTGTATTTGGAAGCAAATAACACATACCTTCTTCACTCAAGTATTTTTAAAGTTATGACTATGACGGATTGTTAGGTCGTTAAAATGTAATTTTAGGTGCCTAAAATAGGCTTAAAAGTGTAGGAAATAGTCTCTAAAGAACTGAAAATAGGCTCTAACAAAAATAATGTTTTCTTTAAAAACATGTTCCAAATCAACAGGAATTCACTTCTATAATTTAATAATTTTAAATGCTTATACACCATTACCACCACTACTACTACTAATAGTACAAGAACAACAAATATCTAACTAGTTATATACATAAACTAAACCATTAAATGTGAAAAGTAAGTTTTAAACATAAATTCAGTATATAAACAAGTCGAATATAATCAATTTTTACCAAGCCTTGTCCATTAATGTCCATAATTGGCTTCACAATAAATTACTAATACTTTTTCTAAATTGTCATCTAAAAAGCAATGCCGTCTGTCACTCAACACAAATTTGTATCCTGAAAATGAACGTTTCAGATCCACTGAAGTAACAGAAGCTTATTTAAATTTGGACACTAGTTGGACAGGAATGTTACATTGTAAATCAGTGTTCTTCCCTGCTAGGTCCTTCAGTCCTACATTTCTCTGCAGAACTTGCTCCAGTTTATCCCGTACTTCATTCCCAACAGAACCAGAACACATTTCGAATTTAAAATACATATTTTCGAAATAAAAATGGGTGTTTTGACTTATTAGAGATAAAACATACTTAATAGATCAAAATAGGCTTTGTCGTCAAAATAGGCATTTTTAGGTGCTACTAAAATATCAATTTTAGGCGTAGTTTTATATGAAATGAAGAGTCCACTGCAAGAATGATGGATGTCACTTTCTTGTCGAAAATGAACCAAGACTGTCAATGCATAGCTTAAGACTTATAGAATGTACATACAGAGTTATATGGCATTAACATTGAAAGTCATTGTCCAGTAGGCTTAATGATCGGAAAATCACAGTTAAGCTTTGAGCGCTAAGCATTTCAAACTTTCAATTGCTCCTCCTGCAAAATGTATTCCAAATGACATCCATCATTCTTGCAGTGGACTCTTCAAACGTGTACTTGCAAGTTTTTATGAATTTTATCTTTTAAAGATTATAATAGGCTTTTACCTGAAATCCGAAGTCCAATTATGACAAAGCACTTTCAAAATAAATTGTAATGAAGGCTGCATAAAACCCAGTCTTGATGATGCACAATTTATTGAGTAAAAGAGATGGGCTTCCAAACATGACTGGTCTAGGGCCGTAGCATTTTAAGTTCCCCACTGTTCACGAATATTCCCCATTATCGTCTGTGTGATAGAAAACTTGAGTTCAACACAGATAATGAAGAAATCTAAATATAACTATCACGATCTACCTTAATTCGAAAAAAGTATTCTAAATCCAGATCTCGGCTGTCTGATTTGATATAATGTCAAGGTGGAACAGGCTATAAAATTTATTGTACTCTTGCAGTACGTATGATTGTATCTTACAAGCGTGTGGTTTCATATCTTCACCCTACAGCGTAAAGGAACTGATATGATCGTGTAATGTGAAGGTATGACAGAATGTTGAGGAACTTCCTGCATCTCAAGGCCCTGGCCTGGATAGCGAATTTTGAGTTTCACTGTAAAGTTTCACTGTTTGCACACGATGCAACACTTTCCTCGTGTCATCCACAAATCTGCACGCGCATGAAAGATGCAAAAGCAAGGCGGATATCATATTTTACAAGAGGAACAGTGACTACATGTAGTTGTTAGACATTATGGCCGCTTCACAATTTTTTTCAAGAGGAAAAGCTAAAAACAAAAAAATAAGAATAAGCATCATATGAGTTTGAAAAAAAAAAATAAAATGCAAAAGAGGCAACGATAAGAAAACTGCAAGAATAAAAAGAATTATAAGAGCAAGAGGAAACGGAGGAAGAGGAAGATCAAGAAGGAATTATAACAGGGAATATAATTAGATGAAATGAAAGAAGAAATGTGAGTGCAAAAAGAAATAGAAAACAAATTCTATTATAGTCCCGTCGCTCTAATTTCCGCCAGCCAATTGCGTTGCAGGTCGGCTACATTTAAACGTGTGCTTCTTGTGATTCGCTGAGGAAGACGTTATTCATTTCTTAAGGCTCGATAAATACTTAATATAATCGCCCGCCATTTTGGCTCTTTCGTTGGCGTTCGCAGAAAGCACAGGAAGACGTTATTTGCCCCTCAATTATTTGCCGAATTACAGTGAATTTTATTTATTATCATAGGAGCTACGACATGATAATGTTTAACTGTGTGGCAAATAGATTCCTCGTCTGGTAGCTCGGCAACGAAAGAACAAAAATAGCGAACGATACTACCTACCTAGACTTTATAGAGCCTTCACTTCCTAAGACGTTAGCAAAGAGGAGGAGTCACGCCGGGAATAACTACGTTGCGACTATAAGAGAAAACAGAAGTAGAAAATATATAAGAAGAGTTCACACTTGTGGAGTAATGGCTAGCGCGTATGTCCGCGAAACCAGGTGGCCCTATTGGACTCCGGACTCATTTCTCTGGCATTATCACCATCATCTCATTCAGACGCTAAATAACCTAAGATGTTGATAAAGCGTCGTAAAATAACCTACTAAAATATATATACAGCGTATTTCCGGGCTGGTGTTACAAACTTTCAGGGATGATGGTGAAGGGCACATGTATCAATTTGAGATAAGGAACCCTGGTCCGGAAATGACTGAGTCGAAAGTTATAAGCAAAAATAGTTGTAAGGAAATGGAATTGTGATTTCGCACCACGTGTCGATTAATCTGTCGATTAATCGATTAAATTCAAATCTTTAATCTATTAAATATTTTGATCGATCGGCAGCACTAATTATAAGTAGGTACTTACTTACTTACTTACAAATGGCTTTTAAGGAACCCGAAGGTTCATTGCCGCCCTCACATGAGCCCGCCATCAGTCCCTATCCTGTGCAAGATTAATCCAGTCTCTATCATCACACCCCACCTCCCTCAAATCCATTTTAATATTATCCTCCCATCTACGCCTCGGCCTCCCTAAAGGTCTTTTTCCCTCCGGTCTCCCAACTAACACTCTATATGCATTTCTGGATTCGCCCATACGTGCTACATGCCCTGCCCATCTCAAACGTCTGGATTTTAAGTTCCTAATTATGTTAGGTGAAGAATACAATGCGTGCAGTTCTGTGTTGTGTAACTTTCTCCATTCTCCTGTAAATTCATCCCGACAGCACGTAAAATAATCCTGACTGCGGCAGTGACAACTCAGGTAAAATTTATCGGTCAGCTGTTTCCATCTTTGCCAAGTTCCCTGTTTTGCGGATAAACGTCTCTATTGCCAGTGTATCGATTAGGCTCGAAGTTTTTCCTGCAATATAACGTATCGTGAGAAAGCAGAGATCTCTTAAAACACTACAACTAACTACACTACAGTACAAAGAAAACTCTTCAATGATACGTTCTAATCTTGAGATAGAAAGCAAAAAATGGGGATAATAAGACCTTAGTCGAACGAGCTGTCTCACTAAATAAAATGAGAAACCACATTTGAATTTTCTAAACTTGATTTGAATGTTTGATTTACGACTCTGCGTTCAAACAAGGCGTTATACATAAATATGGTAGGGTGTTGACCTCAGGACCCTTGAACAAAAGTCGCATTATCCGCTGGAAAGTGAAACTGAAGAAGCCAGGAAGCAGACAGTGTCTACCGGTTGCATCCCATCACAGCAGGAGGTGGCGCTGTGAGAAAACGTCGCCTTGTTCCTGTACAAGTGCACCCATGCACGCAGTCGCCACATGAATTCGTAAAAACATGTGGAAACCGCGGAGCAACAAAACACGGTCTTGGTGCTGGACTTTCATTCGGAATTATGAGGAAACATTACTTCCTACAATGTACATAAAATACTGTCTGATTTATTTACATTCTAAATTTTACTTCGTATATTTTTATGTTGTAATAAATAACATCACTTACATCAATACAGAAAATGATCTTCCAGAGTTCTGAAAGCAAACTTCATATGATTTTTCACAAGCTCAACTCCACTCTTCTCATCTGCACGCTGGGGACCCCTGGGATCTTTTAAGATGCGAAAGAGAGAGTGGTGTGCGGAAAGTAATGGGAAGCTACCGCATTTATCTTTCCTAGGAAAAACTGCAAACATGGCATGATGAGTCTTTCCACGGTAAAAGATTCCGGACGTAAACTTATATGGATCATATGCGGAGAATAAGAGGAAGGAAGAAAATAGGAAAGATTGGAGAATGCTCGGTTTGCAGTGAAAGACCTGCCCTTGGACAGAACACTGTATGTATTCTCATTTTTTTTTCACCAAATTTTGGATTGCTGAATTAGATGAGTGTTGAACGACAGATATTCCCGTAGAAATCTGTCTTCGATTTCCAAAAGGGGACATGTACAAAATCACAGAGAGTTGGAAAATCGCAAAAACTATAACTAAGTTAACAAATTAAAATGTTCATATATATTTTTGTAATTAGATCACTATGGATACGTGCATTCAGGATACATTAACATTTTAATTTTTTAAGTCTGTTGTGTTTTTTTTTTTTTTTGTGATTTTGCAACACTTTGTTATTTTGGACGTGTTTCCTTTTGCAAATCGACGACAGAAATATAGTATGACAATTTTTATACGATTTTTTTCGTAAGACTATTCAAGAGATTCTTTTGTGACTACCTTGCGAGCTTCATGATGGAAACCAGTAACTCAGCAGCAGGCAGTTGAAAATGTCGCTTTATTTACAAAAACGCGTCGAAATATAAAGAAAACAATTAACGTAATGTCTATATTATATTGTTGTCCATTATTCTGTAATTTGCTTGCATTTATATTTTCCTATCAATTTCTTTTCTGTTATTTGATTGAAATTATAGCATAAATTAACATGTTGACATTTTCCTCTAGGATACTATGTCAATTTAAGGGTTGACGTCCCTTCTCAAACTCGTAGACTACTCACGTGTTACTGGATATTGATCCTGTGATAATGGAAAGCTGGTGGTCAATACCGAAGTACTCTAAAATTTCTCAGCGCATTATTCTGTGTACCCAGTCCTAAGAACTGATCGCCATGTGGTCAGTACAGTCAAGTCCGGATATAGTGAACCACTGCGGACTTGCATATTTCGTTCACTGTATCAGAAGTGTCTCCCCCTTAACCTTAAACTACAGAAATTAATGAAATTGTGAACAAGAAAATAAAATATTTCATTTTTATGGAAAGATTTACACTGTATACTGTTACAGTTGATTTACTTAAACTATGCTGTCGACCCACGTTCGCTTGCGAAAGAACACGCTCAATGTCACTTATAATTAACATTCGCCTTATCTTCCAAAGAAAACACTTTACGCTTCGACATTTTTATACAGTACATTCACTGTTGGAACACTGGAAAGAGACTGATCAAGTAGAAATGACAGACGCTGTTATGGTGTGACTGCGTACTCAGCCTTGGAATTTCCCGGGTCACTTAATGGAAACAGGGAGAGGGTTGATGGAGTTTGAAAGCCATCGAAATCTAACATAATAGGCTATCCGTCTTCTTTTAATAAAAGAAGGCAATTTCATTTTTTATTGTTTCGATGCTATCCGTCATAATGGAAATATTTCTGAGAACAAAAAGGAATCCTTTGACGATGGAGGATTAGAAATAACAGTAGAGTAGCGTACCTGAGAACAGAATGTCAATCTTTCGACGGTGGAGTGAGGCAAGGTCGTCACGCGTTGCCTGGATTTACAGTACAGCTCTATGTATGTCTAGGAATCACTAATCCTACCTTTGTCCTTTGGCTAAAGGAATACGAAACTTAGAATGTTGTTCTCAACACATTCTTTCAATTTTATTCAAGAAGGTCTGACTTCAAATAATAATTTGTCAGGATACAAGGTTCACTATAAGCGAGAATTCACTATAAACGGAAATATTAATGTACTTTTTAATGTATGCGGGTCGGGACCAACGATTTAGGTTCACTAGAGCTGAATGTTCACTATAACTGAGTTCACTATATCCAGAGTTGACTGCATATGCTTTAAACTTTAAAGAAATGTATAGAAACTCCCAAATATCCACTTCCAACACTGCGTGCACTAAATGTAGAAGACCTGTCCGTGACCTTTGATGAGACGTCGTCAATCAACCTATAGTGAGCCTCAGTAACTGCTTACAACCTATGGGTTAACTTACTCTACCCTAAAGGAATCGGCAGGGGAGCGATAAATTCAGTATTTATTGGGTCGTGCTCCTCAGCGGGATAGCTGCGTCCTTGCACACCAGCGATGAGTCTCGTTAGAAAGCCGGCTCCACTCGAATTATTGTACCTAATGCCAACACCTCAGCAACAAAACGAGGACAAATACTCCGCCCTGCTGCACAGCTGTGAGACCGAAGTTCGAATAAGTCTAGACCTGGACCCCAGAACAGTTTTCGAAATACTATAATAATATTATATTTATATTATCCTTATCTATTTTCAGCCCATGCTTCTAGAAATATTACGTCCATATCATGTACCAATAAAGTTTTATTATTATTATTATTATTATTATTATTATTATTATTATTATTAACCAAAGGCTATATTGACATTTTGCTATTTATTTGTGCCCTAAAATGGTCATTTTTGACATTAAAATAAGTCGAGATAAAACTACTTACGTTAAATGTTGCTAAAAAGTAGTCTATTGTTTTCATTAGTGTGAAAATTGTAATTTAAAATATTCAAATTCAAGCTGCTTTTAGCGGCGCATTTATTAAATTAGAAATCCTTCATTATCGAATTTAGATGGTCCAATGTGTTGCTAATCAAGCTCCGTTTACATAAATCGTCAGTACGAAAGTTGAAAAAAAAAAATCAAGATCTGCGAGCTAGGATTGAACCACCGTGGCAGTTACATAGTACAATCACAGTCTAGCATATACAGTCACGAAGCTCAATGCGTAGTAAATATGCATCCATAGATAGTTGCTAACCACTAGGATCGCTACTATCGCCTCATTACAGACAATGCGAAATAGTACCGGCACAGTCTATTGTTCCTAGCACCCTCACAACTCAAGCTTCGTGACTGCATATACTAGACTGTGGTACAATTATGATGTTCAAGGATAGTTTTCTATTACCAGCCCTCAAAATACCACACGGTTCATCCGAAGTTACATTCATCCCCAAGGGAACCATGCTACTCACTTTTACCATCATTGGAGATACATACCTCTCCATCAGGTTGGAATACGCGAACTTCTGATTTATTGGCAATCATGGTACATAATTACTCGATTCTGAGGACTACGGAATCAACAAAAATGCTTTGATTTTCTCCGAAGTTGGTAACAGTGCACCATATAGTAAACACACTAGATACTAGAAATCTAACATCAGTTAGGACGCGGACAAGCTGGCAACAAAGGCGCATTTCTTTCTTTCTTTCTTTCTTTCTTTCTTTCTTTCTTTCTTTCTTTCTTTCTTTCTTTCTTTCTTTCTTTCTTTCTTTCTCAAAAGACCTGCTTTCTCCATGAAAGTAATAATTCAACTTCTTATTCGATGTTCTCGAAATTTATAGATATTAGTGTTGTCTGCCACATTGAATTGGTGATTAACATCCTTTTCAATATCGTATAATGAATTCCGCTGTAGATGTTCAGCAATTGAATGTGTCAAGACATAAACAACAAAGTAAAGGTTAAGAATTTATAAGCGATTTGGCATAAAACACTAGCTTATCTATAAATAATACCATCGTTCGTGTTACACGTCGAGAAAAACACACATTAAAGCTTCAAATCTGCATACGCAATTGCACGAATTGACTATCAATATATATAATGTCTGTAAGTTGACAGGTTTATGGATCCTTCTTTCTTTGACGTCTTGATTCATGGTTTATATAGCCTCTATAAAAGCATGACCTTGATTCTTAGCTAAATTATCTGTATCATGTAAATGATATACCTTCTCTTTACATTTTACGGACTTGTTGATACTTTGAAGAACTGGGCTTAACTTCATACCTAGATTTGTGGAGGTTGAAAACAAAACCGGTCATTTCCATCGAAAACAAAAAATGAGTTTTTTACGGTTTCGGTATGTTTAGAGAGGCATCTTTCTGAATACACTACACTACACACACACACTCTCATGAGTCCTTGGACCGATTTAATTTTTAATATTATATTAATGACCTTTTAATGATAGACCTTAAAGTATATGAAGGTGATTTATATTCGTATGCTGATGATACTGTTTTACTTTTTAGTGGAAAAACTTGGACTGATACTTATTATAATGCAAATTTCGGCTTAAAATTAATCAAAAAATGGTTCGATTTAAATTCGCTTGTAACTAATAGGAATAAAACAATAGCTGTCCCATTTTCTTTAAATAATAAAGGTAATAAACCAATTTCATCTACTCTACAAATTAAAATGTATAATTTTGATTGTTTCCATATAAATATCAATTGTTCAGTTATTAATGAATTTAAGGAGGTTAAATACTTAGCTATATTATTGATAATCATTTAAAATGGAATAATCGTGTTCATTATATTTGTAATAAATTACGTAAAACTTTATATTACTTTGTTGTTCTAAGAAATATTTTGTCAATTAACTGTTTACGTGTAATTTATTTATATTTATATTTATGTATGGTATTACAGGTTGGGTGGAACTTATAAATTCAAACTATATCCATTAATTTTACTACAGAAAAAAGTATTAAAAATATGTTTTTAAAAAGCAGAAAGATTACTCAACTGAATGTTGTTTAAACATTTCAAAGGTTTCAACATTAAAAAAAAATTATTATTTTATTTTATTAAAATATTTTCACAGAAATCTTAATAACTTTGAAAGGTATATATATAAACTAAAAATACGAATTCTCTGTGTTTCTCTGAACCTAAAAAAACCAATGCACCTTTTTATCATAGCATGAGTCAAGGTCCCAGATTATTAAACAAATTTTATTTGGCCTATATTATTTTAACCACGAATCCTCTCCAAATTAAAAATAAAAAAATAAATAAAATTGTATTGGATTTACAGTTTGGGTTTAAACATATTAAACACTTTTTAATCTGTATTTACTCTCAATTTTAATTTTATTTTTGTCTGAATTGCAATCCCCTCCTGAGCACGAGTCTTACTCATTCAGGAGTGGGCTAGTTTATCTTACATTGTATTAACTTTTATTCATTTCAAACTTACTAGCAATAAAATAAATAAATAAATATCTTTCCACAATTTTCTGAAGTTTTGACATCCGGATACTGTTCTTACATAAGATACTCTAAGCCAGTCATATCAATCGATGCCCACAGGAGCAAGCGCGTGCTTTAGAGCTCAGGAGAGCCTGAGCGCTAAAGAAAAGAGATATACGAAAGAGGTAGTATATGCCGCTTTGTCGAGCTATATTCAGGGATGGCCAGCACTGATTCAATAGACAAAGAGAAGATAACATATTAAAACTGTCTCCATGTTAATTTTTAGATTTGTCTGAGAAGTATAAGTGCATTATAAGAATGTAAGTTTTAATTTTAATGCTCATTTTTCATAAGTTTGATTTTTTTATTCAAAAGAAATATTTTCTCAATTTTTAATAGAAAAGTGAAATTTTCAGATATAGGCCTATTTTTTTAGTAGCCTTACAGAATGTTTTCGTAAATCTAATATACCGTAAATACGTATTACTGAAGATAGTGTATTGAAATTTTTGAAAATATTCGCATGGAAATTGTTTGTAAGGAAATGAATTAACAAAGCAACTACTGTTACATCATAAGCAAAAGATACGTTCCCATGAGTTGTAAAAATGTCAGCTCTATAGCTTCAGCATATTTCGAGAAAATAATTTAATATTCTGATGATAGGAAGTTGCTCACCAATATCACCTTAAAATCATAATGCGATAAGAGTTTTGTTATGGAATATTAGTTACACTTAAAATATTATACAGCACCTAGGTAACTTTGCTTTGTACTATAGGCCTAATATTGTTTTCATTAGTTTATTGATTACTTTTACAAGGCTAAAGATACCATCAATATCAATTCCAACTTATCATGTCATACTCAATCTCTTCATCCATTTAGTACAGTATAATTGTAGTACTATGGAATTTATGTGAATATTCCTTCTTAACTCTTTATTATGTTATTGACATTTAAAACACAACTGCAATATTAAGAAATTGGTATTAGTACTTTTGTTTCACAGACAATATAGATAATATAAAACAGAAAGAAACTATATAAAAATAACGACATAAAATTTCATGTTCCGTTTGCAGTTTGTGCACCACTGTTTTCTTAATCCAACAGGCTGCTTATTCATACACACAGCCCTTCCTCTTTCCATACTTAGCGCTTGATGCCCGCGCACTACGTCAAGGTCAGAAAAATGCGCTTGCTTTGACATCACTGCTGTAAGCAGTCAGTTATACTGCGTATTTACTTGTTTAAAAGCTGCTGTTTGATTTTAATGTCAATTTAAACGGTTTTGAAGGTTATTTCAACAATTTGTTTCTGAAAGAAATAGTTTTTATGAAAAATTTCTGTAAAAATCATGCATTCAGAAATTCGTAGATTCAAAACTTGCTATCTTTCAAGAGAAATTGACTGAAACTGCGTATTAATAATTGTTTTACTCGTTCAAACATGAGAGGAAGTGAATCACCCTGGATGACTGTGACGTTGTGATCAGTCTGATCTCGTAACAACGGTATCGCATAATTACTATGGTAATTGAGATATCGTTATTCAAGAACACAAGTGCGTCTTTTGGTATTACATTTTCAGCTCCTTCAAAAGAGTAACGTTCTGTTACGAAATGCGATGTGAAGTCCATCGATAATGTCCTTGTTGGATGACTGAATGTGGATTACTGGATGACCAAACTCTGTTATTAAATTTGCTTACGAAACCACTGGGTTGAAAATGTGCTTCGTCAGTCCAAAACACATAATCAAGCCACTATGGATGCACTTGAATAACATCTAATGTCGTAGAGGCAATAAATCATTTCCCATAGCTGTAACTCTTCTCTTCACTTTGATTACTGGCATTCGTGAACACCGTCACCACCAACTACAAGGATTGGCCAATAACGGCTTGTTCCGGACACGGGAAATAATTTGGTAAGAGTTACAAGAATAGATATTAAGAAGAAATAAATAAAACCCGGAGGAAAAAAATAAGAAGAGGAAAAATAACCAGAAGAAGTTGATTGATTAAAAAGAGATAGAGTAGGAAAACATGGAAGAGACAAAAAGGGAAGGGTAAATGGATGGAGTGCAATAAAAAATAAAAATAATGTGTACATGCTGTATCCAATGCCTACCCACTTCACTTACGTGATTCGAGTTCCGCATATTGCTGGTAGATGGTAGGACTGTGACCTATTTTCAAGATGCACACCTCTTCGGTGGCCACGCTGTGCATGTGTATCGCGTACTAAGGTGAGGGTATGTGTAAGTATCCGTGTAAGTGTAGTGTAGGAAATGAGTGGTGATGATAAAGAGAGAAGGGAAACCCGGTGCCGGAACGTAGCCTACTTCTGTCGAATAGCACCAAGGTGGCCGCCAGGCTTAAAGTCCCCATCCGACGGACGAATCACTATCAACAGTGACATAAGTACTGCGGAGAGATTTGGGGTTTATTGGTACACATTCTAGTAATTAAAAGTTCTGCACCGCCGCCTCTCCTAGTTCCGAGATAGACATATTACACCAACCATGGGGAAAAATGGCTCCGAAGGGCCACTGCACTCAAAGCCTCCTTACCTCACTCCACTGACCATCCTCTCCACCGACCATCTCCTCCGCCTGGTGCTTCGTAAAGACACGCTTCATTCAGTGGCGGGTATGGCTTCGATCTCAGGACGTCAGTTTCAGAAACAGTTGCAGAAAGAATTTTTTGTTACATACAAAAAGAAAAAAATCTGCTGCTTAATATGTAGGTTTAAAATTGCGCATATAAAATGCTTCAATATTAAACCCCACTTTGACCGGAAGTATGAAGTGGACTTCGATTATTTTACAAGTATTTGTTTACAATTTTAAAAGCTATTTTCGTAATATTTGTGAAACGATACAAAACAAGATATGTTTATGGTATTTTCGGGGTTTAGTTACTTATTATTTTATTAAGTATCTGGAACTGAACTTGCTTATTTAAAACTCTGAGTGCATATTAGGCCTACTTGATGCGTCCTCTTCCAAAGAAAGATTTTCAGAAGTAACTGCAATGGACATGGAGATGTGTCTGTTCAATAATCCATTTGTATTTGATATTACCCAAGCAGCAGAGCCACTATAGAGATGCAAACGAGCACGCCAGTAAAGTGTTTAGGAAAAAATGGATTAGATCTCTTTAAATACCTACCAGAGGAGCAATTCCGTAATCTGCGCACATTTGCAATGCGTGTTGTATCTATGTTTGGCTCAACTTACTGTTGTGAGCAGTTCCCCCCCCCCCCAAAATGAATATGAACAAAAGTATCTCCAGGTCTAGGATCACAGACATGCATTTTAGTTTCAGAATTACTGTTGAGTTGTTCTACTTCAGAGCTTGAGTGGTTCTACTTTAGAGCCAAATATATCCTTTTAGTTAATAACAAAAAACTCCGAAAGCCATCAACAACAAAAATAAATAAATAAATTTAGCAGTATAAGCCTACAGTAGTATTTCGTTTCATTCATATCTCATATATTTTGTTTAATATGTTTTAAAGTTAAATGACAATGGAGTTTAGTTACTTTTAGTGTTTTTACAAAGAAACAATTGATTATGTTGATCATTATATTATGTTTAATATGTTTTAAAGTTAAATGACAATGGAGCGTATTTACTTTTTTTTATTGGTTAAAAAAACAATTTGTTATATTGATCATTATATTTCTTTTAATATATTGTACAGTTAAATGACAATGGAGCTTTGTTTTTTCTGTATTGTTTTTAAAAAGAAACAATTTATTATGTCGATCACAAGGCAGTTCAAGAATTTTTCGTGCACATGATAAAGGAATGGTTATACAATTGAAGAATATATAATTTGCCTAATGACAGTAGGTAGTTGTAATAATTATTAAAAACATAAAATTACTTAGTCACACGTTAAAAAGTGTCGAAGGTATATACCTTTTTTTTAAATTCTAGCACTTTTTAACGTGTGACTAAGTAACTTTATGTTTTTAACAAACAAAGTGTTAACGTGAACTTTAATCAATAATGATTATTGTATGATACATGTACTTCATATAAACAAAAGACAATACAGATTTTGAAAGAAGAAATAACAGCGGAGAAATTACCGATGCGCAAGGTGTGTCGAACCCACCACTGCACTTGACTTAGCAAAACAACTGCATTACCCATCGCCTGCCAATCAAACGAATGTGGGGTGAGTAGGAAACGTTTCCTCCCTACTTTGCTTATAGTTCCTATAGCTGTATTACACGAACATTTCTGACCCCTCCGGGAATCGATCCCGGACCAGCTAATCTGGCTGCAGACGTACTAACTCGGCGGACAAAATAAAAATAGTGGTAGTTGTAGTAAGATTATAACTGGGAGAATAAAGGGGAGGAGAATGAGGGAGAAGAGACAAAAAACAGGAAACAGAAAATTAAAGGGAAAAATATTTGAATAGAAAGGAGAACAAGAGAAAGAAGGGTAGAACAAGGTGAGGAAATAAGAAATCAAAGAGAAAAAAAAAAAGAGAATTAAAATTTAGTACAGTAGAACTTTCGTAATCCGAACGTCCTAAAATATGAATGTAGCAGCAGCAGCAGCAGCAGTACAGGGACATCATTTTATTTTTACTAACATTTTTAATATTAACCTGGCTATACCTTTGGATTAATGATTGAGACCCGGAAACACAGTTTGCTACCTCCTTCCACGACTGGAGTTCGATGGTACTGGCGTAAAATACAAACAAATCACTTTACTAGGTATAGGAGGGAAGAAAAGTAGTTCATCCATTTACGTAAAGTAGGAAATACCGCGATTTTGAGTTTGATAATTTTCATTAGGTTTTGTTTAATCAAAATACAGTACTGTATTAACATGAGTGATTTTACTCACGAATTGAGTTATCCATGCGAACGTATTCATTATGGAGTGTATATTACACTGTCTACAGCACATTAGCGTACAATATAGAGAATGAAGTTGAATAGAAAAATAATCATAATATGGATATTTAAACACATTTTTTAAAATGGTGGCCGTTCATTTCGATACAGGCTTCAGTTCTTTTGTGTATATTATCGCACTATAGACTATTGCATCAAATTCCAATTACGAGTTTCGTCATTCGTATTAGTAACTCATGTTGAAATAATTCTATAGCTATTATATAAAAGAGTACCTTACGTACTGTAAATTCAATTTTCACTTCTGCCCGACCCGCGCATATAACATTACTCAGGCATGATATCTACTCTCCGTCCAAGTGGTTATGTAGCAGGGTCGTATAAAGGGGAGAAGTCACGTGACAGTCAATTAATTTTATTTAAGTTATTTTAAACAGTTGCAGATGGGGGAAATCGGGATGCGACGTAGGCAAACGGACGACAGTACCTGTGCGAAAATATGATTCAATATTGAAAGATCTTTCGTCACTGGAAAACGCGAACATATTTCTGGAACGTACTATACTCACTAACTCAATACTGTTTTTTGTTTACTACGACCTTAAAGCGACTTTGACTGTATACGCCTGGTACTGTGAGGAGAATAATTGGAAGTTTACTAGTAGAGGGTGTGGGAGTGAAGACCGGTACATTAAAAAACTCAGGTACAATAAAAATTGAAGTAAAAATAAAATGATGTCCCTGTAGTAGTAGTAGTAGTAGTAGTAGTAGTAGTAGTAGTAGTAGTAGTAGTAGTAGTAGTAGTAGTAGTAGTAGTAGCAATAGTTCTAGGGCATTTCGTAACCGGAAATTTCGTCACCATTATAGTATGTCACCTGTTTTTCGTTAATAGTTTTTTTTTTGGCCATCAAATACATTTTGCAACATGTTTTTGTCATTGAGGAGATTTTGTCACCGAAGATATTTCGTCATCATATACATTTTGTGATTTTTTTTATACTGAGAGGATTTCGTCATCAAAATAATGCAGAAAATTGCACTTCGACTGTTTCCATTATGAGTCCAAAACCATCACTGTATAATTATTTTAATGCTCTGTATTAACATGTGTTTGAAGTCGCAAACCTCCATCCTGTTTTATAGACTTTGGACCAAAATTTCCACTGAAGTTGTGACATATGCTATGACACGTAGGTAACCAAGGATGTTATTTTCTGTTCTATAGACTTCATACTATCGATAATTCGTGCAATTCTGTTATCTAAGAACGTGTATTTCTTCTCATTTCTGGGTGGAGACTGACCTGCGTCTAATTTCTCAATGTCCTAATGTATTTTTTTTTTATTTTAGTAGGTTATTTTACGACGCTTTATCAACATCTTAGGTTATTTAGGGTCTGAATGAGATGAAGGTGATAATGCCGGTGAAATGAGTCCGGGGTCCAACACCCAAAGTTACCAAGCATTTGCTCATATTGGGTTGAGGGAAAACCCCGGAAAAACCTCAACCAGGTAACTTGCCCCGAACGGAAATCGAACCCGGGCCACCTGGTTTCGCGGCTAGACGTGCTAACCGTTACTCCACAGGTATGGACATCCTAATGTATCCTAGCAGTCTCCTCCTGTAGCAACTGAAGGACATAGTAAAAGGAGGGATGTGCTTTGCCCATTAAGTATTGAGAAGTCTAAGCCAGGCTTGGCAAGTATTTGTTGTTCTGGGCAGGTTTTCCCTGGTAGGAATGTAACAATTCCATGTATTTGGAGGGAACATGAGCTGCTGCCTACCTCTGCCACGTCTACGATACATGACATAATTATACTCAAAGTAATCGAAGATTGGAGTTAGCTCATCCATAACATTTTATATAGGTATCATCAAGAGAAGCGACACGAAGGGAGGAAAAATTGTGGTGACGAATAGTGATGAGGATATTAAATTGGTGACAAAATATGGTGGTGACAAAAGTGAATCGATGACAAAATGTTGCAGTGGCAAAATGTAATATGTGACAAAATCACCGAGTGACGAAAAATCGGTGACGAAAATTCCGGATGCCGTAGTAGTAGTAGTAGCAATACCAGTAGCATCAGTAGTAGCAGTAGTAGTAGTAGCAGTACCAGTAGCATCAGTAGTAGCAGCAGTTGTAGTAGTAGTAGTAGCAGTACCAGTAGCATCAGTAGTTGTAGTAGTAGTAGTAGTAGTAGTAGTAGTAGTAGTAGCAGTAGAAGTAGCATCAGTAGTAGCAGCAGCAGTAGTAGTAGTAGCAGTAGCAGTACCAGTAGCATCAATAGTAGTAGTAGTAGCAGTACCAGTACCAGTAGCATCAGTAGTAGTAGTAGTAGCAACAGTAGCAGTAGTAGTACCAGTAGCAGTACCAGTAGTATTAGTAGTAGTAGCAGTAGTAGTAGCAGTAGCAGTAGTAGTAGTAACAGTAGCAGTAGTAGTAGCAGTACCAGTAGCAGTAGTAGTAGCAGTATTAGTAATAGCAGCAGTAGTAGTAGTAGTAGTAGTAGTAGCAATAGTAGCAGCAGTATTAGTAGCAGTATTAGTAGTAGTAGCAGTATTAGTAGCAATAGTAGCAGCAGTATTAGTAGCAGTATTAGTAGTAGTAGCAGTATTAGTAGCAATAGTAGCAGCAGTATTAGTAGCAGTATTAGTAGTAGTAGCAGTATTAGTAGTAGTAGCAATAGTAGTAGTAGTAGTAGTAGTAGTAGTAGTAGTAGCAGTAGCAGTAGCAGTACCAGTAGCAGTAGTAGTAGCAGCAGTATTAGTAGTAGTAGCAGTAGCAGTGGCAGCAGCAGTAGCAGTAGCTGTAACACGAAGAGGGCGAAAGAGAAGGATAATACGATAAGAATCAATGAGAAAGGAGATGAGGAAGAAAACAAAAATGAATAAAATAAAAAATAAAGAGAAGTGGAGGAAGAAATGAGAAAAGAAAAGTAAGATGAAAAATCAAATTAAGGGAAGATAAAGAATAGAAGGAGAAAGAGAACAGAGAATAGTGAAAACTGGGAGAAGAACGAAAGGAGTCATAAAAAGGAAGAAGACGGGGACAAGAAGAAGAAAAGAAAGAAGAAAACTTACTTACTTACTTGCTTTTAAGGAACCCGGAGGTTCATTGCCGCCCTCACATAAGCCCGCCATTGGTCCCTATCCTGAGCAAAATTAATCCATTCTCTAGCATCATATCCCACCTCCCTCAAATCCATTTTAATATTGTCTTCCCATCTACGTCTCGGCCTCCCTAAAGGTCTTTTTCCCTCCAGCCTCCCAACTAACACACTATATGCATTTCTGGATTCGCCCATACGTGCTACATGCCCTGCCCATCTCAAACGTCTGGATTTAATGTTCCTAATTATGCCAGGTGAAGAATACAATGCGTGCAGTTCTGTGTTGTGTAACTTTCTCCATTCTCCTGTAACTTTATCCCTCTTAGCCCCAAATATTTTCCTAAGAATCTTATTCTCAAACACCCGTAGTCTCTGTTCCTCTGTCAAAGTGAGAGTCCAAGTTTCACAACCATACAGAACAATCGGTAATATAACTGTTTTATAAATTCTAACTTTCAGATTTTTCGACAGCAGACTGGATGATAAAAGTTTCTCAACCGAATAATAACAGGCATTTCCCATATTTATTCTGTGTTTAATTTCCTCCCGAGTATCATTTATAAAGAAGAAAACACGAGAACAAAATAAATTGCGAAATTTTAAAGTTATTTATAACAAAATATGACGTCAATAAAATTGTTTTACACATAAATTCCTTAATCAAAGAAGTCACGAATATCTTAAGCGCTTCCCTTTCACATTAGCATTGCATCAGCGTGCTCCTCACCTGCACTACTGTTCATGCCGCCCACTGTACGAGAATCAATTATTTCGTCCATTTGTCTTCTCCCAGAGTATGAATGGACCAGGGCGTCACTGAAGGATCATTTATTTCACCTGTCGAAAGTAAAAGTTTACAATTAGAAACATGTGAGTTACTACCCACTACCAATTATCAGTTGCTAGTTAACGGATCATCTCCCACAAGTTACCCTGTTAAATAAATCAATCAATCATTAGCAATAATGTTTTATTTTCGACATTCTATTTCATAGACTGGGAATAACTTTAAATAAATACGAATGCGATATCATAATTCCTATACATTTATACAGTATGTGGAGTACTTTGTATTTATTTTACTAATACTTTGATAAATATCTACATTATCATATTGGCTGCTTATTTTGATACTGAGCTATTACAACAAATAATTTATCAGCATATCAATAATAACCTCATAAAATTACTTACAAAAACACTCCCAAAAAAAATATATTAATACTAAGGTGTCATGTGATATAAAGAAAAATTATTTGATATTATAAAGCATTCTGCACAATAAATTGCAAATATAACATGAGTATCGCGAAGATGACATACTTTAGAAATTACACTTTTCGCAATGATTAAGTTACGTTCTTTTGTACTATTTTACGAATCATATTATAATTCATAAATGATTTTCTTGAACTATTATTTAAAAGACTTGCTCTAGAATATGCCATTAGAAAAGTTCAGGATTTGGAATTGAAGGGGTTACATCAGCTTCTTGTCTATGCGCACGACGTGAATACCCACAAACGATTAGGTAAAACACGGAAATTTTACTTGAAGCAAGTAAAGAGATAGGTTTGGAAGTAAATCCCGAAAAGACGAAATATATGATTACGTCTCGTGACCAGAATATAGTACGAAATCGAAATATAAAAATTGGAGATTTATCCTTCGAAGAGGTAGAGAAATTCAGATATCTTGGAGCAACAGTAACAAATATAAATGACACTCGGGAGAAAATTAAACTCAGAATAAATATAGGAAATGCCTCTTAGTATTCGGTTTAGAAGCTTTTGTAATCTAGTCTGCTGTCAAAAAATCTGAAAGTTAGAATTTATAAAACAGTTTTATTACCGATTGTTCTGTATGGTTGTGAAACTTGAACTCTCACTTTGAGAGAGGAACAGAGATTAAGTATGTTTGAGAATAAGGTTCTTAAGAAAATATTTGGGACTAAGAGGGATGAAGTTACAGGAGAATGGAGAAAGTTACGCAACGCAGAACTGCACGCTTTGTATTCTTCACCTGACATAATTAGGAACATTAAATCCAGACGTTTGAGACGTGCAAGACATGTGGCACGTATGGGCGAATCCAGAAATGCTTATAGAGTGTTAGTTGGAGGCCAGAGGGAAAACGATCTTTGGAGAGACCGAGACGTAGATGGGAGGATAATATTAAAATGGATTTGAGGGAGATGGGATATGATGATAGAGACTGGATTAATCTTGCACATGATAGGAACCGATGGCGGGCTTATGCGAGGGCGGCAATGAATCTCCGGATTTCTTAAAAGCCATTTGTAAGTAAGTAAGTAAGTATTATTTAAAAGACAGACCTAAATGAAATCATTTTTATTCGACCATACTATAATACGCTCATTACATGTGACGTAACTGTATCTTAATAAAATACATTAAACCACTGCAATTCATTATATTATTCCGACTTACTCCCACATGCCTCAGCAGAGGTGAACGATCATCGAATCAGTACGGGGGTAATGTGTAATCAGCACGATGAACCACTCAGCCTTTATAGCTGGCTCACAAAACCGGATTTAGCTACTCACTGCAATTCCCCCAAATTCATTACGGTGCCATACTCTGGCCAAAATTTCACAAGAAAAGTTTTATTTCCCATGAAGACTCGAGCAAGCGTTCATTCCGTACAGCTATCAAACGCATCATGACTTAGACCTTAGTCCACATGGCTACGGCCCGGGACGAAGTTGAATATAGAAGGTCTTATATAAAGAAGTTACTTCAACATGGAGTGCACAAAAAGTACAGAACAAAAGTAATAAAACTGTTTTATTTAATGTTATACGGAGAGGGAAAAAAGTTCTCCATTGTGTACTTTGAGTGTTTCCTTAAACCTAGCGTAATGGATTGAAACACTTCCGCAGGTTTTTGCTCGCCTTGCTCCAGTTACTGCACACGCGTTGAGTACACAGCGGCAGCGATCTGTGCCTCAGCTATGTCGCCTCGTATAATTCTTATTCATTAATTCAGCCTTTTAACACATTTAATTATTACATAATATTACAGAACAATACAAGTTTATAACTTTCTTTTGCGTCCAAAGAGAGAGAAGGAAATGAAGGGTAGCGTAGAGAAATTGAAAAAAGAAGTGTAGTGAATAAATGATAAAAATAACAAAATAAAGGACTCGGATGAAAAAGAGGAGCAAAGAAAAAAGAATAAAAATAAAGGAATATAGTAGTGAGAAAGAGTGAGAAATTTGAAGACGACAAAAAAAAAACGAAATAAAAACACTAATTTAATACAGCACAAGAAAGAAAAGAAAGGAAAGTAAAAGTAAGAGAGAAGAAAGAGATTCGACATAAAAAAACCAAAGAGTGAAAAAACGAAATAGCGGAACAAAGAAGAAATGAAATGTATACAAAGTCGATACAGTGAAAATAACCACCTTCTCTCCTTAACCTTGCATTTACAAAAATAAATAAAATTTTGAAAATATAAATTACAAACCCAACAAGTATCAGATATTGTATGTATGTATGTATGTATGTATGTATGTATGTATGTATGTATGTATGTATGTATGTATGTATGTATGTATGTATGTACAGTATGTATGTATGTATGTATGTATGCATGTATGGATAAAACGAATAGAGAGAAAATATGGGGATAATACAGAGGACAAAATAATGGTAAAATAGAGGAGAAAATAGAATAGGAAAAGATTATTGTTTCAATGAGAAATAATGAGTCCAAATGAAGGACCATCAACCATAGGAGATGCTAAAAGTGGTTCTGAATATGAACCAAGTGCTTTAAACGAGAGATAGACGGAAAAGACAACGAATAAACGAGAAAGGGAGAAAACGAGTAAACTAAAAAATGGATAAAACGAATAGAGAGAAAATAGAGGTAATACAGATGGCAAAATGGAGGGAAAATAGAGGACTACTTACTGGTAAAATAGAGGAGAAAATATGGAGAAAATAGAGGGAAATGTTATGGAAAATAGAAAAGAAAAGTGAGGAGAAAACATCGAAAATATAGAGAAAGTAAAGGAGGAATTAGAGGGAAAATTGAGGAGAAAATACAGCCAATACTAAGAAGAACATAGAGATAAGATAGAGGGGAAATACAGAAGAAATATGCTATAATCCCTCTATTTTTACTTCTATTTCTTCATCCATTTTCTGCTTATTTTTCCCATCTAATTATCACGTCTATTTTCTCCCTATTTTACCTCCATTTTCTCCTGTTTATTCTCCTCTATTTTCCCCTCATTTTCTCATCTATTCTCTGCTCTTTTCTTCTATGTTTTTCCAGTACTATTCCTCTATTTGCTCCTGTATTTCCACTCGATTTTCTACTCTATTTGCTCCTCTGTTTTCTGCTCCATTTTCTATATTAACTCTCAATTTTCCCCTATATTATCCCCTCTATTTCCTTTCTGTTTTTCCTCTATTAAATTAAATTATGTTTTATTTAACGGCGCTCGCAATTGCCGAGGTTATATCAGCGTCGCCTGTGTGTCGGAATTTTGTCCCGCAAAAGTTCTTTTACATGCCAGTAAGTAGATCCTATAATCAGATTATTAAACATAATTGTGGCAACAATTAGTCGTATTATTAACAAAAATTTCTATATCCTACTTGCCTAAATAAATTTTGAGGGAATATAATGGTAACTCCATAACCAGTGAGGCATGCAGCGTTGTGTATATAAATTAATTACTATTAAATATGCTGTTGTTTAATTTTAAAGATATGATTAAACAATAATGAATACTATAATAAAATATATGAACTGAAATATACATCTTGATTACACAACTTTTAACACTATGTCACTTTGGAAAACATATTATGTGTCTTTCGCGTGTTAAATTTTATGTTACCTTGTTAACATGTTTCGGCCTGCTATTGGCCATCATCATCCTACACATCCAACCAAAATGTCAGAAAATAAACACACTAGAACAATACGAAATATATAAACACACAAAAACACTATGTCACTTTGGAAAACATATTATGTGTCTTTCGCGTGTTAAATTTTATGTTACCTTGTTAACATGTTTCGGCCTGCTATTGGCCATTATCATCCTACACATCCAACCAAAATGTCAGAAAATAAACACACTAGAACAATACGAAATATACAAACACACAAAAACACATCCAAATGAACACACACTCTTTGACTCCACATTACACTACACAAACACACCCCCACAGGAAACAAAACAAAAGGCGCCAAGACCAGCAACAACCAGTTCTGATAATGGCCAATAGTAGGCCGAAACATGTTGACAAGGTAACATAAAATTTAACACGTGAAAGACACATAATACGTGGAGTGAAATATCAACTTTTAACATACATGATACATAGCCCTTTCCAAACTTTCATTTTGCAATTTTATTGAAACGAACCCTGACTCTGTAGGAGAAAAGTTGTCAAGAGTTTGTATTCAATCCTTTTAACGGTAATTAGCTGCAGACTGTAAAAGAAAGAACTTCAAAAGGTTCAAAATTAAATGCAAGCAGAATATGTGGGGAAAATATTTCAATAGATTTCCTATAATAACTACAAAACTGAAAAGAAGATTATTGGTTGGGGGTGGAGCGTAATATTCTAATTCTGCCCTCGGCATACAAATGCCTTGTCCTGAATAACAGAAATATGCACAGAAAACAATTACTATGATCGGTTTCACAATGTAGGACCAATACAGGGCGCAATCTGAAACCCTTTCTCTTTACAAATTAAAGCCCGATGGTGGGAGTACAATTATTATCGGAATAATATTAAAAAACTGCGTCGGCTGGGTACGCCGTGCAGTACTGTTAGAATTTCGGGGGCAGAGTACAGTCACGTCTGCAGAACGTGTCACATTGACAATGGATAAAAGGAAGAAAAAGTAAAAGTCTCGCATGTCGCAACACCGTCAGAGAAAATGCCTGCGCTGCTATACGTAATAATGGGCGGGTTGCCTAGGCGATGAGGGAAGATAGCCAACCCAGTCTTGCAGAGGCGATGTTACACGAGGCGGATGAAAGTTACTTGCTTTCAATTACATAATATTTCATAATTCCAGACATCAACTCATATGTAAATAGAAACCATCATGCAGTCGCCAGATGACACCGGAATGTGAGGATTGCGTGACTCTTGTTTTCTCTAACTCACCGCCCGACTGTAGCTCACAATAGGAAGTCTCGAACGGGAAACGTGGCGTTTTAATGAATCCCGTTAACAAATTGTACAATTCCAACACACAAAGGTGTAGACCAAAGATTCCAAATAGGCGGCCCGCGGGCCATATGTGGCCCGTCAAGGTTCAGTTCTGGCACTCAGAGCAAACATTACTGAACAGAAAAAGAGGTCTAATCTGTCACATGAAATACGTTTTAATACGAAATTAAATGGAAATATTCGATAATTGTTCAAACACATTTTAGCAGCACAAGTAACTTGTCAGACATTTTGGGAATTCTGTTGGCATATACTGAGAAGGGTAACTTTCGGTGCTGGACCCCGGACTCATTTCACCGGCATTATCACCTTCATTTCATTCAGACGATAAATAACCTAGATGTTGATACAGCGTCGTAAAATAACCCAATAAAAAATATACTGAGAAGCTCGACCATGAAATCTCATGCATATTGAGAGGTGCGATCTTGGAAACTCATGCATATTAAGAGGCTCGATCTTGGGATGTTGCGCATTTCGAGAGATTCGACCTTGGGAATTCATATATCTATATTGAAAGATTCGATCTTGGAATCTTAAACATATTCGACCCTAGCGCCTCACTCATACTGAGAAATTCGATCACGAGAACTCATAGATTCCATCCAGGAAACTCATGAATATTGGGAGATCCGATGTTAGGACTTCATGCATGTTGAGAGATTCGACCTTTGGATCTCTTATATATTGGAAGATTCGACCTTGAGATCTCAAACATATTAGGGCCTAGAATACTCGATCCTGGCACCTACGTATATTGGGAGATTCGACCCTGTGAACTGATGCATACTGGAATATACGACCTTGTGACCTCATGCACACAGAGATTCGACCTTTGGATCTCTTACATATTGGAAGGTTCGACCTTGAGATCTCAAACATATTAGAATACTCGATCCTGGCATCTACGTATATTGGGAGATTCGGCCCTGTGAACTGATGCATACTGGAATATACGACCTTGTGACCTCATGCACACTGAGAGATTCTACCTTTTTATCTCTTATATATTGGAAGATTCGACCTTGAGATCTCAAACATATTATAATACTCGATCCTGGCACCTACGTATATTGGGAGATTCGACCCTGTGAACTGATGCATATTGGAATATACGACCTTGTGACCTCATGCACACAGAGATTCGACCTTGAGATCTCATACAAGTAGTACATAGTGGAAGATTAAACCGTGAGACTTCATACATATTGTGATATTCGATTCCGACACCTCACGCATATTGGGAGATTCGATTCTGGCACCTCAAATATGGAAGAGATCGATTCTGATACCTCATGGCTGGTCTCCGATGTTAGTCACTGTATTGTAGTCCTTGAAGTTGATGCGCACTCAAGAACCCTATGAAGGTACCGTTTTAAAAAGTCATCCTTTTTAATGACTGACTGTTTACATCTGTGACATAGGTGTGTTGCAAGCTGCTCTCCACTATCTACCATTTGGTATAAGTTTCATTTGAATTGAGTTTCCTGTTCGTCACTAACCGCTTCCTAGCTAACTGACAGCATTCCAATAAAGGAACCGAGATTCGATGCTCAGATCCCTCTATGGTTTTTCTGTCAGATAAGAATGCTGTGGAAAAGTTTTCTTCTAATACTGGGCCAATGTCTATCCCTGTTATTGCTCGATGCTCGCTATTATTAGCATTAAAGGAATATTGAAAAACCCTGCACTGTTTAAAAAGTAAGTTAAATTATGAATTACATCGCACAACCCAGTCGTGCTTGTCAGAAGCTGACACTGAAAGACACACAAATTTAAATTTTGTCACGCTGTGAAAATCTTCAGTGCACACGTGACATTGGGACAAGTTTTGAAAAGTAGGCCTACTGTACTTTGGTTTCAATGGGCAATACTCCATTATTGCTGCATTATATTGTCATTTTAAGATTTCAGTGACTCTGAACAGTATCTGTAGTTTAAAAGGAATATTAGGTAGATGACTATTCCCATTTATGCGATTCGTGGTTAGATTCTTGGCATTGGTAATGGAAGAGATTTACCTTTCGTCTACTAGTCTGGGTTTGTCCCTTATTTGCTATCCTGTGTTGTCTCCACGGGAGGCATGTACTATGTTGACCATATAACAAGAAAGGTCCGCAGTTTATATGTCAAGTGCTGGTCCAAGCATAAACTCTCCCTTATACAGCATTGATTTTTAAGCGAGTATCAAAGATACACGTAAGATAAGACGAAAAAGGAAGGTGGACAACAACTTGCAATAATTTATAGTTCAGAAAAATGTTATGAGAAATATTTTAGTTTGTTAATAAGTGATGCAATTTTCTTAGTTTAGGCTAAATTTCCTATCGTTTGCAATCAACTCAATTATATCCCCATCCACATAGCAAATACTTATTGTAATAAGCTACTTGTCCTGAATACATGGCAAAAACGTAACAGAAATTAATTTTAATTAAATAATATTGTGGCAAAATGTGAAACGAAGAATTGAAGTTCAATTGAATTGCAATGTTAATGGGAAAAACAGGTCGATCGTGATAATCGCACCAAGTAAGACACACAGCTTTGACGCTGCGGGAAGGCTAGATCGTGAGTTCGAATACCTCCTAGGATATAGATGTTTGTACATTATTAAAGAGATGTCTTATGTTGTCTAAAGCAGAGGGCTGGCGTCTTGCTGACCTCAAGTTACGATAATGTGTGTATTTCTAATATTAGGTTACGAATATTTCTTCTGAAAAAGGCCAGGACACACAAGGACTGCACAACGTTTAAAAGTGAATGAATAACAAAAACAAACAGTATTCTCCTTCCCAGACTTTGAACCTTGAATGTTGTTGTTGTTGTTGAAACCGAAAGCGTTGTTTTCGTCGTTTTTTTTTTTTATTCTTTTGGTATTTCTCTTGTTGGTGATGATTTTAGTGTTCCATTTGTTCGTGACGATGTTTTTATTTGTAGTACTATAGTCCCTTCGCTCTAATTTCCGACAGCCAATCACGTTGCAGGTCGGCTACATTTAAACGTGTGCGTCGATTCGCCGATGAAGATGTTAAGGATTTTCTAAGGCTGGATAAATGCTTAATATATAATAGCCCGCCATTTTGGCTCTTTCATTGGCGTTCGCAGAAAGCACACGAGGTCGTTATTTTCCGCTCAATTATTTGCTGAATTACAGTGCGTTTGATTTATTATCATAGGAGCTACGACATGATAATGTTTAACGGTATTGCAAATAGATCCCTCCTCTGGTAGCTCGCCAATGAAAGAACAAAAATAGCGAACGATACTATCTACCTAGCCTTTATAGAGCCTTGACTTCCTAAGACGTAAGCAAAGAGGAGGAGTCACGCCGGGAATAACAGCGTCGCGACTATAGTAGTGATAATAGTTCCCTTATTACTGATAATAATTTCCTATTGTTATTGTAGTTGCGATTGCTTTTGCTAATTTTGTCTTTTAATGTGGTTCTTAACGGTAATGTTCTCGCTTGTCGTTGTTTGTACATTGTTTTGCCGATGTTATTGAAATAGCGATACTCTTAGGGTTAACCTCTTTGATGGTATTTGTAGACGCACGTAGAGTATAGCACACCCATTCTTGTTATGTTATATTGTCCTTGTTGATACTGTTACGGTTAATGTTATTAATATTGGTTGTTTTATGCTATTTTTTCGTTGGCTATGGTGGTGCTGTTGATAGTTTTGATCTTACTAGTTTAGTAGCTGATGTTCTAATTGAAGCTGACAGCTTTTATTTTACTGTTAACAGTACTGTCGATTATAAAAGTTTCTTTTGTTTCTGATGTTGCTACTTACGGTATTTTTGTATACTTTCTTGTTTGTGTTCTTTCTAATGTCGTACTTTTTTAATGTGTTGATATTATTACAATTTCTAGTTCATAGCTTTAGTTATCTAATCTCCTGTCAAAAAATCTGAAAGTTAGAATTTATAAAACAGTTATATTACCGGTTGTTCTGTATAGTTGTGAAACTTGGACTCTCACTTCGAGATAGGAAAAGAGATTAAGGGTGTTTGAGAATAAGATTCTTGGGAAAATATTTGGGGCTAAGAGGGATGAAGTTATAGGGGAATGGAGAAAGTTACACAACACAAAACTGCACGCATTGTATTTTTCACTTGACATAATCAGGAACATAAATCCAGGCATTTGTGATGGGCAGGCATGTAGCATGTATGGGCGAATCTAGAAATGCATATAGAGTGTTAGTTGGGAGGCCGAAGGAAAAAAGTCCTTTGGGCAGACCGAGACGTAGATGGGAAGATAATATTAAAATGGATTTGAGGAAGGTGGGATATGATGATAGAGACTGGATTAATCTTGGACAGGATAGGGACAGATGGCGGGCTTATGTGAGGGCGGCAATGAACCTCCGGGTTCCTTAAAAGCCATTTGTAAGTAAGTAAGCTATTACGTACAGAATGAACCGTAAGTAAGGGCATTCATTTTAGGGAGTTATTCTTTGAGAAATTTCAAAGCAAAAAGTTTGATACAATTTTGTTTGTTTTTGCTTCCTTTCCGAGATAGAAACTGTTTTATATGAAGCATTTCATAGCGTGTTTTGGGAAAACCATTGATTTAATTCCCAACATACTCTATCAATTTAAGAGAGCAGTGTATTATGACAAATACTGAAGACAAAAAAATAGTTTTGTCTTTCCAATATGCAGAAATTTGATACGAAGAAATGTAACATTTTAAAATTCCTTTTCAGAACGATCAAATTTTTACACATTTGAAAGACAAAACTAAAATTCTTTCAATCATTTATTATCATAATAGCTACACTCCTGTCTAAGCATACTGGGAATTCAATCAATAGTTTTCCGACAACAGGCTATAAAATATTTCACATAAAACAATTTTTATCTCGAAAAGAAGGCAAACTTTTTTGTTTGAAATATCTCAAAAATAATAATAATAATAACCCCTGAAATGAATGACATTACTTACGGTTCATTCTGTATATTCGGCTGCACGAGTATCTATTAAAGATGGATAGTTGAAGGGTTCAGAGCCATAGTGGGCCAAGTGCCATATATTAAAAACGGAGAAAACAAGGGTTAAAATTAAATGAATGCCATAATTCATTAAAACATATAGCAAGTAATATAAAGTACTTACTTACTTGCTTTTAAGGAACCCGGAGGTTCATTGCTGCCCACACATAAGCCCGCCATATGTCCCTATCCTGAGCAAGATTAATCCAGTCTCTACTATCATATCCCACCTCCCTCAAATCCATTTTAATATTATCCTCCCATCTACGTCTCCGCCTCCCCAAAGGTCTTTTTTCCTCCGGCCTCCCAACTAACAAACTATAGGCCTATATATTTCTGAATTCGCCCTACGTGCTGCATGCCCTGCCCATCTCAAACGTCTGGATTTAATGTTCCTAATTATGTCTGGTGAAGAATACAATGCGTGCAGTTCTGTGTTGTGTAACTTTCTCCATTCTCCTGTAACTTCATCCCTCTTACCCCCAAATATTTTCCTAAGCACCTTATTCTCAAACACCCTTAACTATGATGAAAGAGTGATGGAACGGAGAAAAATTCTCTCCGGCGCCGGGATTTGAACCCGGGTTTTCAGCTCTACGTGCTGATGCTTTATCCACTAAGCCACGCCGGATACAATCCCGACGCCGTTTAGAATCGTCTCAGATTAAGCTCCATCTCTCGGGTTCCCTCTGGTGGCCGCCCTCTGCACTACGTCATAGGTGTCTATGAACGCAGGACCGAAGTCCATACATGTGTTGAGGTGCACTCAGATGAGTGACTAATTGGCCGGGATCCGACGGTATGGGCGCCGTCTTAAATCACAAAGTGATTTATTACGCATATCATATATATATTTTGATGTACCGAAGTACATATGATATTTCCATGCAGATATTCTGCGACATTATATGATGAAAGAGTGATGGAACGGAGAAAAATGGAGCTTAATCTGAGACGATTCTAAACGGCGTCGGGATTGTATCCGGCGTGGCTTAGTGGATAAAGCATCAGCACGTAGAGCTGAAAACCCGGGTTCAAATCCCGGCGCCGGAGAGAATTTTTCTCCGTTCCATCACTCTTTCATCATATAATGTCGCAGAATATCTGCATGGAAATATCATATGTACTTCGGTACATCAAAATATATATATGATATGCGTAATAAATCACTTTGTGATTTAAGACGGCGCCCATACCGTCGGATCCCGGCCAATTAGTCACTCATCTGAGTGCACCTCAACACATGTATGGACTTCGGTCCTGCGTTCATAGACACCTATGACGTAGTGCAGAGGGCGGCCACCAGAGGGAACCCGAGAGATGGAGCTTAATCTGAGACGATTCTAAACGGCGTCGGGATTGTATCCGGCGTGGCTTAGTGGATAAAGCATCAGCACGTAGAGCTGAAAACCCGGGTTCAAATCCCGGCGCCGGAGAGAATTTTTCTCCGTTCCATCACTCTTTCATCATATAATGTCGCAGAATATCTGCATGGAAATATCATATGTACTTCGGTACATCAAAATATATATAAAAAATATACCCTTAACTATGTTCCTCTCTCAAAGTGAGAGTCCAAGTTTCACAACAATAAAGAACAACCGGTAATATAACTGTTTTATAAATTCTAACTTTCAGATTTTTTGACAGCAGACTGGATGATAAAAGCTTCTCAACCGAATAATAACAGGCATTTCCCATATTTATTCTGTGTTTAATTTCCTCCCGAGTATAATTTGTATTTGTTACTGTTGCTCCCAGATATTTGAATTTTTCCACCTCTTCAAAGGATAAATCTCCAATTTTTATAGTTCCATTTCGTACAATATTCTGGTCACGAGACATAATGATATACTTAGTCTTTTCGGGATTTACTTCCAACCCTACCGCTTTACTTGCTTCAAGTAGAATTTCTGCGTTTTTCCCTAACCGTTTGTGGATTTTCTCCTAACATATTCACGTCATCCGCATAGAGAAGCAGCTGATGTAACCCGTTCAATTCCAAACCCTCTCTGTTAACCTGGACTTTCCTAATGGTATACTCTAGAGCGAAGTTAAAAAGTAAAGGTGATAGTGCATCTCCTTGCTTTATCCCACAGTGAATTGGAAACGCATCTGACAGAAACTGACCTATATGGACTTTGCTGTACGTTTCACTGAGACACATTTTAATTAATCGAACTAGTTTCTTGGGAATACCAAATTCAATAAGAATATAGCACATTAAAACTAAATGATATGTCAATCTTCATTAAACTATGGTATTCACTTAACTTTAACCCTTGCTTTCTCCGTTCTCATTAAATGGCGTTTGGCCCACTATGGTTCTGAATCCTTCAATTGTTGTATCGATCGTCAGATCCATAGACATATTAATTACAGTAACAGTATAGTTTGAGGGAATGTGAAAAGAGAATTTTTGGAATGATGGCACGGGGAGAGTCAGAACACACTATTAAACTGTAAGATTTCTTCTGGCATGTCGCAAGCGCAATTATTGAACTCATCTGCATTTGAACCCGAGTATTTCGCATAAAAGTCTAACGGTGTCAAACTTTGGCCGTTCCTTGTACAGTGGTTCGAATAGAACAAGACGCAAACAGTCCGAGATCAGCTTCGCTCGAAAGGAGGTGGAGCGACGCGAAAAGGCGCGGGATTGGGCAATCACCCAAACAATAGAGAATAGTCGATTATGTGTATCTGTGTGTGTGTCAAGGTTCCAAGTAACAACCAGTTTGCTGCACTTGGGCATAGCCGTCAATGATCTGTACGATATGCACATACGGAAATAGATCGAGTAGTTCAAGATGAAACAGAACTGAACAGAAAAATTATTTTTACAATTAAGGGCACATTAACACAGCGCAAAATGGGCCAGAATCTCAATCTAGCTGGAAAATATATTTTTCGAAGCAACTAAAGTTGGTGTTTCTGCACTGTAAACACTAACCAGATGTCTGTACTTCAGAAATCCACAATGCAAAAAGGAATTCGGAATGATTAACAACAGTAAATAGCGGAAGTTGATGATTGATAAACACCCGGGCGGTCTGCAACCCTTTGTGAATTGGAGCGATGGAAGGAAAAATCATTCAGTGTTGTAAATTAAAGCAAAGTAAATCCATGGCGCTATAGCACTGAAGGACCAAGACCGACCAGCCGGCTGCTGGTCTCACGTCCACATGCCGAAGCAGAGGTGGACGATCATCCAGCGAGTATGGAGGTATCGTGTAGTTAGTACGATGATCCCCCCAGCCGTTATAGTTGATTTGCAAAATCGGACTTTCGCTACCTTTCGTAGCTCCCCAAGTGCATCACGATGCTGGTGGGCACCGGTCCCATACACTGGTCGAAATTTCATAAGAAAATTTCTTCCCCCATCAGGACTCGTACCAGTGCGCGTTCCGTATCGCGAGTCCTAGGCAGTATGCCTTAGACCACGATGCTACGGCGCGGAATTCGTTCAGTGTTGTACTTAAGGAAAATAATGTTGAAATATCACGTGGAAAGTTTCCCAAAGGTATGAACTTTTGTTTTATATAAAGCTCAATTTGTTTATTCCATGTTAATACAATGTTCGAATGTTCGAAGCTACTGAATTGAAAATTAAATTTTCGGTCCTGAAGTTCATTTTATACTGAGATTTAAAAAAATCGGTACTTAATCGCACCGAGTTCTTGTGGTCAAAATACAAAACAACATTTGGGCTTATTATCCCATATTGCAGTTTAGCTGCCAACGCGCTTTTTTCAAAACTTTTTTTTTTTTTTTAAGGTGACGGCGAGCAAAAACAAGTTGTAATGGACATCATATTATATGATTTACCACAAAATCTATGGATGAGATTATATCTATTTTTAAAAAGGGAAAACAGAAAGATTGTAAAAATTGTAGAGGGATGTCTTCTCAATAAAGGAAATAAAATATTTACAAGCATTATAGCCTGGAAACTAGAAGCTTATTATGAAAATTTACTTGGCAAAAAACAAAATGGTTTCCGGAAGGGCAGATCTTGTTCTGATGGCTTCTTCACTTTAAAACTTTTAATTTAAAAACATAAAGAATTTAATAAATAAGCCCACATGACATTTGTTGATTATTAAAAAAAGCATTTGATCTTGTTAAAAAAAGAAGTTACTAGAAATTTTAGCAGATGAAACCCCAAATCATATAATACATAAAATTTTCCAATTATACATATCTAACGAAGTATCAGTAAAAATGGGAGCAGAATTATGTGATTGGAAACCAATAAATTGTGGAGTGCGACAGGACTTCCCTTTATCAGCTCTCTTATTTAAAATTTGTATTAATGTTATCTTTAGGCACTGGAGGCTAACAGTTCATGGAAACATTCATCTCCATAGTAGTCTAATAATTGTACTCAGATGACCAAATTTTTCACGCTAACACAGAAGATGAATTACAGTACTCGATCACCATCTTAGTATTACTGCACAAGATTTTTAACATGTAAATCTCAAAAACAAGAACAAAAGTTACCCAAAGAAAATTACCCAAACGAAGCAACATTTATATTAAGAATACAATATTGGAACAAGTAAACTTATTAAAATATTTAGATTATGAATAATTTCAAGGTAAAAATTGTTCCGGGGCCGGGTATCGATCCCGGGACCTCTGGTTGAACGTACCAGCGCTCTACCAACTGAGCTACCCAAATCTGCTTTACAGGGAGCTTCACCTGAAAAACTAAACTGGGGTAATATATATACGTTACTGTAGGTACGTTACCAGAAAACCACAATTCCAAGTCACACAGAGTTATGTGCACTCGATGTGGATCTCTGGCGTCTCGTCAGCCCACCCGAGTTGTGTGGATATGAAGGGAAAAATTGGAACGGTGTCTGGTGGAGTTCCTGGGTAGTTTCTGAATTGATTAAAGTTGCAACACTTGCTACTAAGCTGACAAAATCTAACAGATGTTTCATTATGTTTTTTCATCAATAACTAAAAAACTAAGAATTTTCGGACATAGTTTTTAGTAGGTTATTTTACGACGCTTTATCGACATCTGAGGTTATTTAGCGTCTGAATGAGATGAAGGTGATAATGCCGGTGAAATGAGTCCGGGGTCCAGCACCTAAAGTTACCCAGCATTTGCTCATATTTGGGTTGAGGGAAAAACCCCGAAAAAACCTCAACCAGGTAACTTTCCCCAACCGGGAATCGAACCCGGTCCACCTGGTTTCGCGGCCAGACGCGCTAACCGTTACTCCACAGGTGTGGACCTTTCGGGCATATGTTTATATCAACTTTTTTTTCTTGTTTTGGTGTGAGGAACATGCCCTCAAGGTTTGTCAAAGTATTTCTGAAACACCCTATATATCATTTGTTATATTGTACATTATCCTTGAGATGTGGTATCTTCGGCATTCTATGTGACGTGTTTGATGGTGAGGAAGCAGAACAATCTTTATTCTCTGCAAAACTGTTAAAACTATTTTAACATGTAAACTCCCGACCTTGCTTTGTGTTCTCCAACAATACCATGAACAAGTAACTAATAGCTTCTGAGAATTAGTAAAATAAAGTCGTTCATATTTTATTGGCGCTGTCTGCAATTTCACAGGAAAATAATATTAGAAATGATTACAATACTGTATACGCATAGCCATTTTATATTCAAAATGAATTATATTCATCTATTTAACCTGTGCGATGTATGTACAAATTATGTTAACTACCTTGCTTTAGGGTTTATAAAAATACCTTTTCAGTGCAATTCAAAAACCAGAGTTCATCTTATTATTATTTGGATGATTTCATTGGGGCATATCTTTGAATACCGAGCATTAAAAAACTTAAAACCATAATCAGTAATACAATTCGTAACATGATAAAAGGACTCATACTCAGCTATTGCGAAATATATTATAAGAGAGTATCATCTTCGTAACACTCACTGTTTCATCTTTCATTAATATTGTTATGTAGAAAGTGAATAATTTTGTTATTTTTAAGTAAAGCTACGTACAGTTGCAACCAAACATTTTACGTGGTTGAACTAAATCAAGATTCAGCCGGACATGATTTTTTTTGGCATTTTTAAACTGTCGTTTTATGGTAATGGAATTATTCCAACATAAGCTTAGCCATAAGACTAGTTTCTAAACATTAAAATGTCATCACTCACTAGTTGACAGCACTGAAATCTCGGTCTTCCGGAGAGCTTTTATCATATTTCTCATGCACCACATTGTCATACAGGAACTTCGTTCCAACTCTGAAATGCAGACGCTTCGTAATGGAAAAGAAAATTAAAGATAAATTATAACATATTCTATCATTTTAATCCGTATTTAACGACTCTGTATCAACAGCGTGATTATACAGGATGTAAGGGGTTTAAGTCGTCGGGGACGGTCTACAGAATAAAAAAATGTCCATACAACATAGGGTCAAAACTTGATAGTTTTCCCAGAAAAAAATTATTCTTATTTTATTTGAGTTATATTGCTTACATAATTAGTAAAATTACGAAAACAATTACATCAGTACGTATATCTAGCAACAAGTTATATATGTTCAAGAAGTACAAGCTGAATACAGGAAGGAATGCGGAATGTAATGTAAATGCAATGAAAATAATGGAAATGCAATAAGAACAAGGGGAATATGATACAAATATAAGAGACAAGGAGAATATAATGATAAAAAGGTTAATATAAGGAGATCAAGGGTAATGTAAGGAGGACAAGGGGAATACCCGGAGAACAAAGGGAATACAAAAAGAAGAAATAGAATATAAATAGAACAAAGGGATTACAAAAAAAACAAGGGGAATACAAGGAGAACAATGGGTAGACAAAGAGAACAAGGGGAGGCATGAAGAGCAAGAAAAAGATAAGGAGAATAAGGGGAAGCAAAGGAAAATAAGCGGAAGACAAGGAGAGCAAGGGGAATACAAGGAGAACAAGCGAGGGTTGCATTTTTATATGATAGTCAATTCCTAAGTTACTTCCAGTAGGCTACCTAGTGAAGAGAAAGACGTAGTTCTACGTCAAAAATAATTATCTGAGAAATTTTAACCCACTTACTTACGGCTTGGAACCCGGAGGTTCATTGCCGCCCTCACATAAGCCCGCCATCGGTCCCTATCCTGTGCAAGATTATTCCAGTCTCTATCATCATAGCCCACCTCCCTCAAATCCATTTTAATATCCTCCCATCTACGTCTCGGTCTCCCCAAAGGCCTTATTCCCTCCGGCTTCCCAACTAACTCTCTATATGCATTTCTGGATTCGCCCATACGCGCTACATGCCCTGCCCATCTCAAACGTCTGGATTTAATGTTCCTAATTATGTCAGGTGAAGAATACAATGCGTGCAGTTCTACGTTGTGTAACTTTCTCCATTCTCCAGTAACTTCATCCCTCTTAGCCCCAAATATTTTCCTAAGAACCTTATTCTCAAGCACCCTTAACTATGTTCCTCTCTCAAAGTGAGAGTCCAAGTTTCACATCCATAAAGAACAACCGGTAATATAATTGTTTTATAAATTCTAACTTTCAGATTTTTTGATAGCAGACTAGATGACAAAAGCTTCTCAACCGAATAATAACAGGCATTTCCCATATTTATTCTGCGTTTAATTTCCTCCCGAGTGTCATTTATATTTGTTACTGTTGCTCCAAGATATTTGAATTTTTCCACCTCTTCGAAGGATAAATCTCCAATTTTAACCCACAGTCACTTTAATCACTAAAATAGAATCCCGCCTTCTACGGTGCGAAGTCAACTGTGGAAGCGAGGGAACAAACCAGTGGTGCCCACATTAATCAGACAAACGTGGCTGGAATGCACGGTTAAAGTTCCGAAAGTCCTATTCATGCAGGCCCCTGCTGGGCCCAGGGAGCGAGTACACACAGGGAGGCTACGCCCTGAACCTCGATGCGCGAGCGAGAATGAGGATATGAACGGTGCCCAGTAGCGTGACCTTCGTAAAGTTGCAGACCTCAGGAGGTGACAAATGTGAGGCACACATCACGTGTAACCCTTCTGTCGCTCCCTGTAACACAGCCTGCCCCTTAACAAAGACTTCGGTTCAGCCTCCCACGTGACTTCTCTTTGCGGACCTTGCAGGTAACAAAGAAGTGTTCGTGAACCCCAAGTCTTTATAAGGAAGAAAGGTCACCAATAGAAACACATTAAACATAACCTATTGGCACAGAGTTAGAGACCACCTGTCTATTGATTTTTCATCGTTGTCTTGAGGCGCAAAAAGGAACTGAGATGAGCCGTGAATGAAAATAGCACGGACTAATTTGTCCTTCACATTCAAGCTTAGATTCAACTCAACACTTCTTTTTGCTTATGATGTCTTTTAATGTTATTTGTATCTACATTCCTGCTCATAGGGACAGACTTCTTTGAAATACTGGTGGGAGAGGGGAACAGGAGACTGCACAAAACTCCGAGAAAATTTTAATTGCTGTTTCTTTCAAATATTTCCTTACATATTTCACAGAAAATAACATCATCTGATTTTTTGTATAATCAGTGAGGGAAGTGAGACAGTATACGCCGATATGGAATACCGCCACTGATTTCTATGGCCAGAAAGCAAACCGTTAGTGAAAAATGACATACCATCACTGAAAAAATGTGATCGTAAAATTCTGTTTATACATTTCTTCACAGCAAAAAGCACTATCTGTTTGCTTCGCAAATCTAAATCACAGCCTTCTGGAACTGTATTCAGTGTGTATTTAGACACGCTTATTTGATGAGTCAACCCCTGGAATGCTTACAACGGTAGTATCACAGTCTAGTACTATATAATATATACAGTCACGAAGCTTGAGTTTATGAAGGTACTAGGAACAATAGACTGTGCAGGTACTATTTCGCATTGTCTGTAATGAGACGAAAGTAGCGATTCTAGTGGTTAACAACTATCTATGGATGCATATTTACTACGTATTGAGCTTCCTCACTGTATATACTAGACTGTGGTAGTATTTCAAGTATAGAAGGCTGTGGTCTGTAGCTTGTGGTGGCCATTGTTGCTAATTTAGTGACTGTGTCATTTTTGTTGCACTTTTTATTAATAATTAATTTTATTAATAATTGAAGCTTTAACATTATTTTAAAATATAAATCTCAAAGGACATTGTAAAATAATCTAGTAAATAACTGAAGTAAGTTGAAATTATTTTATTAAGAAATGTAATGTGTTGCGTAAGCTCCAAAGATTCGCGTTACTGACTGCACGAAACAATTTATTGTATACATCACTTATGTCTATGTTGTAAGGGAGGGAGTATGCCTTTTTTAAATCGAGGTATGCCACAGGGAAATCTTGGGTAGCATACCGCCTCTGGTTTTCTCCCCACTTCCCTCGCTGTGTATAATACCATGAAAATTGCTTAACCCAAGATGGTTAAAAACTACGGTCCTTAGGCACTATCTCTTACCTTTATTCACCCTTCGTTGATCCTTGTAGCGATGATGCACATGAGGTCTTAGTTTTACTGCTACTACTACAACCCAATTTATCATTCTGTTCCCGTTCATTGTAGTTTTATTTTGAACACTTTTATTTACTAAGAATTTATCCATCAAGTTAAGAATAGTAACATCGCAATTACTGATCACTTAACAACACACACACGCTACGATGATGATTACAAAAAAAACAATCACTAAACTCGGTGTTTATAATTATTTTTACTTCTAGATTTCGCAACAAATTTGATTTTATTGTTTATGAAAGATGTTAAGTAATATTAGATAAAAATACCGTCGAATACAATGATATCTATGCATAGCGAGCAACGCTGAACCACGGCCAACTAGATTCTACGAGTAGTTGGCTGTGTTTATAGTCCGGATCAGCTTATTTAATACCCTAAAGGTGAAACCTAACCATTTTTTCCTCCATTACTATATAAGCTAGTGGATTATGGTGAGTTTCTAGTTTGCAAGTTGAATTTTCTTTTGCCAACTTCGTTTCGAATTTCGGTACTGAGAAATACTACAGCTGGTAGCGATTTTTATAACTGTTTTGTTGGCAGCAGTGACACAAGTTGTCGGTAGTTTAAATTCTGAAAATTCAAATTGTTCTAGATTTCTGAGCCCATTACTGGAAGCTATTGAAATTTGAACATACTAATAATTAATTAATATTAATATTAATACATAATAGTTATTGTATGTGTTGCTTTGTGTTGTGGTTACAATTCAAGCTTATAGTCAAATAGACTAAGCGTAAATATTAATATAACATATGAACCGTTCAGAGCAAAAGTGATGTAAGTCAAAATTGGGTAATGAGGTTTAAAGTAAACATTCTGTAAAATACAGCGCAAAGTAGCAATTAATATGTCCTTCTTGCTATCCACTGACTACTAATAGTTTAAATAAATTGAATATTAATTGCTACTTTGCGCTGTATTTTACAGAATGGTTACTTTAACCCTTATTACCCATTCTTGACTTACACCACTTCTGCTCTGAACGGCTCATATTTCGTGTGATACATGCCCTAGGGTAATTGACAGAAATACCATTTGACATTTTAAATAATTTCTTTCGTGTTTAGACTTTTATTACAGTACTGGAGTAAATATTTTTAAGCATACATTTTAAAATGGCATTCGTTTTCGGAATTCGTACTAATCATTTCATATGATCAAACAAAATACATTTTTAGGTTAAGTCTCGTGAATCGTAAACTGTTTAATCAAAGTAATGAATTTCATGTTGTCAGACAAAATACATTTTAATAATATTAATATTAGATCATACACTAATTTACGTACTAACTACTAACATAATATGCGAGAGGTCCAGAAGAAAAATATACTCTTTCACAAATTATTGAACCTTTTAGAAAACATCTCCCCAACAAAAAGATGAGATGTGGTAAATAAGCAAGACATCGTTACTATATTATTATTATTATTATTATTATTATTAGTATTATTATTATTACTATTATTTTATTATTATTATTATTATTATTATTATTATTATTATTATTATTATTATTATTATTATTATTATTATTGTACATGACATTGTGATTTTACCTTCTTTCGATATCTAGTATTGGTTGGCAACACTGAAGAGACGGAGAAATTTGTCTTTTAGGAATTACTCTTACGTGATCCTCACTATACACCAGGTTGAATGGGTATGACTCATCTTGTCAGATGTATCACGGAAAGAAGAAATGACTTTTTTTCAATTGCCTACACAGATATTTTGATTAAATCACATATTCCCTGACCCTAAAATATAAAGTTCGTCGGTATGTATATTTAAAATTTTAAAAGATGTATGTTCTCCATTTACCCAATCCCAATTACATCTCATGAAGAGTATGGTTTATCTGTCATTTTCCAAAGCAGAAACTCAAAATTTATCAGAATGATCCCAAACGTCCCCATTCAAAATCAGATTTCTCCAAATTCAAGCATTTATTTTTCCTAATCTATGGCGGCTTCAACCAGTCATGAATTCGCTAGAGTCGTAATTCAAATCCCGACTTGTAAGCACCGAACTCACACCGTATTCAACAGTCCTGATGATTGAGAGTGATTTTGCTGTTCATCCACAGGCTCTGCGTATAAAGACTGTAATGCATTATGTCGACAAAGGCTACTACATTCTTATGTGCTTCAATGGCTTATTACGTCCACTTTTTGGTTCATTTGCGTTCAAAGCTAAGCTTCTTCACTAAAGCGGCATAGACGAAGTGAGGCAACAGATTTAGAGCTCAAACAGATATTCCATCGGCCCAGAGAAACTTTGTAAATACACGAGCACGCGAGTATACAGAGTAGACCCTAAGTAATGTCATTAATTTTAGGGAGTTATTCTTTGAGGTTTTCAAACAAAAAAGTTTATTACCATTTTGCTCGTTGTTGCTTCCTTTTCAAGATAAAAATAGTTTTATATTAAACATTTTTAGCGTGTTCTGGGAAAGTCATTGATTTAATTCCCAATAATGTACTCAATTAATTTACGAGAGCAATATATTATGATACTTAAATAACTGAAAGAAACATAGACATTCAAACGGGTACGAGGAGTTTCCTGTGCATTGCTTTGCGTTTCATTCACGTACTGAAGGCAAGCAGTGGCGGTATCATGTCGCTCTACAAATTGTCTCTACAAGCAGTAAGAGGTGGTTTCGTAAAGAATGAGAAGGAGAACTTTTTTGTTGTTCTGTTGGACAAAATGTAATATGTTTACTTAGCTCAACGGTTCAATTAGGAGTAGGTATACAGAAACATTAATTGCCACTCTGAATAATGTATTATTTTATTATTATTATTATTATTATTATTATTATTATTATTATTATTCACCACTAAGTATGTGTTTCTATAATTCTTCTGTACGTGTATGAATATTGATATTTTTAGATCTTCTACCTAGAAGGATAAAATTATTAGTTTTATCTCAATTTTAATCTCTTAATCTTTTGATGAGGGTAACTTTATTAGTTATTCATTTAATAATAATATTTAGAAAACTGATTCAATATTATGTGCCAACGAACTGTTAAACGCCAGGAATTGGCATATCTTAAATCATAGCCAGGAAGAAAAAAGATGGCATAAATAAATGTAAAGAAGTCAGCTACCTAATGGGGTATTGAAATATCTCGTGCTCTAAAGCCTTTTAATAGAACAGAATTTCTCAAAAGAGTAGGCATAATGATTAAAATAGCTTAAATAACTTGTACGTAAGAAGTTTTTAATTTTGAAAAACTACGAATTTCTTGACCAAGTATTGAGAAAAGTATTTAGAAAATTCCTGATTATTTTCAAGAGGAAGGTTAAAAAATGAAGCAAGAAAAATCGTATATTATTCACTGGCTCTTGATAACAGCAGTGACATCACTGATACAGCAAAGCTTGAGGTTTTTATCCGCGGGATTGATCAAGATGTTGGTACAAGTACCACCACTGGTTGTAGTTTTCATGCCAAGTACCTTTCCTCCGTCTCCTTACTTCATAGGCTGTCTGTCGCATGTCATCATTGCAGCGCGAGTTTTGGTCAACGCTGACGTAGACTAACATCCCTACTGCCATTAATAGCAATTGTCTGTACATTTGGGAGCCTAGCATCCTGTTATCCTGTCGGGCGTCGGCCTCCATGGTCAATAATGGAGACTACTATTGCTTTTTTATATTTATTTATCTTAACATATTTCTTTATTAGTTAACTTACTTTTCCTTAAATTCACTTTCTTCCCCCCCCCCCCCCCGTTCATTCCTTCGTTCCCTTTCTTTCCAGTCAGTAAAAATTAAGACTTTTCTACAGATTATATAAATGACGTTTATTGTTATGGAATACATTTTGCCTACCAATACCTTTCTACAATATTCTTGTAATTATGCTATTGTAATGGAAATTATGTAAAATATTCAAAGTTATTCAAAAGTATAAAGGCGCAAACCTCCAGTTTTATCACAATACAGAGCTCAGCACAAAATTATTTGAGACAAAAGAAATATGTAACACATTCCTTATTGTAATATTAATTTGATCGAAAGAATGTCCAGCGCTATTCATTCTAGCACGTGAAACTCGTGCAATCAAAACTGCTAAACAAGGTGATTATTATATAATAACAGCTCCCGCGGCTAGGAAACAGTTATTCACGGCCCGCGCGACAACAAAAGAGAACATGGTCCGCACATTAATTACAAATGATGCATAATTCACACGAGCATAAAATGTGCAATTGAAGCTAAAATATCCGGGCGCCGCGCCCAGCGGAATGCCATACTGCTCTCGTAATTACGTATTCAAATAGGAGGGCTTAATAACTAGAACCTCGGCCTTCGGAGTCAGCCCACCTCCGCAACCTAGAAAACAAAACATTACCGATATGCGCGACCTCTCGCGAGTGAAGGAATAAACAAGGATATCTGTATACTTTTGACGACTCGAGCTCGTAAGATTGAAATATGAATAGACTTCGCGAAATTATTTACATTGGGCAAGTACTTGAACAATGACAGAAAAATAAATGTAAGGACAATGAAAATAAATTCTTGTTTAAATGAGAAATCAACAGTAATCTCACTAATTCTTAACTCCTTTCATTATCATAATAATCATGTCCTATCTTCATGAATTGGGCCGCTTGTAAGCATTATATGAAGTAATGATTGGCAGTCAGGTGTAACAGAACTCCCTATTCGTGTAGTCGGTCTAATGTAAAGTCAGATAACACAGAATAAATAAATCAAATGGCACAATCGCAGTAGGTATAGAAAAGGACTAAAACATCCTTTTCCCTACTTACAGTTAATCGAACTCAGATCTGCTGATTACGCTGATTGTTCTATCTTCTTACGAGGCTACGACTATTACATTTTTCTGTGAGGTTCTAGGATTGTGACTTTATTGCCAAAGATGCGTCTCTCTCTTTTGCTTTCTCTATTACTTTTAGACGTGCATAATTTTACACGTGACATAAACGGAATTGTAAGAAGCACGTGTTTTCACGTAACTTTACGATCCATTAATCAACTTAAGTGTGCGTGGGTAAGTAAAAGGGCAATCATGCATATGCATTAATGAGATAATGCTCGTGACTGTTGTCCAGTTTGTTATTTTATATAACGATGCTGTAATAGGCTTATAATAATAATAATAATAATAATAATAATAATAATAATAATAATAATAATAATAATAATTTCATTACATCTAGTTATCTGGAGTATTGTACTTGTAAACACGACTTGAATTTTGCGAATTTGAAGAACGTTTCTGCTGTTTGTGGGCTGAAGAGGACAGAGTATCAAGTGGAAAAAAACGAAAACTTTCGACATATTCTTCAGTTTGAGTTCAATAGAGGAGCGAAGGCAGCTCGATACTTTTGTGCCGTGTACGAGGAAAATGTCACCGGAGAAAGTTCTACAAGAAAATGGCTCTCTCGTTTCAACACACAACACATTCCGTACAAAAAGTAGTGTCCATCCAACAGAAGATATGCGTCTGGTGGGATAAAGAGGCGCCGTGTACTACGAATTTCTTCCCAGGAATTTAACCATAACTGCTGAAATTTACTGGCAACAACTCAGACGCCTTACGGCCGAAATTGAAGAAAAACAACCGGGAAGACTGTATCAAGTACAGTGCTGCTACAACACGTTAATGCACTCCCGCACTTCGCTAACATCACGAAGGAAACTATCCAGGATCTTTTTGGGAGATAATTCCAACATCCTCTATATTCTCCCGATGTTGAGCCTTTAGATTTCTACCTTCTCCTTTCTCTGTCCAACAATATTCAAGCGAACTCCTTTAATAACGAAGATGCTTTGCAAATTTGACTTGACGGCTTCTTTTTAACTCCAAACCAGCAGATTTCTTCAGACGTGGAATTGAAAAACTACCCCAGCGTTGGCAGGAAGTCATTCATAGATAATATAGGAGAATATTACTCGTATATTACTGATTAATTTTTGTCTTCTGTTCATTTCAAATAGAAACTTATGTCACAACGAAAAAAACACTACGAACTTTGCATCAACCCATTATTATCATTATTTTATAATTTATATATTGTGTTTATTATTTTCCCTCCTGTTATTATTCTTTATAGCCTATTTTTTTAATTATAATGTACAGGGTCTTTCATAAGTAACTGATCAATCGAAAAATTAACCAATTTTTAGGATTTTTGGCTGTGTTGTATATCTATGCTAGTAAGAACCCTTCCCAGTGCCGTACACTCGAGTTTGGTTATGTGTTTTCCCGTCATGAGTCTTCACTTTTCTATGTAAAGATGAATGAAACTATCGCTATGAAATTTAAAACTTGGAATTAGTATAAAAAACCACAAATTACAATAAATTGCAAAGAACTTACACTTACAGTAATTAAGCCTCACAGTTCGCAACATGTCTGACGCCCCGAAAAATGCACAAATGTAAGCGACGGACCATCTTCTCGTGCACTCTAGAGATCATTTCAGGAGTAGCCATCTGTATCATGTGCACAATCCTTCCCGTCAATTCTGGGATGGTGCGAGATTTATCTGCAAACACATGATCCTTAACAATTCCCCATAAGAAGAAATCCAGGGGAGTTAAGTCTGGGGATCGTGGCGGCGAAGCAATTGGACCTACGCGACCGATCCATCTGTTAGGATACGCTTCGTCAAGCAAGGTTCGAACATCCCTTGCATGCCGTTCATTTGTTATACCAATGCAAACAAGCATGGAATAAAAATGGCGCTTTCTGGTGGACACATTTGTGACTAGATTGACTTCTGGCGGGCAAACGCTTAATCAAATCGAGTGTACGATACCGGGAAAGATTCTTACTAGCAGAGGGATACAACAAAGCCAAAAATTGTAAAAATTAGTCAATTTTTCAAATGATCAATTACTTAACGAAAGACCCCGTATATTCTATCCTTCTTTCTCATTTTTCTTCTTTGTGTCTCTTCTTTCTTTTTACCCTTCTTATTTCTTTTTCAGTTCGTTTTCTTTTCTTTATGCTCCTTTCCTCTGGTTTCTTCTGTTTGACTCCTTCCTTCATCCTTTGTCTTACTTTAATTACTTTCGCCTGATTTTCCTTCCTCTTTGACCATTACAAAGAATGCCAGTGAAAGAAAATGGAAATGGGAAGAGGAACAACGAAAAGATGCGTGATCACATCCTTGCAAGAGAATTTGGGGGCTGTGAGAAAGAATCTATGCGAGCTCCAAGACTGTTGGCCACTTGTATCACTATGTTTATCATTGTTTCGATTGAAAAAACTTAAGTTACTTTTGGAGGGGAAAAGTCGAAAATCAACGTAGGTAACGTAATAGGTGCCACATGAGGGCAGAAATGCCGCAAGCACGACTGAACAGCAGCAGGGCAGAGTCACCGAAAATGTTAAAAGTTTGCCCACGTGAAGTAGTGACAACGGAAGTTGTTTTCCTCCGTAGAAAATGAATTTTAGCCTTTGTACTGGACGAGTGACAATTGAGTAAGCTCGATATTGTAATTTTATAATTTTCAGATTTAAATATATTATATATATATACATATACAAAATGTATATATACATCTTAATTACACAACTTTTAACACTATATCACTTCGGAAAACGTATAATGTGTCTTTCACGTGTTAAATTTTATTACCTGTCAATATGTTTCGGCCTGCTATTGGCCATCATCAGAACTGATTGTTGCTGGTCTTGGCGCCTTTTCTTTTGTTTCCTGTGGGGGTGTGTTTGTGTAGTGTAATGTGGAGTCAAAGAGTGTGTGTGTTCTGAAATTGAGTTGTATGTTGAGAATTTCATTTGGATGTGTTTTTGTGTAGGCCTATCTGTATATTTCGTATTGTTCTAATGTGTTTAGTTTCTGGCTTTTTCGTTGGATGTGTATAATTTCCATGTCTGTCTTGATGTCTCTGTAGGTATGGTTAGCATTTGTGATGTGTTCTGCATATGTGGAAGTGTTTTGTAATGGCTGTAATGTGTTCTTTGTAAAGTGTTCGAAATGATCTGCCTGTCTGTCCTATGTAGAAGTTATTGCAGGTGTTACATTTGAGTTTGCATACGCCTGTGTGTTTGTATTTGTTTGTTTGTGTGTTGAGATGTTTTTGTAGAGTATTATTTGTTCTGTATGCGATGTTGTAATTTAATTTCTTGAATGAGGTTGCAATCTTGTGTGTGTTTTTGTTTTCGTATGTTAGTGTGATGTATTTTTTGTGTTTGTGTTGTAGTCTTATGTTTTTTGTGATTATGTTTTGTCTTTCGTATTATGTTGTCTGTTATGTTGGGGTTGTATCCGTTTTCTTGTGCTATATATTTGATTGTGTTTAGCTCTTCTTTGTAATCATGCTGGTTCATTGGTATGTTGAGTAGTCTGTGTCCCATTGTTCGGAATGCAGCTTCTTTGTGTTATGTTATTGAATCTGTTGTGTATGTGTGTTGTTGTTGTTATTGTTGTTGTTGTGGGTTTTCTGTAGACTTTGAATGTGTGTTTGTTGTCAACTTTTGTTATTGTGATGTCTAGAAAATTTATGGATTTGTTGTTTTCAATTTCTAATGTGTGGTATAGCTCTGGGTGTATTTTGTTTATGTGTTGATGCAGGTTTTGGATCTGTCTTTCGTTTTCTTTGTATAGTATTAGTATATCATCCACGTATGTGCCAATATATGATGTAGTCTGCGTGTTTGTTGTCTTTGTTCAGTATGTGTGTCTGTTCTATGTGGTGTATGAATATTTCTGCTAGTATGCTGGAAATGGGTGATCTCATGGTAGGCCTTCGGTTTGAATGTAATATTCGTTATTGTATATATACAGCGTGAAAGGGGTATATAACTGCATTAATTTTAATGACATTTATTTTTTGGTTACTTACAACCTATTTAAGATTCTGTTCTTAAAATTAATGCAGTTATACCTCTTTCACTCTATACATATAATTTTTACTTTTCCTTCAGCAAAAGTTTAATTTACTTTTTGTTTAGCTGTAACCAATCGTATTTCTTCGTTCTTCTTTCTTTCATATTTTCCTCCTACTACTATATAATCACTTTCCATTCTACCATTTTCATTCCTTCTGCGTGGAATGGGTCCGTCTGGATACTAGTTACACTTTGAGAATGGCTAGGTTCCTTTAGCTTTGTTTCTGTTTCTATATTTTCTCACGGAATTCCTCAGAAACGCAACATTTGTACAAAAACGCATATCAATGATCCGTGAATCCGGATTCATCCAGTGCCCAAACAGCACGAAAATCCGTGGTCAGTTGACAGATATTTAGTAAAAAATATGTGCAAGGAGAGATGTAATATTTCAAGCCGAGTAGCTCCCAACAATAAAATTCCATTTCATATGTTCACATTTTTTCCCTCTGTGTTAAATAATGCAATGCACGGTAAAGCATTTCTGTCGCAACAGCTGTGAGAAAGCACACATGTTAGATTCCCATCGAAGCTTCTTGGTAGCGAAATATTGCTAGTGCAGAGACTGTCCTGTCTTTCACTTATTATACAGTATTCTTCCTTCTTTTCTTCACTGCTTCAATTTTTTTCTGTCGTTTTCTGTAGTGATACTGCTGCTGCTGATGATGATGATGACGACGCACATGTTTTTAACATTGTACGGTATTACCTTAATTACTAATATTTTATTCTTTCTTTTTCTATCTATGCATTTCAATTATTCTATCTTACTATATTCCACTATTTACTTTTATTCGTTTGCTTGTTATTTCTTGCTCCGTTGGTCCTTTTCTTTTTTCCTCTTACATGTCCCTACCTTTTGTGTGTGTGTGTGTGTGTGTGTGTGTGTGTGTGTGTGTGTGTGTGTGTGTGTGTGTGTGTGTGTGTGTGTATATATATAAGAGTTATCTGTCAATCCGTTCATCCTTCTACCTATAAATACATTCGTTCATCCTTCTACCTACCTGTCAATCCGTTCATCCTTCTACCTAAAAGGTCCATTCGTTCATCCTTCTACAAATTTGTCCATCCCTTTATCCTTCCACCTATCTGTCAATCCGTTCATCCTTCTACCTAAAAGGTCCATTCGTTCATCCTTCTACCAATTTGTCCATCCCTTTATCCTCCTACCTACCTGTCAATCAGTTCATCTTTCTACCTATAAGTCCATTCGTTCATCCTTCTACCAATTTGTCCATCCCTTTACCCTTCTACCTACCTGTCAATCTGTTCATCCTTCTACCTAAAAGATCCATTCGTTCATCCTTCTACCAATTTGTCCATCCCTTTATCCTTCTACCTACCTGTCAATCTGTTCATCCTTCTACCTAAAAGGTCCATTCGTTTATCCATATACAAATTTGTCCATCCCTTTATCCTTCTACCTACCTGTCAATCTGTTCATCCTTCTACCTGTAAGTCCATTCGTTCATCCACCTACCAATTTGTCCATCCCTTTATCCTTCTACTTACCTGTCAATCTGTTCATCCTTCTACCTAAAAGGTCCATTCGTTCATCCTTCTACCAATTTGTCCATCCCTTTATCCTTCTACCTACCTGTCAATCTGTTCATCCTTCTACCTAAAAGGTCCATTCGTTCATCCTTCTACCAATTTGTCCATCCCTTTATCCTTCTACCTACATGTCAATCTGTTCATCCTTCTACCTGTAAGTCCATTCGTTCATCTTCCTACCAATTTGTCCATCCCTTTATCCTTCTACTTACCTGTCAATCTCTTCATCCTTCTACCTAAAAGGTCCATTCGTTCATCCTTCTACCAATTTGTCCATCCCTTTATCCTTCTACCTACCTGTCAATCTGTTCATCCTTCTACCTATAAGTCCATTCGTTCATCCTTCTACCAATTTGTCCATCCCTTTACCCTTCTATCTACCTGTCAATCTGTTCATCCTTCTACCTAAAAGGTCCATTCGTTCATCCTTCTACCAATTTGTCCTTCCCTTTATCCTTCTACCTACCTGTCAATCTGTTCATCCTTCTACCTAAAAGGTCCATCCGTTCATCCTTCTACAAATTTGTCCATCCCTTTATCCTTCTACCTATCTGTCAATCTGTTCATCCTTCTACCTGTAAGTCCATTCGTTCATCCTCCTACCAATTTGTCCATCCCTTTACCCTTCTACTTACCTGTCAATCTGTTCATCCTTCTACCTAAAAGGTCCATTCGTTCATCCTTCTACCAATTTGTCCATCCCTTTATCCTTCTACCTACCTGTCAATCTGTTCATCCTTCTACCTAAAGGTCCATTCGTTCATCCTTCTACAAATTTGTCCATCCCTTTATCCTTCTACTTACCTGTCAATCTGTTCATCATTCTACCTGTAAGTCCATTCGTTCATCCTCCTACCAATTTGTCCATCCCTTTATCCTTCTACTTACCTGTCAATCTGTTCATTCTTCTACCTAAAAGGTCCATTCGTTCATCCTTCTACCAATTTGTCCATCCCTTTATCCTTCTACTTACCTGTCAATCTGTTCATCCTTCTACCTAAAAGGTCCATTCGTTCATCCTTCTACCAATTTGTCCATCCCTTTACCCTTCTACCTACATGTCAATCTGTTCATCCTTCTACCTAAAAGGTCCATTCGTTTATCCTTCTACCAATTTGTCCATCCCTTTATCCTTCTACCTACCTGTCAATCTGTTCATCCTTCTACCTAAAAGGTCCATCCGTTCATCCTTCTACAAATTTGTCCATCCCTTTACCCTTCTACTTACCTGTCAATCTGTTCATCCTTCTACCTAAAAGGTCCATTCGTTCATCCTTCTACCAATTTCTCCATCCCTTTATCCTTCTACCTACCTGTCAATCTGTTCATCCTTCTATCTACCAGTCCATTCGTTCGTCATTCTACCTATCTGTCAATCTGTTTATCCTTCTATCTACCAGTCCATTCGTTCGTCATTCTACCTATCTGTCAATCTGTTTATCCTTCTATGTACCAGTCCATTCGTTCGTCATTCTACCTATCTGTCAATCTGTTTATCCTTCTATCTACCAGTCCATTCGTTCGTCATTCTACCTATCTGTCGATCTGTTCACCCTTCTATCTACCAGTCCATTCGTTCGTCATTCTATCTATCTGTCAATCTGTTCATCCTTCTATCTACCAGTCCATTCGTTCGTCATTCTACCTATCTGTCAATCTGTTTATCTTTCTATTTACCAGTCCATTCGTTCATAATTCTACCTATCTGTCAATCTGTTCATCCTTCTATCTACCAGTCCATTCGTTCGTCATTCTACCTATCTGCCAATCTGTTTATCCTTCTATTTACCAGTCCATTCGTTCATAATTCTGCCTATCTGTGAATCTGTTTATCCTTCTATCTACCAGTCCATTCGTTCATAATTCTACCTATCTGTCAATCTGTTCATCCTTTATCTACCAGTCCATTCGTTCGTCATTCTACCTATCTGTCAATCTGTTTATCCCTCTATTTACCAGTCCATTCGTTCATCATTCTACCTATCTGTCAATCTGTTTATCCTATCTACCAGTCCATTCGTTCATCCTTCTACCTATAAGTCCATTCGTTTATCCATCTATCTGTTTGTCCATCCGTTTATCCTTCTACCGATCTGCAAATCCGTTCATCCTTCTAGTTATCTGTTCATCCGTTCATCCTTCTAACTATCTGTCTGTCCGTTTACCCTGCTATCTATCTGATCTTCTATTCGTCCTTCTGCGTCTTAATCATTGCGGACACCAAGCTGCCTAGGCCTATTATACTTATGAGTTTATTAAGGGAGCAATACAAATAAACACGAAAGATATCACAGGTTTCTGAACACGATCAATGCAATATATTCGTATCGTGTAAATATCTGTCCACGACACTACAATGCCCGCAATCACGATAAGTAAATCCTATTCAAATGAACTTGCTCAAAAGTCAGTGATCAGATAGGACGGTAGATGAAATAGGCGACTGATGCAGAGCTTCTATACATATCAACAGACAATGGCTTTCCAACTGACAGTCTCCGATTGTTTGTGCAATCAGCATGTTGCAGGTGTGTATATATATCAAGGAGTATAATCTTGTTCGTACACACAGGTACTGTAATGTACCGCCTCCCAGGTTATGCAAACATACTATCAATGACTGCAAACTGATAACACGTATTATGAACCTACTGACTCTGTTCTCGGACCCCTTACGGCCATGGGCGTTGACAGGGCAGGGAAACATGGAGGGAGATAACCTCACCTGAATTCTTAATGATTTTTTGTCCGTTTTGGCTAGTAAAATCTCTTGCTTGTATTATTCCAAAGCACTCACACGTCAACGAATTTCTTGTTGCATGGAACGTTTTTCGTGAAGATTCCTTAAAATACATTTTCGTTGCTATAGCACTGTTAATAATGTATATTGTGTGATGTTAAGGAATAGTGGAATTGCAATAGGAGAAACGGGAGTATTCAGAGAAAATCTCCTCCAAGTTTGTCTTTGCTTGCCATAAATTGCATTTTGAGTCTCCCGTATTTCAACTCTACTCTGCAGCATGAGAGATAAGCACTGTAACCGTCCGGCTAACAGTACACATGTTAGCTTGAAATGAAATTATATTACCTGCTACATATGTCGGCCTATATACATATATAGGATGTCCCGTAACCCTTGGGACACTATCATAACTAACGTATTTTTTTATTTCAGTTTGTTATTTTACGACGCTTTATGAACATCTTGGCTTATTTAGCGTCTGAATGAGACGAAGGCGTTAATGCCGGTGAAATGAGTCCTGGGTCAAGCATCGGAAGCTACCCAGCACTTCTTGATATAGGGTTGAGGGAAAACCCCGGAGAAAATCTCAACCAGGTAACTTGCCCCAACCGGGAATCGAACTCGGGATACCTGGTTTCGCGGCCAGACGCGCTAACAGTTACTCCACAAGGTGGACATTTTGGTGCATTTAAAAATAATTTTGTATTTACGTTGTAGGGTTGACGGAAGCCTACCGTTTAGAATATTTGGCAATTATATAGAGTGTTACAGAGAATTGGAGAAAATTCGAAAAATGAAGCAGGTAATCAGCTCAAACGGGATTCGAACCCACGGTCAAGCAGTCACGGATAATAGGAGGTCAGCTCCTTGCCTCTGAAATACTCCGGTGGCTTTGACTTAATATGTCGTTCAGTAAATAAAGATACACGTTAGAACAATTTAGTAAGTATTTATTTTATAAACCTGTAAAGGTTTGTCAATTTTCAATATACAAGGGAGAATCGGAAAATAACGCATAACAATCATTTACGAAATACTATTTTGGTTAGGACGTTGAAAGATGGCAGATAGTTAGTTTGAATCTTGCGTTACAGACAACAATGATTCGATCGGATGTCACTGTGGCGGAATGTGTTGTAACTACTGAGTAAAAATGGAGCGTTTCCATCAACGTTTATTTGTGAAAGGCAGCGAGGTGTAGTCCTTTTTTGCGAAAAACGAAAAATTCGAGTGAAATCCACAGGGAAATATTGGAGGTGTATGGCGCTTGATTGTCTGGACCATAGCAACATCTCCAGGTGGTGCAAGTTCTTCGAAGAAGTCCGCCGACGAAGCACGTTCCGGCCGACCAGTGACCGCTGCAACACTACCCAATGTCAGAGGCATCATTAAGGCGACAATCACTCACCTTACAGTCCAGGCCTCGCACTATCTGACTTTCACCTCTTCGGACCAATGAAATAATTAATAGGACAACGCTTCGGTTCGGATGAAGAAGTGAAATCAGTCGTACGCAGGTCGTTATACGCCCAAAAAAATGGAGTTTTATGAACGAGGTGTACTGAATCTAGTGTCATGATGAGAGAAACGTTTCGAGAGATTTGGTTTCAATGTCAAAGAATAGGTAAAACTTGTACCTTTCTTGTACATTGTTTCATTTTGCTTACCTATGAAGCAGCCTACGTTGCCACAAAATATTGTTGTGCGTTACTTTCCGATCCACCGTCGTATTCCCTCCCTTCGACAAGTGTACTAATTGAATCGCCCCATGCAGAAAGGGCTTCAGTCCATTAGACCTAGTTTTGAGGGAAAAAAAAACATTCTGTACACTATATTCCTTTCTGCATAGAACTCTGAGCCTGAGGCTTCAGTTTCTATCTTTCCAAGCATTGGACTGAATACCTTTCTGCACAGGACGATGGAGCCACCCATAAAGGTATGATTTCCATCGAATCTCGTTGTTTTGTTTTTTGTTTTGTTTGTTTGTTTTTTTTTTTTTTTTTTTTTTTTTTTCAAAATTTGTGACTGAAGCCCTTTCTGCATGGGGCGATTCAATTGTAAGTCCTGCAGGGAGAAAAAAAATCGTTGTCCTGATGTAGTAGTTCGTTTTTCACTTTTGTTTTTCTGTGATCGTTATCATCGAAATTGATTTCTATGAGGAAGTCCTTCGGAGAATCAAAATGTAATAATCTGACGGTGCAAGATATGGGCTATAAAAAGAAATTAAGACGAAGAAGAAACCCGTTCTTAGCATTCCACGATGTCTTTGCAGTGATGCTGGCTTCGTTTGTTTCTCAGCAAGTCGGTATAGACCTAAAACTCGCTGTTTACAGACTGGCGATCTTACAAAAGCTAAAGCGAATTGCCCCTTAACATCCCAAAACTTGGTCATCATTACTTTATCTGCAGATGGTTGAGAATTTATTTTTTTCTTAAGAGATGAAGATGAATGCCTTGAAACAAGAAGAAAGTCATCAAAGAGGATGGTCAAAATAGCTGGCAGTTCTATAGTCAGGTTTATTAGTCACACCAAGGAGAAATCCAGAGGAGCTACACCCATTAAAACGACGCGGATTTTTTTGCTGAATAGTTGAACTCAATCAACATCCTGGCCTGGGTGAAACCAATGCAAGAAGCATTGTCACTGCTTGTGTCTAAAAACTGAAGAGTCGTGAAGGATCGCAGCTTGGTGTTGGGTTTGACGGGTTTTTACTCCACGGAACTGGATTTGTAACATTTAGGAGTCAGGTCTAAAGCTGCGCCCTTTCACAGTTTTTATTCTCCACCTACACCTTTCTCTTGCAAATTGCTCAGAAGTACACCAGCTCGTGTCTACAAGTATACTGTTTCTGTTGACTTAAAACAACGCAGAAATATGGGTTAAACTAATAGGGCCATATTCATTGACATTCTTAGCGCGGGGTTCCGGTGGATGATCAGCGAACTAACGTTTTTCGTATTCATAAACCAGTGTTAGAGATATGATATATGATATGATATATGAAATGAGATATATGATATGATATGAGATATCTGATATGATATGATATGATATTATATGATATGATATACCTATGATACGATATATGATATGATATATGATATGTGATATGATATGAGATATATGTAATATGATATGAGATATGATATGTGATATGATATGAGACATGATATGTGATATATGTGATATGATATGAGATATGACATGTGATATATGAGATATGATATGTGATATGATATGAGATATATGTGATATGAGATATGATATGTGATATGATATGAGATACGATACGATATATGATATGATATATGTGATATTATGACATATGATATGATATTATGATATATGATATGATATTATGATATGAGATACGATATGATATTATGATATGAGATACGATATGATATATGATATGACATACGATATGAGATATGATATATGATATGAGATACGATATGATATGATATGATATGATATGATATGATATGATATGATATGATACATAGTATGGTATATGATATGATATATGATATGATTAGGATATGATACATGATATATGAATCGATAGCCGGGGCTAGTTTAGCACGCTCGTAGCGCGAGCTAGCGAAATGTCTATGAATAATACCCTAAATTTTTAAATAATTAATTCTTCTTTGAGGCTAAAATGTCGAAAATACGGTTACAAATTTAGAGGGCGAGTCAAATCCAGGGATGGGTCCATTCTATATCGAATTGCTATTTATAAAGAGTGAAACGAAAGTAATGTCATTAGAAATTCCACTTCACAAATCATCTCTGTATTCCTCATTCTTCACTGCTGCTACTTCTCGTCACTGGATCTACTGGCTGAAGTCAAAGGCTGCCGAACCTTAAAATATTTCGAATCCAAGTTAGAAAATTATCTTATGACGAGTTGTCAAATTAACTTACTGTTATGACAAGTATTCCATGTTTCCACGTATTCATTACATTTTTTTATATTCTTACCAACTTAAAAATGGCTTTTAAGGACCACGCAGGTTCATTGCCGCCTTCACATAAGCCCGCCATCGGTCCCTATCCTGTGCAAGATTAATCCAGTCTCTATCAACATATCCCACCTCCCTCAAATCCATTTTAATATTATCCTCCCATCTACGTTTCGGTGTTCCCAAAGGTCTTTTTCCCCTCCGACCTCCCAACTAATATTCTACATGCATTTCTGGATTCACCCATACGTGCTACATGCCCTGGCCATCTCAAACGTCTGAATTTAATGTTCCTAATTATGTCAGGTAAAGAATACAATGCGTGCAGTTCTGCGTTACGTAACTTTCTCCATTCTCCTGTAACTTCATCCCTCTTAGCCCCATATATTTTCCTAAGAACCTTTTTTATATTCCAGTTATATTTATTTTATTTTATCTGTTTTCGTTTCATCACATTTCCCGATAACGGTATGTATATCATGTGGTAACTTGAGCTACTTATAATTTTCCTTGCTGTGTGTACCTAATAAATATTGTGTTTACTGTATGCTCTATACCGGTACTTTATAATAATAGTAATATTAATATTATTAATATTATTATTATTATTATTATTATTATTATTATTATTATTATTATTATTTCTACACAAACCGGGTGGATTGACATACTGCACTTTACCTACTGCTATTTGACATAAAGTAATTTGACGCATAATCTATTTTACATACAAGTATTTGGCTTATTTATTTTTCATCTAATTTAATTTTACAACTTTTTAGTTATACTTTTTCTGGCATACAACTATTTTTTTTTCATTTGTACATTCACATATTATATTTTGACATACTCTACTGTAATATTATACTGTGCACATTGTTAACAGTTCCTGTTATAGTTTCTAAGGTTACTTGTTTTTGCTTAAAAATCATAGAGGTTTCGGATGTATAAAAATTATGGAGTGTGAATTTGTAGAAACAACAAGAGAGAGGGGGGGCAACATTTATCTTTTAGGGCAGGGGTTCTCAAACTCTGCGTCGTCGGACTATGTTTTGGGCGTAGCATCTATATGGTAAAACTAAAACAATTTATAATGCAGCCTATAATGAAACATAACATGCAAGTTTTCGCTACGTGTAGATATTTATTTTATTCCAATTCTGTATTTTTACAAGCTGGTGTGGAAGGCTAAATGGCTATTTTCTTAAAAAAAAAAAAAAAAAAATACCACCAAATCTAATTTGAGCATTTTTTTTTTTTTTATTTTCGGTACAAAAACGTCGCACAGAAAATCTAATATGTGAAGGACGGCGCAGTCTCAAAAAGTTTGAGAACTCCTGTTTTAGGGGATTCTTATATCAGAAGACTACAACATATAGTCCAAAGATATTAACAACATAAGGATGAGGGACGCATTTTGGATTACTTTAGAATATGTGGCCGTAATTTCACTTTATAATTTATGTTCATTTTTTTAAATGTCAGTACATTTATACAAAGTATGTCAAATGAATACTATACCAAATTAATAGCATGCAAACGATAAGTAGTCTATGACAAATTTAATGAGTTGACAAAATGTGAAGCAAGTAAAAATATTGTATGCAAGAAACAAATATGTATATTAATAGTGTATTAAAATTGTGTATGCCAGTTTTGAATATGTCAGATTTCTTGTAGGTGAAAAGTAGTATGTTAATCAGCCCTGTACGACACAAGCCAGCTATGATACACATATACATAGTCCTAGTCAACATTATCATTAAACTTTCTAGCATATAGGCAATCATCATAGAACAGGTTATTTAATTCCTCTTCATTTTCATTTGGTGCTTACAAACCTAATACTGTTAAGTATGTACTTGTAGTTTAAGAAAGCGTTATCTTGAAGCTATGCAAGAACCAAAATTAGTTTCGTATTCTGATCAGTTTATCTCTGGTGAAAATGCATTGTCAGAATCACAGTACAATCACATTATTTAGCGTTCATTTTAACCACGTAGGCTAATCAGCAGAGACCGAAAGTTTAGACATTATGAATCATTAAAATAGACAGGCAAAAAGGCATCATAAATAGCTAAAATGGGCAGGCAAAAAGGCATTATAAATAGCTAAAATACCCAATAAAAGGCACTTAAAAAACCTTGCACTAGACCCACAACCTTGCACTTTCCACAAAGGGATTTCGGCAACAAGAAAAGCTTTACATAAGTCGAATACAAATTGAGATTTTCGACTCGATGTTGCAGTTACTGTTGGAAGCAAAAAAATCTTCTTCCCAGTAGCCTTTGAAAGTGCATTTTTGTATTTGGTTGTACTCATAAGCTGCGATATGAAATATTTCTTTCCGTAGTTCACTAACTACTCACATATTTTGCATGTAAGTACTTTACCGTCAGTACAAAATACGTCGGATCCAAAAGTATTAACGTAACTTTGCAATTTACTGTGTAAAGAAACACTGAATTTCGGCATCTTGCTGCTGTAAGTCGCGACGCTCTTATTCCCGGCGTGACTCCTCCTCTTTGCTTACGTCTTAGGAAGTGAAGGCTCTATAAAGTCTAGATAGGTAGTATCGTTCGCCATTTTTGTTCTTTCGTTGCCGAGCTACCAGACTAGGAATCTATTTGCCGCACCGTTAAACATTATCATGTCGTAGATCCTATGATAATAAATCAAACGCATTGTAATTCAGCAAATAACTGAGCGGCAAATAACGTCTTCGTGTGCTTTCTGCGAACGCCAACGAAAGAGCCAAAATGGCGGGCGATTATATTAAGTATTTATCGAGCCTTAAGAAATGAATGACGTCTTCATCAGCGAATCACAAGACGCACACGTTTAAATGTAGCCGACCTGCAACGCGATTGGCTGCCGGAAATTAGAGCGACGGAACTATAGCTACAACAACGTCACAATGAAAACTGAAAGAAAAATAACCGTTAAAAATAATGTTAGGCCAGCACTCATTGTTGCCTTGTCAAACACATGAGATAATTAAAATGCTTACTGTCATATATTTTTGCACGGCAGCACTCATTGTTGCAAAGAGAATATGAACTGACTGAAAGACAATTTTATACATTCGGTGAAGTCACTTTCATTGTAGCGGTTATATAAAAAACTTAAAATACGAGTATACCTGCAGGCAATTTTTAATAATAAATTAATAAATAATAGATTTCCGCCCCTGAGCACGAGTTCTACTCTTTCAGGGGCGAGCTAAAGTTTCTCAGTATATTTTATAATTTATGTTACAATTAGTAGCAAAATAATTAATAAATAAATAATCAAATGAAGGCAAAAAAATATTTTGTAAATTAGGCATTTATATTAAAAAAGGCAGAAAAGGGCAACATAAAACTGTGACGCTTCACTCACAAAGGTATAATTCGTACAGATTTAATTTCAAAATGAAGATAGATTTAACACATTTAAAAAGGCATTCTGCCAAAGTTCCGGTCTCTGCAATCAGAGACGATGAGACAATGATGAGACGTGATGTAATGGTAGAGTGAGAGTGAAAGATCAAAATTACGTATTCCGAAAGGCCTTGTCCACCAGAGTTGTGTGTGAACAATATTCTTATTCTAATTATTACTGATAACATTTCTTTCTTTTTTAATTTCGGAGAATACTTCCCAATTCTCACTGTCAGTTTCATCGCTGGTGTTGAAATATTCTCAAACTCTTACGACAGTCGTCGACGGGTTAACAGAGGACCTCCCTGCTTCCTATCTCAACAATTCGTGTTCTCGTCTTGTCTGCCTGGTTCTCTTCGACACTACTTTTTTTTCTGCACGTAAACTTTACACACTTCTTTCAGTTTCTCTTCTTCACGCCTCCACTCCCTTCTACTGTCACGTTCTGCTTCAGAACACAACACCGCATCGCTAGTCAACAACACAGTTTGTAACAGTAACCTAGCAGGCAAGCAAGCGAGCAAGAGGGCCGTGAACGTCCGCCTGCAACTCAGTCTTGCATTGTCGCGCCAGACGAGAATCTCGTGTCTATCTTTTCCTTCAACCAGAGCATAAAGCTAACAAACGAAGAGTCTATTCAGTGCAGTGACTGGTGAATACCATTGTTGAACTTGAGTGTGTCAATAGGAATATATACCGGTAGTTATTGTCGCTGTGTACAAAAGTTTCCTCCCACAAAGTTTTTAGCGAAAATGAAAGCGTGATCTAATATGTAATATTGTGTACATTAGTCTTCTGCATTATTAAGTGCCAGTAGCGGTTATGCCGCTAAAACAGAGACTCGAAACAGAAGTGTAGTGTTTTAAGACCAGTTTAAACTTTGTGTGAATCTGAAAGAATATCAAAACGAACTTCTTGGAATTCTATAATGATTCTACATTAACACTGTAAATACAAGCACTAACTCCACTTCTGTGGTTGGTATTGTTGTCCATTCAACTAACACAGGTAAGTCAAGTGAATTAAATTTATAATTAAGATAATTACCTACAACATTAAGACTACCAGATAACTCAGTTGTAGAACAACTGGTTACGAACTGGAAGATTCTGGGTTTAGTCCCGGGTGGTGACGGGATTTTTTAGTTGCCAAATTCCATTTACTTTTTATTTTAGTAGGTTTTTTACGACGCTTTATCAACATTTTAGGTTATTTAGATGAACGAGATGAAGGTGATAATGCCGGTGAAATGAGTCCGGGGTCCAGCACCGAAAGTTACCCAGCATTTACTCATATTGGGTTGAGGGAAACCCCCGGAAAAAGCCTCAATCAGGTAACTTGCGCCGACCGGGAATCGAACCCGGACCACCTGGTTCCGCGGTTAGACGCGCTAACCGTTACTCCGCAGGTGTGGACGCCAAACTTCCAGAATGATTCCGAGATTCACTCAGTCTCCTATAAAATTGAGTTCTGAGCCTTTCCCCGGGGTAAAAAGGTCAAACGTGATGCTCATTCTAGTGCCGAGATGAAGAAAACATGGAGTTCTACCTCCGTGTACCCCAACCACCTTTATGGTGTATGTAGGAATACCTTTACCTATACACAATGAATAATAACAGCGTTTTACTAGACATTAATTATTCTTAACATATTTGCAGTTGTGTCATTTAATTATGGAATCTGAAGAGTTACGTAAACTTCGGGCCACTATTGTTGTTAGGGATACCACGAAATTCATGCCAAAATGATCCCAAAATTTCTCTAAAGTGGCTTCAATTATTTCCTATGGGTGGACCTATATACATTTTGTTAAGGAGCGGGATCTGAATTTTCTAGGCTATAAGGCAATGTAATGCATACAGTATAGAACTGTCAAAGGCGTGTCAGCCCTTAGGGGCTTTCTTTATTGTTATTAGTCGATTATTTAAAAACGCCTATTAACTTTAAGGTTACCTAGCATCCGTGGAAATTATAGGGAGAAGGCGAAATGAGACTGAAGAGTCGCTCTACAGTTGGGAAAGATCTTTTTTCCCTGAAGTTTTAAGAAGTGTTCCTTATTTTTTGTTTACAAGACCAATATTTTTATTAAATTATTATTAAACATATCTTAATTTTTTCTACCTCAACAAGGTATCAGCTCACGTAGAATACGAACCCATTGACGAGCGCAGCCTCGAATCAAACGACCAACTTCTTACCGCTGACTTTTCTTTCTCTCTTTCTTCTTTTCTTTTGCAAACAAATAATAATAATAATAATAATAATAATAATAATAATAATAATAATTACCAGGCTTTTCCACTTTCCAGCGGTTGTTCCTAATGCTACGGATTGTTAGCTCCTAGGTTCAGTACCGAATGGTGATTAAGTTTTCTCGTTTACAAAAATGTAAACAGCCTCGAGGTTCGCTCAGCAGTATATAAAATTGAATACCTGGTGCTTCCCATGAGTAAAAGGCTTTCTGAGTCTAGTGCCGACCACACCGCCTTATTCTAATGGTCTATGTAGAGGGTAGGCCTGTATTATTATTATTATTATTATTATTATTATTATTATTATTATTATTAATCATAAAATAATAGTACCTAATATTATACACGAAAGCTCACACAGGGCCAAGGTCTACCAGTCGACTGATTTCATGCCATGCCTCAGCAGAGGTGAACGATCATTCAATCGGTACAGGAGTAACGTATTGTTAGCACGATGATTCTCCCCAGCCGATATAACCAGCTCGCGAACCGAATTTCATTATCTATTTTTGTTTAGTCAACTGTCTGAACCTCACAAGTGATACCAATAAAGCACCATTTATGAGGCAACTCGGCCAGGAGATAATGGCCAGTTCCTTTCCCCCTCCATTGCATACATCGCCGATTAGCTACATTGTAGCTCCCCAAATTCATCACGATGCTAGAGGGGCACCGATCCCATACACTGACCGAAATTTCATGAGAAAGTTTCTCCGCCCATGTTGACTGGAAGCAGGGCTTATTCCGTAACGCTAGCCCAAGGTATGAAGCCCTACACCAGCGCCCGACACTTACGTGATAAAACTCAAACTGCTTTATTCATAGACATTCTTAGCGCGGGCTTCCTGTGGATGATCAGCGAACTAACGTTTTTCGTATTCATAAACCAGTGTTAGCGATATGATATGATATGAATCCTGTACAAGGAACCAGTCGATAGCCGGGGCTAGTTCAGCACGCTCGTAACGCGGACTAGCGAATTGTCTATGAATAGTACCCTAAAACTTTTGTGACGTAGCAGTATTTATGTTATTCTTGATTCCGTAAACGATTCATGATGATAAATAACAATTATGGGCGAATCCAGAAATGCATATAGTGTGTAAGGACTTTTGGGAACAACTGGATAATACGCACGGCAGAGCAATGTCGATAGTCGACGTTACTCGCTGGCCACTAGTCACCGGGCCGTACCGAGCCGTGCCAAACAAAACACAATCGAAATGGTGGTAGTGAAATTCGCAACTATATTCTTAAATAATTCACGGCATTAGTCAAGTGCAAGACTTCTGGCTTCTGTTGCATTCAAACAATTATAAAATACGATAGTTTGTTTTTGATGCAAAGATAATTTGTTTGGCTTGTTTCTTAAATAAAATTACGAAATGGTGTTCCTGTGCTTAACATTTAATAAAAAAAGAAATATAGCAAAACTGTTTTGTCTCGAGACTCTCATCTAAGTCACGTAATAAGTCACGTAATCTACTTCAATATATTTGCGCAAATATATATTGTAGCTAACAGTGGTGCTATCTCTCAGTAATGTTCAGAACGAAGTAGAGAGAGAGAGAGAGAGAAAAGAAACAAATTTCTCCCTCCAACGACGCCACACACCAACGTCGTGTTCTTATGCTCGCGAGATTGTGTATTTACCTAAATTTGGTGCTAAACGTAACGGCACGGTTCAAAGATACCGTGGGAATTCTCCAGTTTAGCGGACTTCTGTTATAAATTAATATACAAACATGAACCAATTAGTACGTAACCTATAACAATTTAAACGATTTATACTTATTAATATTATTCTTCGCTAGATGAAGTAAGTCCTGTTTTCACTCCAGCTCCTTAATATTTATGTCTCTTTTACTAACTGGTTCACATTTGTATATTAATTTATAACAAAAGTCCTTACAAATTACAATATTAAGTTTATTATTGATTATATATTCACTGTGTCTTTTTTTTTGTTTGTTTGTTTTTTGTTGTTTTTTTTTGTGTTTTTTTTTTTTTTTGTCGCTCATAAATGGGAACGCTTGGATGAATGCTTGGGTGAATGATGCAGTCAAGTAGGCTGCCCGACATTGAAAAAAAAAAAAAGTAAAACTAAACAGCCATACCTGGATCCAAGAGGAAGCTATAAGTTATACTGTATATTTTAGATCATGTGCGGAAACTATAACAAAAGTAAAATATTTGATAGTACTAAAAGAATATAGCAAGTCCTTTATTTCGGTCAGGAATATACTGAAGTAATATCAGGATGCTTAATTGCTACTATAAATGAATTCATTCATATGTAACACTAAATGCTTACAACTTTAAGAAAAAGAAAAGTATCAATTAATAATTTTGTTCTCTATAATTTTGTCATCAAATGGAACAAACTATTCAATTTATTCTGAATTCGTGAGACAGTGTCACAACTAGTAAAATACATCATAATTATGTCAAAACTGCAGAAAAGAATGTGTGTGTGTGTGTCAGTTCGACATAATTGTGTACCTACAGAATAAAACAAGTCATCAATTACGTCGCGCACACATGTTGCAGTTACTCCGGTATTTCAAGTACAGTAATTACCACACAGATTGTTTAAATTTGACAGTAAGTAAGAAAATGACACTGCATGGTCGCTAATAGTAGTTAACTTTCGTTGTGTATGTTTTTTATAAATCAGTGTCGGTGCTCGTTCTGACGTAACGATTGGGAGACCAGATGATAACAGGAAGTAATTAAGGGTAAAGAAACGCTAAATTATGACAAAAAAAATGGATTTTTTTATTTTTTAATAAATAGTACATACTTTTCTGTATTAAATACTGAAATATTTTGCTTATCTGAAGGACCTAAGCGGCCTTTAAAATTTAAATGCCACAGCACGGTGCAATGTGCCACTCCCCCTTTCAGTAGCCATTTTGGAGTTTCTGTGTTATAGAAATTTTCTTGAAATTTAGGCAGGCAAACTAACTGACCAGTGCTAGGAAGGCTGTGGTTTACTATTCCTTACGGATATTGAGAACATTGAGTGCACTGTATAAGGTGAGATAATAGATAAATAGTACTATATATTTAAACGTCATTTTCCGTAAGTTGCGTATTTTTCAAAGCTTATGTACCTTTTTCTCTGCAACCTTTAGGAGTAAAAATATGAAATTTTGACAAAAAGCTTAAAACTGTATTATATATAATTCCTTGCAACAAAATTTTGATTTGTTAATATTTGTGAGTTTTATACATTACAAAACTTAGAAAAAAAATTTAAAAAAGCGTTTCATACCTAATATTTAAAAAAAATAATATAAAGCCTAAATAAAATATTTGGTTGTTCGGAAATGTTACTTTAGATATTGGTAACACACATGCAAAGTTTTAGGTTTATTGGTTTAGCAAATTTTTTAGAAAAAGGTACATCATTTTTTAATTTTCTTAAATGAAAAAATTTGAAAAATAAAAACTATTATTTATAAAATTCTGAAAAAAAATGACAGCAAAGAAAACCCTGTTTTAAATTAATATTTCAAATTTTAAGGTCCTAGGTTCAAAAATATCAAAGTTATAGGCAATTCAGTAACAATGTTATTTCTCATCCCTCCTCCCAAGGATTTAGTGAGTGGAGATTCGCTTTCTGAGATTAGTGCCTTGCGTGGTTTGAATTACCCTTCCCCACCAGAAACGGAGTGAAAAGATCACAATTTGTTTTTAAAATAAGTGGAGCAAAAAATAGGTCCAGTTTTTCGGAGTAGCCAAGCATAGCGCCCCAGCATAAGTCGTACCGGTATCTATTTGTCCTGATGAAGGAACCTTTATGTAGTTCTGAAACAATTGAATGGTAACTTCCATCAGACGGTGCGGTATCCAAAACTTTATATCTGAAGCGGAAATACATCAAAGGAAGAATAATCAACAAAAACTGACAGGCAAAAACATGCAACACTATACGAAATGTAAATAGGAACAAATAACATCACATTTAAACAGTTTCCCACTATTCCACTATTCTGTTGATTGAAGTATTCGTCTCCTTTTTTTTAGGGATTTCTTTTGCCAAATGATGGTTTATGGTTTATGACCCTATTACCCCCATCTTACACCATGAAGCTCATGACCTTGTAACTATTTCTTCCTTAACGCCTACCATTATAGTTTGATGGAATTGCAACTATTTAGCAATTTGAGCAACTTCAAAATTTAGGTTTTTTACATAACCTACTTTCAGGTCCAGAAAAATCTACAAGGAGCAATTTGCTTGGTGAAATATGGACAAAGTATGTGATATGTCCGTTTAAGCATCTAGTGTTAATGGTTTCACAGTTTAGATAAGCTTAATATTCCAAAAGCACAAGAACTCAACATTTTCCTCGAAAGCTTGGAATAAGCGTTCGAAGACGAATATTCATGAAGAACTATCAGTGACTGCGAATGAAAATTTGAAATATCACTAAATGACTATAGCAAAAGTAAGAAATCTCCTCGAAAACATCAATGACAGAACAATAAAAGAAAAAAAGATACTGAGAGAGGCAAGTCTTATATTTACAAGAATAGACAAGAACCTCCTGCTGATACGTTAACATTGGCAGTGTGTCTTTTCTCATACCACATCTAATCAACTTCACTTTTGAACGAGGAGTATTGCCCGTCAGTTCTTGTCATACAAGGAATAGCCTTGTTTCCAGTCCTCATTTATGTTCCCTTTTCTTCATCAGGATATTATACTGTACTTTTTTACCTGACGTTTCCCCTAACTGTAAGACGAATACATAGAGAGGCCTCGCCAATCTAATTGAATAATCAAGACTACTTTCTATAAGTAGTCGACATGTAGATAAATATTATTGGAGAAAAATTCATTCCGGCACCGGGAATCGAACCCAGGACTCTCAGCTATGCGCGCTGAGTGCTCTTTCCATCTGAGCTCTGCCGAGACTCGATGATACAAAGGGGGAGAGTTCGGCCGGCGTCGTGAATGGGGTTTCGGTATAGCTCAGATGGAAAGAGCGCTCAGCGTGCATAGCTGAGAGGTCCTGGGTTAGATTTCCGATGCCGGAACAAATCTTTCTCCAATAATAGGTATGTAAAACGAATGTCAGGTAATCACATCTTGCCAAATACCATCTCGCTATCACCAATTCTACCTAATCTAAAAATAACCTAGTAGTTGATACAGCGTCGTTAAATAACCAATTAAAAATATTAACTGAATCCCAATTCATCAGTGAAGAGAATACTTCAACAGTTCCCCTCTAACTTGACCTGACGTTGACGAGCGAAACATGGCGCACTGCTCAATGTTGACATTTCAGCAAGAGATTCTTGTCTTGTAGAGATGTGATCTGTCCCCCTCATTCTTTTTATTGCTCCCTCAACAATAAAAACTCTCCACTATCTCTGAGAGGTGATTTCATGTTCTTTCAGTAGTCATATGGCAGGTCCATGAAATTTCCAGTCTCAGATATTGATTGTTCTTGAATAAACTTTTCTTCTGATGCCTGTTTCAGGTCTTTTAAAGAACGTGTTAAGTTCTCTGCACCTTTGTAATATTTTCTGGACAGTAAATGCGTTGAATCCAAGCACCCAACCGACACAGCTCATATTTCGCCCATGTTTCAAAAAATAGGCTAAATTACTCTTGCAGCTTCTTCTGGACTAAAAACATATTACGTGACAATATCCAATCCCTTAAACCGACTAAAACAATTACAATTCCACCAAATAACAACAATAAATATGGCCGAAATTATGAACGAAATAATTGGCAGGCCATAAACTCTGTTGCTGGAGGGACAAAATTCATTGCACATCACAGTCTGGGAGCAATACTGGATGAGAGGAAGAGTCATAATCTATCTGCACCACTGATACCGAAAAAAGTTGTTTTTAGCATGCCGTCTGCCAGTCTTCTCTTCGTCTGTGTATAGTGATTTCCTTAAACTGTTGGTCGGATTTTTTTATATTCAATAGGCCTATATACGAGTCAATTTATCTGGGAATGATGAACATGAAATACAGTTATTTTAGTAAGAAATTAGGGTATTAATGTGCTATGTTTTAATCAAAACACAAAGTGGCAGGACCTTGCAATCGAATCCAACATTTTTGTTTTATTTTGTTTCTTGCGTAAGATAAATAAAATGAATTTAATCAGTTATGAAGTATGTTCTCAGACGCATTTAATTCGGAGAAATTATTTATTAAATGCAGATATACTTCTAATTTCGATGTGACCAAGTCCAGCAGGTCTTAATAGCCACCCAGGCTAAAGCCATATAGGCCTAGGCACTACACTTTGGCCTAGTGAACAGAGCCTCATTGTTGTAGAATTAGTATCCCTTGCTATAAACTTATTTGTTACGCGTGAGTGAAACAAAGAAATGTCTAATATACTTTATACGTTTTTGTTACGTAATCTCAAAGTTTATGACATTCATAAAAATTTAATGAGATACTTCACTACATTAGTGCCGTAAAGTGAAACTTACCACATTAGAGCGACAAAGTGAAATAGATGAGAAGTAATGTATGTATTGTAGGTAATTTACAGTTTTTTTTTTAATTTGTCAACGTGAGCTACTCAGTTAATACTCTTCTCGACATTTCAAATATTTTTATTTACAATGCAATAGAGTCAGTTTCTGTCGGATGCTTTTTCAATTCACTGCGGGCTAAAGCAAGGAGATGCACTATCACCTTTACCTTTTAACTTTGCTCTAGAATATGCCATTAGGAAAGTTCAGGATAACAGACAGGGTTTTGTTATTGAACGGGTTACATCAGCTGCTTGTCTATGTGGAAGACATGAATATGTTAGGAGAAAATCCACAAACGGTTAGGGAAAACACGGGAATTTTACTTGAAGCAAGTAAAGGAGACAGATTTCGAACTAAATCCCGAAAAGAAAAAGTACCATGATTATGTCTCGCGATCAGAATATTCTACGAAATGGAAATTTAAAAATTGGAAATTTATCTTTTGAAGAGGTGGAAAAATTCAAATATCTTGGAGCAACAGTAACAAATTTAAACGACACTCGGGAGGAAATTAAACGCAGAATAAATAATGAAAAATGTCTGTTATTATTCGGTTGAGAAGCTTTTATCATCCAATCTGCTCTCAAAAAAGCTGAAAGTTAGAATTTATAAACAGTCATATTACCGGTTGTTCTTCATAGCTATGAAACTTGTACTCTCACTTTGAGAGAGGAACAGAGGTTAGGGGTGTTTGAGAATAAGATGCTTAGAAAAATATTTGGGGCTTTTTGGGGGGGGGTTATTTTACGACGCTGTATCAACATCTAGGTTATACTTGGGGCTAAGAGGGATGAAGTTACAGGAGCCTCCAGATGAAAAATAATTCGAACATGCATGGATGTGATTTCGATCCATTTAATGTGTAGTAGTGGCAAATTTATAGAGGTTTTAAATTATTTTATATAATCTGTAAATATAAGACATTCTATTATTTCTTTTATAATATTATATTATACTATTTCATTAATACTATTATCCATCATTGTTCTGCCCAAGGGCAGGTCTTTCAGTGCAAAGCCCGCTTTCTTCATTTTTTTTTTAATTTTAGTAGGCTATTTTACGACGCTTTATCAACATCTTAGGTTATTTAGCGTCTGAATGAGATGAAGGTGATAATACCGGTGAAATGAGTCCGGGGTCCAGCATCGAAAATTTACCAGCATTTGCTCATATTGGGTTGAGAGAAAACCCCGGAAGAAACCTCAACTAGGTAACTTGTCTCTACCGGGAATCGAACCCGGGCTACCTGGGCTTTCTTCAATCTTTCATATTTTCTGCCTTCCTCTTTGTCTTCTCATATAATCCATATATCTTAATGTCGTCTATTATCTCATATCTTCTTCTGCCTCGAACTCTTCTCCCGTTCACCATTCCTTCCAGTAGGCAGTTTCTTCTCAGCCAGTGACCCAACCAATTCCTTTTCCTATTCCTGATCAGATTCAGCATCATTCTTTCTTCACCCACTCTTTCCAACATAGCTTCATTTCTTATTCTGTCTGTCCACTTCATACGTTCCATTCTTATCCATATCCATATTTCAAATGCTTCTATTTGCTTCTCTTCACTTCGTCGTAATGTTATATTTTAGTTTTATTTAGCATTAACAGCAGTTAGTATTGTTCTTCTATACTTCTTTTTTTATTTAGTATATCATTGTTTTAGCAACCTGTAACTCTATTGTACTATTCATACTTTTTTGTATTACTGTATTGGACTTTAATTGGCTAACGGCTGTTGACTAGCACATAAATATAAATAAATAAATAAATAAATAAATAAATAAATAAATAAATAAATAAATAAATAAATAAATAAATAAATAATTGTATATATTCATATATGAGACTTCGCCGGCCTCATCATGACAATATGCAGTCAATATGTAGATACCTATTATTAGGTATAAATAAATTATTATTATTATTATTATTATACTGCAAAGTCTTAATGTTTATTTCTATTCAACTTGCTTATTCATACTCTTAATCGATAGTAGACATTGAAAAATAAGGAGATTTTCAGATCACGTTGACAGCAGTGAGGGAGATCACCTCACCGAATAAAAGAAAATATAAAACAACCAACTCACTCATAGATTAGATTATACGGTATTGAAAGAAGAGTCAGATTATTCTCCCTAACACTGCAGTCTATTCTCCTACCGCCATTTTCCTATGTAAATAGGTATTTTCCTTGTGTTAAGGTTTCTTTAATTGGTAATTTAAGACGCTCTATCAACTGCTGTGATAATCTAGCGTCTGAGAGATATGAAGGTGATATGCCAGCGCATGGATGTCCAATTGTAACTCGTACGAGGTAACCCCTGACGTAAGCAACCCGCAACCCGTATTCTTTAAGGTCGTTTTTTCTATTTTATATGGAAAGTTATTCATCTTAGCAGAGCATGCTTGACGTGCAATATCTCCTGGTTCTATAGGCGTTTGGATACCCATGTGCTAGCGGGATGGGTCCACGGTTCAGCGCTGGAAGTTGCCCAGCATTTGCTCCTAATTGGTTAAGGGAAGACCACGGAGAAAACCTCAACCAAGTGATTTGTCCCAACCATGGTTTGAACTCGGGCTCACTAGTTTCACGGTTAGACGTGCTAGCAATTACTCCACAGCGTGTAAGGGTTAAAGACTGTTAGGAGCTCATTTAATAGATTCTTTGCAGGACTTTCTCCTTTGGATTAATAATTTTATTCTTAGGCGTTTTAAGAAGAGAGATCTACAACTTCATTTCTCTGCCAACAACTTCACCCGGATCCGCTGGATCTGTATCCCATATATTTTAACTTGAGCCATAGCAGATTGGAATGAGAATGTGCTGCAGCCTATCATTGAACAATAACGAGAAATATCAATGTGCGCTGAGGAAAAGGGCCAGTAGCCTTCATCTCCTGCAAATACAGCTGACAACACAACACGTAATTCCGTACGGACATTAAGGTCAGTTGTTCGTGCCACGAGAATAAAATGCTGCAATAACAGCGTGTGTATTCCTGCGGAAACAACTGGGCTAGATTGGACATTCTTCCGTTGCCCGTATGATATGTACGTGTAGCGGGCCCTAGAACCAATTTCCTTAATAGTACAATTATCCATAATGATACTACGGGACTCTGAGTCTGGCCTCCATCCACATCGACTGCAACAACGAAATCTCTTTAATGACCACATCTCAAACATCAACGAAATTTGTTGCTAAAAACTTCTATTTCGATGCACGCAACGGTCTGCCGAACAGTAGACCTATACATACCTACAGTATTTTAGCATTGTTTCACCCTCTGTTACGTTGTGGGGACGATGGGAGATTTGCAGGCTGCAAATCAGAGGACCAGAACTCTATTCCCGGCAAAAAAAGATGTCTTCTTTCCACAGACCTGGGCTTCTGTTTAGTGTATTATTATTATTATTATTATTATTATTATTATTATTATTATTATTATTATTATTATTTGTGGCACATTAAGAAGAACTTTGAAGAATAAAACAATGAAAGATACGCAAGTTAAATTTTATAAAACTAAATATTACACATAATAACTTGCAGAGAAGAAAAGAAATCTGGGTTGTGTCCACGAAGGATAAATAAAATATATGCTACAAGCAAGTGAACTGAGATTCTTAAGAATTAAAATATTCACCGGACTAGGCACTATAGAAATTAAGATATGAAAGAGACGAATTACACATTATTTGTACAAAATTTTGATTACAAAATAAATTGGCAGAACACGTTCAGATAATGCAAGACGAAACATTACTTAAACAATTTTTATATTATAAATCTAGAGAAGGATGTTAAGGTCGAACTTGGAAAAGATGGAAAGTGTGGGGTTGTAAGAGGTTTTTTTTTAGGAGGTTATTTTACGAAGCTTTGTCAACATCTTAGGTTATTTAGTGTATAAATGAGATGAAGGTGATAATGCAGGTGAAATGAGTCCGGGGTCCAACACCGATAGTTACCCAGCATTCGCTCATACTGGGTTAAGGGATGTAAGAGGTTTCATTCTCTTATTCTGTAAAATGAATAAGTAATGACAATAACAACAATGACTTAGTTTCTAATTTAAAAGCATCTACCGGAACATAAGTTAGCAACTTTTATTGTTTTTACACATTTCCTTAACTGTAATTCATAATTCAATTTTCTTATTAATAGTAATATACCGCTTTTTGGTTTCGTTAAAAATAAGAATAATATATCATTCCTTTTTGACGTTTATATTCGACCTACACGAACAGAAAAAAATTAAAGAATTTAATGGAACGATTCATTATACTGACGTTATTCAAATTGGTCGCTTTGGAAACGCTTACGTCGTACGCTATGAATTCAACAATGTGAACGAGTCCATTCCTACACATAAAGGAAGTTTGCATATACATGGTGTTAAAAAAAAAAGTATCCAATATTTTAGGAGGTGATAGTATGCATCAAAACAAGAAAAAAGTCTAATAAGCATGGGACCTACAACACATACTTTCTGAGATCTGAACACTTGTTTATAGGAGGTGCTCAATGTGACGTCCACTATTGGCAATGCATTTTTCTGCCATACAATACAGCAGATAATCATACCGTAGTTCACACCCCTGACATGGAATACTGATACGTCGCAAGGAATACTGAAAACAAAAGTCTGGTTGCGGATATGAGCGGGGTTCAGCAGAGATGGTGTTGTGAATTTTCGTAATTAGCATGTGTGGGCTGATGAAAATTCCCATGCAGTTGAAGAAACAAGGCATCAGCACCGATTCTCAATCAACATATAGACAGGCGTTTTTGGTGATAGATACGTGCTACCACAGAGATTAACTGAGGCTCGTTATCAGAGTTTCTAATTAATCCATTGCCTACCTTCCTGGAGTATGTGCCATGTCACCAAAGACTACAGATGTGGTTCATGCACGATGGCACACCAGCACATTTTTTTTCCCGCAATGAGCGTGAACACCTGACACTGACATTTCAGGACCGCTGTATTGATTGGGGAGGCCCCAAACCTTGGCCTACTCGTTCCTCAAATATAAATCCCCTAGACTTTTGGTTATCAAGAACAACCAGGTCAATTTCAAAGAGTGCGTCATTCTTTACGCCGAAGGGCAGAGGAATGCATTGCCATGAATGGACGTCACATCGAGCACTTGTTATGAACAAGTGTTCAGATCTCAGAAAGTATGTGTTGTAGGACCCATGTTTATTAGACATTATTTTCTTGTTTTGATGCATACTAGCACCTCCTAAAATATTGGATACTTTTGTAAACTCCCTGTATACATAACCTTCTCTGAAGAATATTTTTTTAGTATTCATGGGTATTGCAATGTATTCTAAAAAGAAAATTATTCAGTTGTGCTTTGAAATGAATGGGGAACAGACTCTTACAAGTATAACTCATTCATTCATAGATTTCTGTCCAAGGCAGGCCTTTCACTGCGAACTCAGAGTTCTCCAAGCTTTCCTATTTTCGCCTTCCTCTTAATCTCCGCATACGATCTCTGTATCTTAATGTTGTCTATCATCTGATATCTTCTTCTGCTCCGAACTTTTCTTCCGTTCACCGTTCCTACCAGTTCATCCTTCAGTGGGCAGTTTTTCTTAGCCAGGGACCCAGTCAATTTCTTTTTCTCTCCCTGATCAGTTTCAACATTATTCTTTCTTCATCCGCTCTTTCCAGCACAGCTTCATTTCTTAGTCTGTCTGTCCATTTCACACGTTTCATTCTTCTCCATATCCACATTTCAAATGCTTGTAGCCGTTTCTCTTCACTTCGTCGTAATGTTCATGTTTCTGCCCCATAAAATGCCGCACTCCACACGAAACACTTCACTAAAGACAGTTAATATAAGGTTGCCATTGCTCGTATACAGATGGATAAATAATATTTACTGAATGGCAGAGAACAGAAGACGAACAGGCTTTATACTTACTGTATAATGGAAGAAAGAATAAGGAGAATAATATTTACGGGATATTCTCATGTACTTATACACAGAATATCGGTTAATTATTAATAACTATCTGTGACACAAAAGCAGTTCTTTACTTGTATCTCTTAATAATACATTCTGTTTCAATTCACTATTACTACCACTATCACTACCACTACCACTGCCACTACCACTAGTACTATCAAATATCTTACTATAATAATACCGAACAGCTAGCAGTTCTGAGCTCGAATGAAGGTGGTGCTGCTACCTAGGCGGCCGGTGTGGAGATACTCGCGAAACAAGCTGTAATCAACTGCAATATATATTGTTGCTGGGCTAATTAATAGTTTCATTAAATAGTGCTGTGTTAAAATGTGCAGTTTATAATTGCTACAATTACAGCATTACAAATTGCTCCAAATCGTACTTTCGATTTCCGAGAGTTCATAAAACGTGAGTCGACAAAATTCTTTATTAGGCCTAATGCCTTTGTCTCTGTGTTGACGGAACAATAAAAATTGGCTTTTTTATTTAGGCCTAATAAATGAATAGAAGATAAAACATATTGGAAATTTTAAGGTTTTAGCAAATTAAGTTTTATTGTTGTCTACATGCCTTTACTAATTATTATAAGCATCAGATTACTATCAATTTTTATCTATGCAGTTGTCAGCAATGCGTATATAAAACATTGTAAATTCATTCTATGTCAAAGTTATTTTTTTCTCACTAAAGTAAAGAAAAAATACACAACAATTAATTACGGAAAATAATATGAAGCATGCAATACTTCTCATAATATGCAGCTCTGATATAAAATAATGTTACATTAAATATGCACTATTCAACATTTCTTAAGTGTTTCGTATGTTATCCCACATTAGTAACTCACGTTTTAAACAATAGTCCGATTTCCGCTATGTTAATATTTATATTTTTGTGGACGTAATTCCACGCCGTTCTGCTAGATGTCAGGTCCGCGATATTTCGCACTCACGTCAATACTGCTAGTATACAGCTGTCCGGTATTATTATAGTAAGGTATTTGTTATTATTATTATTATTATTATTATCATTATCTACTACTATCACCGACAGGAAATACCATACCTAGAGGAGACGGTTTACTTAACCCTTAAATTGGCAAAACTTCATTTCTCACACTAGTTTATTATTAGTTATTATTAGTTAAGTATTGCAATTCAACGCGGAAATGCAATGAGCGTTTTGGGTACTATTCCCGAGTCCAGGCCTTTGGATGTATAAAACTTATTTAGTATAGACAGATATTTTTAGAAGTAATTAATTTTTTCATTGGAAGAGATCCGTTACATAAAGAACTGGAAAATGTAAAGAAAGAGGCCGATACTGCTTTAGTATTCGTGCAAAATTTATTCTAGATCAGGTATTATTTCAGGCAAATGTTATGAAGTTTATTAAACCGTGTTGGACTGTAAAGAAAACAACTGTCACAATGTCCATATTTTATATGTTGTAGAATATTATAGTAGCTATTGTGAAATTTTGGTTAAATTTAATTTTCCTACCTTTTTTTCTATTTTTCTATTAAAATTATTGCATATAGCCTATTAACCTGTTGTATCCTATAGGATACTTTGTGAATTTAAGGATTAAGTAGGCCTACGCAGAATTTCCGTTTATTTTGGTACATTTATATTAAATGTAGGCCTGCTAGTTTGTGGAACCCCGAAACGACGCAGCGTAATTTTAAATTCAGAACATATCCCTACTGTATTTAGACAAGGAGTTAATATTATGTTCACTAATCCTTACCATAAAACTGCAACTTTCGATTTCCTCTCCACGTCCTCGGCAAGAAAAAAAAATCCCTTCCAGGGGAACCAAACATACAACATATTAAGTCATTTAATAGCACTCAGTATGCAATCTGACTTGCACGTATATACGTTGTGGCTATTGTATATCTTTCAACATGATAAAATTAGCATATTCATTACGTGGAGTGAGGCAACAAACTGAAACTACTTACGTATGGAAAATAGTTCAAGAAGTAAAATGAATGTAAATACCAAATTACAAGATAATTTTCGTATTACTGTCAAGTAATGATGCAGGTTTGTATCAAGATAGCATACCCTTTTTTTCTCTTTAAATACTGCAGACAAGTAGGCGAACTTCGTATAATTGTAATTTGATATCTGTAGCCATTATTGTTACTTAAGTTATTAATTCAATCGGTAACAAATGTCTGAATGTTATTTTTATTTCTTTCTTTTTTTCTTTTAGTGAGTAGGAACACAATACATTCTTAGCAATTATTTTCCTAAGCTAAAAGCAAAAACCAAGCCTTTGTTTTGTTCTCCCAACTGTTTGCGTGTATTGCTATTCGTTGTCAGATTACTACAAAGAAGAATATATCGATGGCCCAGAACCAGACTGTTCCAAGTCCATTTTACTATTTTTTTTCAAGAGAGCTATTTTAAGATCCTGACATTCAAAGCTTCATGAAACAATTTGGAATAGCTTCACAGCGACCTTATGGAGAGGAATATTTACAATTTTGTTCGATTCATATATGCAGACAAGAACTGGAACACAATGAAACATAGATTTCTTTCTTATAAAAAGTAGGACTTAGAACAGTCTGGTTCTCAGCCATCGATATGCTGTAATACAAAAATAATTGATATCTTCAATCTACTTGTATAGCATATTTCTGAGAACACTTTAATTGTATTCTTTCTCCTGCTAACAAAAAATTATAATAAGAATACTATTCACTGCAGTGATTTTTCATTCGACATGTTGACTCTCACAGAGCAAATAAAATATGTACTTTTTTCATTTTTTCGTTAAGAATAAATAAATATCTAGCTCTATATTATTCACTAGTTATTTTTGTGTGTGTTAGTTTGGATAGTTTGAGTTCGTGTTTAGTTGGTATAGTTCATGTATTTAGTTAATATAATTTTTGTGTTTAATTGTATGGTTTTTGTGTGTTTAGATTAGATAGTTTGTGTCTTTAGACTATAATTTATATCTGCAGTTTGTATAGCTCTTCTGTGTTAAGACTATAATTTGTGTGTCCAAATTGTATAAGTTTTTGTGAGTTTAGTTTGTGTGTGAGTTAAGACTGAATAATTGTAAAATTTGTTGTGTGTTTAGTGTGGATAGTTGTGTGTTCAGACTATAATCTATGTGTTCAATTTGTACAAGTTTTTGTGAGTTTAGTTTGTGTGTGAGTTAAGACTGTATAATTGTAAAATTTGTTGTGTGTTTAGTGTGGATAGTTGTGTGTTCAGACTATAATTTATGTGTTCAATTTGTACAAGTTTTTGTGTGTTTAGTTTGTTTGAGAGTTAAGATTGTATAATTGTAAAATTTGTTGTGTTTAGTGTGGATAGTTGTGTGTTCAGACTGTAATGTATGTGTTCAATTTGTATAAGTTTTTGTGTGTTTAGTTTGTGTGTGAGTTAAGACTGTATAATTGTAAAATTTGTTGTGTTTAGTGTGGATAGTTGTGTGTTCAGACTACAATTTATGTGTTCAGTTTGTATAGTTTTTTTGTGGGTGTTTAGTTTGTATAGTTTTTTTGTGGGTGTTTAGTTTGTATAATTTATGTGTTTAGTCTATAGTTTTTTCGTGTTTAGTTTATATTGTTTGTTTATGTGTTTAGTTTGTAAGTATAGTGTAAGCTCTCTTGGACTGGCTCCCCAAGAGTAGTAGACTTTCAGCTCACCCTACACTCCTGTAGGAGGCCGTTGCCCTTATGGGATTTCAACTTTTCGTATTTCATATTAGTCACTGAAATTAAAATTGTTAAAAAAAAGTCACGAAGATGGTAAATATCTCCTCACTGTATTTTTACGCGTTTCTAACGTAACATTTTTAATTTTATTGTGCTTAAATAGAAATCACGAAGAAAACTGCCTAATTTTCATTTATGCTCTTCATTTCAAAGAAACACTACTATAGTCCCGTCGCTCTAATTTCCGGCAGCCAATCACGTTGCAGATCGGCTACATTTAAACGTGTGCGTCTTGTGATTCGCTGATGAAGAAGTCATCCATTTCCTAAGGCTCGATAAATACTTAATATAATCGCCCGCCATTTTGGCTCTTTCGTTGGCATTCGCAGAAAGCACACGAGGACATTATTTGCCGCTCAATTATTTGCTGAATTACAGTGCGTTTGATTTATTATCATAGAGCTATGACATGGTAATGTTTAACGGTGTGGCAAATAGATTCCTCGTCTGGTAGCTCGGCAATGAAAGAACAAAAATGGCGAACGGTACTACCTACCTAGACTTTATAGAGCCTTCACTTCTTAAGACGTAAGCAAAGAGGAGGAGTCACGACGGAAATAACAGCGATGCGACTATAGGTAATCAGCCCAAGCGGGAATCGAACCCTCGCCCGAGCTTTTACGTTCATAAAAATCGAGAAAGTATGATGGAATAATGGAACAGAGGAAGAAATTAAAAGTAAGAAATAAATTTAAAATAAAAGGGAAAGTAAATTCTCGAAGATGAGTAAATCTACTACGAAATTAATAAATAAACGAAGACGATTACCTAACATCTGCTGTTTGCTTTTCGGTTACGTATCACAATACAAATAAAAAGTAATACAGGTAGAAAATAAAATGTAATAAAAGTTTATAATAAAATCATATATAATTACCAAAATTGTTACGTTGGAGCGATAAATTGACAATAAAAGAAACTGGGTAAGACCAGACTTCAAACAAATAAAATAAAAGTTTTATTAACTATGAGAGAATGTACAGGAATAGATAAGAGAAGAAACATAGCTATTCGAAAGGAATTGAAAATATTTAACTTAAGGCATACAATAAAAAAACACAGGTAGTTGCATATCCCACGTACAGCAAATGAGAATTCCAAGGCTATCTCAATTTAAAAACTATAAACCAGTTGCTGGAAGTAACGTTGGTCATCAAAAGAAACACAGAACAGAACAGATGCTGATTGCTACAGGGAATAGAAGTCTAACGCATGATGGATGATTATAATGACAAACAAATAAAGACAAACAAACAACCAAAGAAGGAAAAACCTGAAACAACAGCTAATTTTTAATGGCATGTCATTCTACAGAGGTTCATAATTATACGTCATGTCTTACTTATATATTATAGTAGTTTTACTTTTTAATACGAGATAAGGAAGTGTATTACGCACGGTCGGAAATTAAGGATTTCTAACATGTCCAAGGGTCTATAAAGTTTGCCATAGTTACAAGTTATTGCAAGAGAATAATGTTTTCAATTTACACAACTTCTGAAACTGAACAAAATGCAGAAATGAATGAAATGATACAGGAATTAGTCTTTAGTGGAATTGAAATAGAAATTACATGATTAGAGACAATTGTAAGAGAGTAATATTTTGTTTTCAGCTTCAATAGCCAATTCAAAAACTTCTGAGGAATATTACATTCAACCATTTTGTACGAGTTTGTTAATGAACTCCCTAGTTACCATTTTATTAGTAACTTCATTGTTGACTCTGACGTATAATATAACGTTGACAAACATTCATCAAATCAATGTGATATATTAATATTTATTTAATTTTCTAGTAAAGAAGTAAGACAAATTATTATATGCAAGTAGGAAATTATTAATAATTATTACAGGTCGGGCAACTTATGAAACTTCGGGCCATAGTTTAGCAAATCTGTTGCCCTCAGTATTACCACAGTCTAGTATATACAGTCACGAAGCTTGAGTTTATGAGGGTACTAGGAACAATAGACTGTGCAGGTACTATTTCGCATTGTCTGTAATGAGTTGATAGTAGCGATCCTAGTGGTTAGCAACTATCTATGGATGCATATTTACTACGTATTGAGCTTCGTGACTGTATATACTAGACTGTGGTATTATCAACAGTGATATCACTACACATCCTCTGATTGATGTTCTGGCTGATATGTACATCTATTATCAGCAGTACATCTCACTTGACCTTATGTGTCAGAGGAAGAACAATTGTTTGTGTGCATCTGAAGTCTGACTAGTGTAATATGTAGCTAGTCGGCGATGTATGCAATGGAGGAGGAAAGGAACTGGCCACCCTATCCCATTATCTCCTGGCCTAGTTGCCTCATAAGTGGTATTACTTGTAAGGTTCAGTTCTGGCTTCGGACAGTTGACTAAACAACAATCTCACTAGAGGTTTTGATTTATCTAGAGAAAATCAAAACTCGAGTGGGATTTAATTGACTATTACACGATTAGAAGAAAGATTAGAAGAAATAAAGTACTCTAATACAATAAAATATTAATTGACTTACTAAAATTCTGTTTTACTAATGTTAGCTTCACCAAATCGTTAGAACGGAGCCGCCATTTTCAGTCGACTATCTATGCGGGAAACAAATGACGATCGCAAAGCATGTTTTACAGTACCGTAAAGAATTTGCAGTTTGAAATATTGGAAAACAAAAAAATAAATGTTAGGGAAGTGATAAAGTAAACGAATGCTAGGAAAGTGATAAAAATAAACAAATGTTAAGGAAGTGATAAAAATAAACAAATGCTTGGGAAGTGATAAAATTGTAGCGATAAGCAGCCATAATTGGTTGAAACACGTCCTTTCATACCGTTTTATTGGTCAGAAGTAGTATGACGTACTAAAAGTGTTATAGTCAACATAATACACCTGATATATTAATAACTATTATGCACCGAATGTAATAATGTCCACTCTTTAAATGAGCAGTAAATGTGCTATTTTGCAATCAAAACAAGCTATGGATAGATTATATTCGATATAACACAACCATTTCACTTTAAAGTTCTTAAGTTAATTGAAGCACAAAATATGGTGTTGCTTAATTAACAAGTCTTATATTCGTTGATAAATTGTCAGGAAAGCACTAAAAAGTTCAGTATTATAAAAATCTCATGCATTCGAATTATTCATATGAAATTTGTTACACAGTAAGAGAAGATGCGTTACGAATATTACCGTAATTTTTTCATTAAGTAACTCATTATTTCTTTAGGCAATCTTCGCAATATTTCCAGTCCCATCCTTCAGTGCAGCCTTGAGGATGTCCTGTTTTCAACTAAACATAAATTGTGTCTTCTTTATGCATTACTTAACCGTACAATGACAGCATGATAGGTAAGACTTTATTTTCGTTAAACATTATACAAGTTTTCACTTTCCTTCACCATTTCACATCAGACATCTTTATAACCGTTATCCATCTGCAGAGAGCTGGTTCTTCATGAATGGTTTGCGTAGTGTTATTACTGCTTGCCGGAAGGCATCGTCTGTAGAATTACTTTCGTTTAAGACGGCAGCACTCCTCGTGTAAGAACTAATAAAACGCTGTGCATGTAATCTACACTCGACGTCGTCTTCTACCTCATTACCTTTAATTATAACTTCTGTATAATCTTACCCATTACTCATTTCTTTTGTTTCTGCTACGTTGAAAATAGTTTTTCTTCATCTAGCATTGCTTCCTTGATGTCTACCTACCCGTACTTAAATATGAATTTCATACATTTAAATGTATCTGTAAAATTACTATACTAGATAAGTAATAATTCAAATCAGGTCCATATAGCCTATTATTACAATATCAATTGAGGGGATTAGAACAAAAAGCAGGTAAGTGACATTACTAAAAAAAATGAGGTAAGTGCGTGTTGTGATAGCCCAAAAGGATGTTTCTTTGGGATAAAATCAGGTAAGTGATCACACTGTGCAGTGCTGCTATATGGGCATCACTTCACCAAACTAGTGTATAATATTTCATTGCATGTAGAACTATAACTGTAATTTCCTCAAAACTAGGTTTCCTTCACTTACCTGCTTTTTGTTCTAAGCCCCTCAATCCACAGTTTGGGATATGCAATAAACACAGACATATTAGATCTCTCTTTCGTCCAGTGTTGAATTTTGTGAGGTTATTGGGAAATGATGTCACTCTACTCACTATAACGAGCTCTCAAGTGTTGTCGTAAGAATTCAACATTAAAATGGGACACACTCACGGACAGGAGAACGCGAATTCGATTATGCGCAATGTTCAAAACATACAGAGTTGAGCCTGCCTGGAGAGAAATAAAAAATAGGTTGCAGCTGCCAAATTACTCTTCAAGGAACGACCACTCATATAAATTGAGGGAAAGAAGACAGAGGACGGACGCTGGAAAGTTTTCTTTTCTCGATCGTACTATCAGAGACTGGAATGCTTTACCTGCAGACTTACTAAAGGCTTTACCAATAACCAAAAATGCATTTAAAAATAGGCTTAAGGACTTTACTAATAGACGATGGTATAGGCTATTACACACACTATTTAAATGGTGTAATTGATATTTGTTTATCAGTGAAGTGTGAAGTGTGTTGTGGCAGTGAAGTGTGGTGTGTAAGTGAAGTGTGTTTCTATCAGTGAAGTTTTACAGTTTATAGCGGCAGTGCAAAGTATTTGAACAGTGAAATGTTTTTGAAGTGTGAGATCAGGATAGAATCAGTGAAATATGTCGTAGTTCCAGTGCAGTGAGTGAGTTGACAGCGAAATGAGTGTAGTGCTGAAAGATACTTGTGCAGGTATGAACATATCATACTCATGGGTTTTAGTTCGAACTTAGGGTTAAGATATAAATTAGATTTACTTTAAATATTATTTTAAGTGATCGTACTTCATTTGATTTAGGATGCTCCCTGTAATTATTATTATTATTATTATTATTATTATTATTATTATTATTATTATTATTATTATTATTATTATTATTATTATTATTATATTATTACTATTACTATTACTATTATTACTATTACTATTATTATTATTACTATTATTATTATTATTATTATTATTAAAACAAGTTAGTAGTAAGAATCAATTGACGATATGAATCTGTATTTGTAGTCTAACGGTAACACATATTTCATTGATCACCATAAATTAATATATTCTAGTAATATCAACTTGAAATCATCAGCAACATATTACATAAATACACCATTTTTCTTTCGAATTTTGTTTCTGATGTGTTATTTTATTACTCTCATGGAGCGAAATTTTGTTATATTTACAGATCTTAAAATTATATTCACGTAATTCTAATTACGTCATGACAGACCAATTAACTTCGTATATACAAAATTAAAAGCATATATTTAATTATTATTCGAGTCATCACAACTAGAAAATTCCGTCATTGCTCCCTCCCTATCTACCTAAACTCACAGATCGAAATAATAGTAAAAAAGTAGTCCGAAGCACTTCGCGACGTGTAGGCTACTTCTGTTAAAGTAGAAATTTATTCACGGTTGTTATACTTTTTCCATTATGTTCAATGTAATATTAAATAAAAGGGAAACTCAATTCAAATGCTGTAAATTCTAACATTACATGTGTATTTCCTACACTAAAAACACAGGAACTTGTATTCTGGAATGAGGTGAGTGTGTGTGATTAACACGATGTAAACACGGTTCTAATCTACTTGATTTTCACCAAAACTAACCTACTTCTACGTAATAGCCCATATAAATAACCGTTCTTCCTTACACAACAAACGCACATGGTTTCGGTTTTATTCAGAAAAGTTTCCGTGGCGGCTGCTTCCGGCGGAAGTGACTTGTTGAAGCTAACAGCTGTCTACGCTCTTTGTCCATCGTTTGAATCACCGGTGCGAGTCGACTCGGTGCAATTAACTACAGTCAATTAGAAGAACGGTAAATTTAAGCTGTGAAGTGTGTGAATATACGTCCATCTTAATTGCCCTTGTCTTGAATGAATCTGATGTGATGGACTGATACCAAGAACAACTCGTACCTACACTGATGAATTCGTCAGTTTAGTGAGCAAAATAATACCTTTCCATGCTAAAGTATTTGAATTGAAGAATTATCCTCTTCAATATGATTTATAAAATTGGATTATTATTATTATTATTAGTAGTAGTAGTAGTAGTAGTAGTAGTAGTAGTAGTAGTAGTAGTAGTAGTAGTAGTAGTAGCAGCAGCAGCAGCAGTAGCAGTAATAGTAGTAGCAGCAGGAGTAGTAGTAATAGTAGCAGCAGTAGTAGTAGTAGCACCAATAGTAACAACAGCAATTTTTGGTAGGTTATTTTACGACGCTTTATCAACATCTTAGGTTATTTAGCGGTCAAATGAGATGAAGGTGATAATACCGGTGAAATGAGTCCGGGGTCCAGCACCGAAAGTTACCCAGCATTTGCTCATACTGGGTTGAGGGAAAACCCCGGAAAAACCTCAACCAGATAACTTGCCCCGACCGGGAATCGAACCCAGGTCACCTGGTTTCGCGGCCAGATGCGCTAGCCGTTATTCCACAGGTGTGGACAACAACAGCAGTAGTAGTAATAGTAGTAGCAGTAGGCCTGGTAGTAGTATAGTGTAATAGTAGTAGCAGCAGCAGTAATAACAGCAGTAAGAGTAGTAGTAATAGCAGCGGTAATAGTAGTAGTAGTAGTAGTAGTAGTAGTAGCAGTAGTAGTAGCAGTAATAGTAGTAGTGTGGTAGTAGTAGTGTAGTAGTAGTAGTAGTAGTAGTGGTAGTAGCTGTAGCAGCAGTACTAGCAGTAGTAGTAGTAGCAGTAGTACTAGCAGTAGTAGTAGTAGCAGTAGTACTAACAGTAGTAGTAGTAGTAGCAGCAGTAGTAGCAGCAGTCGTAGTAGTAGTAGCAGCAGTAGTAGTAGTAGCAGTAGTACTAACAGTAGTAGTAGTAGTAGTAGTAGTAGTAGCAGCAGTAGTAGCAGCAGCAGTCGTAGTAGTAGTAGCAGCAGTAGTAGTAGCAGTAGTAGTAGCAGTAGTAGTGTAGTAGTAGTAGTGTAGTAGTAGCAGTAATAGTAGTAGTAGTAGTGTGGTGGTAGTAGTAGTGTAGTAGTAGTAGTAGTAGTGGTAGTAGCTGTAGCAGCAGTACTAGCAGTAGTAGTAGTAGTAGCAGTAGTACTAACAGTAGTAGTAGTAGTAGTAGTAGGTAATCAAATGGTAGTAAAGACTAATTAATTGATGATAATAGCGATAATAATAGTGGCAATAACTAATATAAATTGTGATAATAAAAGTATGAGTAATAGCACCGAGCGAGTGGCTCAGTGGTAATGCACTGGACTCGCGATTGTCTGTAATTTACTGTTGAGAATGCTTATTGCTGTTGCACTGTCTATTATTCCATTGAAATTGGGGTCCAATCAGGCATTCGTTTTATTTAACTGAAAATGAGTTATATTCAGTCGAGGAAAACCACGGAAAATCATAATAAAGATTCCTCGATTAATGAATTTGAGAAAGATTCGATCCTGTACTATGGATTGAACCTCGGCGTAGGTCAGTCGTAGAGCAGCCAATGCCTAGAACTGGGGGTCCTGGGTTCGATATCCGGCCCGGAGCAAATTTTTCTCCGTCATTAACAAATAATATCTTTCCTTCTCTCTTTCTTTCTTTCCTTCATTCTATCTTCTCTTAAATTCTCCTTTCATTCTTCCTTTCTTTATCCGTTTTACATCTCCTGTAGACGACTGCGACGTAGGGATGGGAGAGTATTATCTCTGAATGAACTCTAGAGATTTACATCTCCCTGGATGTGGGATTGGCACAACACAGGGCCACCGTCGAGACATCACAGGAAAGTAACAAGACAGCTGACAATCATTCAGTCCCATGGAGGGAAGATAAATTTCTTTCATTGCCTATGTCGGGAATCTAATTACGGATCGCTTAGATGAGCAGTGCGTACTCTATCTTAGAGCCACCGCGGCGGACCAATGGTAACATTAAAAGGTAAAAATAATCCTATTACAAGCCACAGAGGCCCAAATGGTGGAAGGAGGTAAAGCTTTTCACCTTGAGGATAAAAGGTATTAAAGATGTGACTCCTACGCGCTTGTTGCGAACTCCAGGAAACTCTGCAGCAGTGATCGTCAGCACTAGCTGAAATGGGTAACGGATAAGAAGTGTATCGCAATATGCACCGTCGTGCAGAAGGGAGAGGGAGGAAGCATACCCACCAGCAGCCACAGATGTACGCCGGTGTATCTCTTATCCGCGGGTAAGAGACGCTAGCCCGAGGGTGCACTGTGCTGATAATCGCTGCTCTACAGCATTTATGTAGGCTATATTAGAAGATGAATAATATAGAGCGTTAGTTGGAAGGCCGGAGGAAAAAAAAGACCTTTGGGAAGGCCGAGACTTAGCTGGGAGGATAATATTAAAACGGATTTGAGTGAGATGAGATATTTAGAGACTGGATTAATCTTGATCAGGATAGGGACCGATAGCGGGCTTATGTGAAGGCGGTAATGAACCTCAGAGTTCCTTAAAAGCCATAAGGAAATTAAGTATGAAGCTGAGTAATTGATCTCAGGGCCATAGAGTGCCGGATGGACTAGAACAATTGCATCATTCGAATAACACAATCGGAAATCCAACGTACGATCACTGGCTTTTTTTTATCGTACAATCGTACTTTCATTTACTACCGAGTCATCTCTTTTTTGTCCTCTTCTACTTCTGATATCGCGGTTCTACTAATGACTTTACCTACACACCAGACATAAAACGTACTACGGCTCGCGACAGGATCATCGTAGCTGTCTGTGCATGCGCGACTTGGTTAATAAAAAACCTTAACCTTCGTGTATGCAAGATGTGTAACCGGAGCACGAAGAAAACTTTCTGATTTGATCTCGATTTGATCTGGAATGCATAGCTCGCGCAAGGAACGATTACCGAAAAGCAATGATGGCGTTACTCTCTGTTTTGACGTGTGGATGTAGGCACGCCGAGGGAGCGAGAGATGCGGGGCGATAGAAGTATTGCCTCTTCCAAGAAGCTGAACAGATGGGGACGTCGCCTGTGGAAATAAAGAGCGTAGCAAGAGAACAATTCGAAGCGAATTAAACGCGCAACATATGTTTACGAATAAAATAATGATAACCTGCGAGGGGAAAGCTCCATCACTACATAATAAATAAACGCACTTGAAACAAGACACGTATTCACGTGCAGTGGAACTGAATAACACAAATAAAACAGTAATGTAACAATCAGAACGCAAGAGTGATTCTATTGAAGTCGTTTCTCTTCCGACTGTAGTCTTGAATCTCGTGATCTTTCCTATCGCTCGCTCTTCCTTATCGCATTGTTTCGTTCGCATTCCTGCCGTCGGTATTCCCTGCTTGCAAGACCTATACACACGAAAATAAATCCAGCTAAGGATCACGCTGGCATTGCATGACATGTCCGCGTATGCGCCACAGCCAAACTGTTCCTGTTGCAACCCCCCCCCCCCCCATGACATAAAGTATAGCAGAACTCCCGTGACATAGAATCCGCATGACGCCACGTCTCCCCCGAGACAATATAAAAGTCACATTAACAACGGACAAACATCCATGCTCTGTATAGCTAATAACCGATTATAGCCTACTTTTATCATGAGTCGCAGACAAACTTGAATAAGCAAATAACTAGAATTTTCGAGACTTGAAACTTGTTTACGTAGGCGTTCACTGTTCACGGACTACTTGTCATGAACGAAAAGTATCAACTAACGCTACACGCGGGAAAATGCGTGTCGAGAATTCTGCGTTTTTCAGACAGTAATAGCGGCTCATTCACATCGTATAATTATGCAATTTACCTTACAGTCCTCCAAAGGCCTCGCCTCTGGACCGAAGAGAATGTTGTTCACCAGAAGGTTCACTTATCTTGTTTAGTTTATCACTTAACAACTATCTCAAGCGTTCGTGTTACGCTATGCACTTCGTTACTAATTCATTTACGTTTAATTACAAACTCAAATAGTTTGTAACAGGTTATGTCTCGTTGCTATGATACAAAATAAGGGTGACACATCGGCTCAGTAGCTCATTGTGATTATTGCAGCTCGACATTTGTCCTTTTTTTTTTTTCTATTTTATTCCTGTGTACTTTTTCTAATGTTTATAAATGATCCTGCCCCCCTAATAAAAGATGTAGGTCATCCCATATTATTTGCAGGTGACAAGTATAGTAATTACAGCCAATAACTCTAACACATTCCAATCTTCAAAAGAGGAAATTCTCTTCAAAATATGTAACTGGTTCTCAGTCAATAAATTGGTATTAAATTGTAACAAAACTAGCGTAATTCAATTTAAATCCTGTCCAAATTCAACGTCTCAAATTTCTAGCGCAGTAATTAACAATAGATCCCTATTAGAAACAACAACAACCAAATTTCTTGGCTTAAACATCGATAATGTGTTAAATTGGAAAAATCATATTAAAGAAATTACCCCCAAACTAAATTCAGCTTGTTTTGTTATTAGATCTATGCAAAAGGTAGTAAATATCAATATCTTAAAAACAATATACTTTGCATACTTCCACTCGGTAATGAGTTTTGGAATAATATTCTGGGGAAATTCCACAGATAGTAACAGTATATTCCTATTACAAAAAAGAGTAATTAGAATAATAGTATGTGCCAAATCTAAGGAATCGTGTAAGACTATTTAAAAAAAACTGCAAATAATGCCCATGGCTTGTCAGTATATTTTTTCATTAATAATCTTCTTCGTATGTAATCGTGAAAACTTTGTAACTAATTCAACAATTCATAGCATAAATACACGTCAAAAATGACTTTCATACTCCATCGGCAAGTCTATCGTGCTATCAAAAAGGAGTGCGTTATATGGCAGTAAAATTTTTTAGTAGCCTCCCTATCGATATAAAAAATGAAACTCAAAACATAAAATTATTTAGGGCCAAATTAAAGAAGTGCCTAATTTCTCACGCCTTCTATTCTGTAGGTGAATTCATGACATTCAGTAACACTTCATGAAATTGCAAATTAAGCTTTCAGGAATAACTCCCTGTAAAGTTAATTTGAATAATTTTGAGGGAAAAATTGTTCCGGGGCCGGGTATCGAACCCGGGACCTTTGGTTAAACGTACCAACGCTCTCCCACTGAGCTACCCGGGAACTCTACCCGACACCGATCCAATTTTCCCCTCTATATCCACAGACCTCAAAGTGGGCTGACAACCGTCAAGCAACCAACATTTGAGTGCACACTAACTCTGTGTGACCACAATTTAAAATCACACAGAGTTAGTGTGCACTCAAATGTTGGTTGCTTGACGATTGTCAGCCCACTTTGAGGTCTGTGGATATAGAGGGAAAAATTGGATCGGTGTCGGGTAGAGTTCCCGGGTAGCTCAGTGGGAGAGCGTTGGTACGTTTAACCAAAGGTCCCGGGTTCGATACCCGGCCCCGGAACAATTTTTCCCTCGAAATTATTCACTTCATGAAATTGATACTAAAACTTTGTGTAGTACTAGTAAACTATATTGTAAATCTCATCTGTATGTATTTCATCTAGACTATGACTATAAATTAAGACTTTATAATAGTATTAAGTTTTTTGACTTGTTCCATATTGTAGCTGTAAGCAATGTATGAATACCATTGAATGTTAATAAATACAATACAATAAAATAGGTTAGGGTACTTAATCCAAAAATCCATATTACATCATTTAAAAGCGCTAGTAGAAGAATTAAAATAGTTCCAGTATTAGAAAAAATTTAAAATTTTTAAACAAAATCGTTTCAACACGTACACAGAATGGCAAGAAACAGACTACCCTAAATTTTGAAGAACTACGTCCCAAGAGTAAGATGAAGAAGTCAAGGAAGACCTGGGAAAAAATTTTCGGATAGTGAGATCGGGACAAATGGCCTAATTCCATGACAGATGATGATTATTATGTTGACATTAAAAATATATTACATTCAGAGATGTTAAGATTGCATTATAAAGTCTCAGAGGTATTTTTCCGTCTCTAAAGTAGTGCACACCTTGTTTTAGAGGTGCAAGAATTGAACACGCCCTCGTACATGAGGCAATAGCTGTTGAGTGTAACCAATATTAAAATGTAACGAACAATGTTGTAACGTTCAATACTTCAGCGTGGCTTGAAAGATAAGACTAGTGTTCTACACGAAACTGTGAGAGATGAAAAAGATTCTCTGAGGAAGTCAAGGGAGTGCTGTGCGGTCATTCCCGTAGATAGAATGAAGCGTAATATCGAATTTATTGCTTTGAGATTATGTAACGCTTGTTAAGTCACTCTGCCTCTCTGAAAATGCATAACAGGTTGCCCGTGTATTGCTACTGCACAGAGATATGGAATACACGGCAATTATACAACTATAATTTATTATTATTATTATTATTATTATTATTATTATTATTATTATTATTATTATTATTATTTTGTAACTAATTAGATTGTAAATTAATGCCGATAAGACAAAATATCTAGTAGTTCCTTGAAATCCATCTTCATGCCATCACTGCACATACATTTGAAAGAGTTGCTTATTTTAATGTCTACCTGCACAAATAAATCCCACTCACAAAGTTAAAGAAATTGTCCACTATTCATCTTGATTACACAAGTTTTAACACTATATCACTTCGGAATATGTATTATATGTCTTTCTCGTGTTAAATATTACTGTACCTGGTTAACATGTTTCGGTCTGTTATTGACCTTCTTCAGAACTGGTTGTTGCTGGTCTTGGCGCTTTTTGTTTTGTTTCCTGTGGGGGTGTGTTTGTGTACTGTAATGTGGAGTCAAAGAGTGTGTATATTCTCAACACACAACTCAATTTCAGAACACACACACTCTTTGACTCCACATTACACTACACAAACACACCCCCACAGGAAACAAAACAAAAGGCGCCAAGACAAGCAACAACCAGTTCTGAAGAAGGTCAATAACAGACCGAAACATGTTAACCAGGTACAGTAATATTTAACACGAGAAAGACATACAGTATAATTCATATTTCGAAGAAATTGTCATTAAAATTCAGAATGAAAATCGATGTTATTATGCTTTATTAAGAAAATGAAAAGTAAATTAATTTCAATAGGAGAAAATTGCATGCTACACAAGTCGCTGATTGCTCCTATACTGACTTATGCTTCTGAAACCTGGACAATTACAAAAAGAAATTAAAAGAAACTAAAAAAAAAATTAACGTAAAATCCTGACGAAAATATTTGGTGAAGTATTTGACCCAGTCAGTTTAGAATGGAATAGATAAAAAAAAAACGAAGAAATATACGGTTTCTATAGGGAATTCATCACAGTTCCAAAAATCAAAGCTAAACGGCTCAGATGGATGAGACATGTAACAAGAGCCTTAGAAGGAAATACAAGACCTAACACACAGAGGTCACTGAGAAGATTAAGACTAAGGCCATAGTCTACTATATACAGTCACGAAGCTCACTACGTAGTAAATATGCATCCATAGATAGTTGCTCACCACTAGGATCGCTAATATTGCCTCATTACAGACAATTCGAAATAGTACCAGCACAGTCCATTGCTTCTAGCACCCTCACAACTCAAGCTTCGTAACTGTATACACTAGACTGTGCTAAGACTTTGATAAAACGTAGAAAAATACCTGGAGACGTTAAAAGCTTATGTTTGAGAGTAGACCTGTACAGGTAGAGTGTTACATAATTTTATTGTCAATTCAGCAGCAAAGAGCTTGGAAAGCTATTATTATTATTATTATTATTATTATTATTATTATTATTATTATTATTATTAGTTGCGAATAAGCACATTTAAGACTACGCAAAGTACTTAGAGGCGTTTCTTTGCCTTCCCCCCCCCCCCACATTCTTTGGTTGTAGGCTTGTTTTCTCTCTTCGGTCCACGTTGTTCCAGCCTTTTTCTTCGGTTTTCCCTCCTTGTCAAATTGCCATTTATACAGTATTTATTAACTTTGATTCTAAAGATCTCTCTGTACAAGATGCCTTCTTGTTTGATTCCTGCCAATTTTATGTCGGTTCTTATTTCTCCAAATCCATTTTATACTATCTGTCTGTGCTTTACTCCAATTTTCATAAAATTCAGCTATTTGTTTTGCGAATCTGTCGGAGTTCATTATTTTGATGTGTCCCTCAAACTTTAACCTTTGTTTTCTAATATCACTATGAATGTCTGTGTATTTTTTTAATTTCTTGTTTACCCTACTTCTGAATCGGTATTCTTCACCTATGACTCTTGGGCCTACCATTTTTATGATCTTGCATTCGTTTTTCTTAATGTTTTCAATATCTACTTTTCTATTTAAAATTAACGTTTCTGCTCCATGGAGAAATTCTGGCTTAATGACAGTGCTATAATGTCTTAATATTGTATGTTTGGATAAGCACTTTTTATTATAAATATTCTGAGTGAGTCGATATGCTGTCTACATTTTTTGGCATCTAATTTCGTTGGCTTTTGTTTCAACTCCATTTTCCTGAACAGTTTCACCGAGATACTTAAATTTTGGGATTCGTGTAGTGATGATCTACGGGTTAGGAATATTTTCGCTTGCCTTTTCAACACTTATGCCTTTACGGAACATGAAGTTCTTTTTTGGCAGAAGGAATTCCGAGGAACTCCCTCCACGTGCGTCGTTAGGAACCATGTCTCACGACCAAAAATGCTCTGGCCTTGACGTTTGATATTACAGTACTCTAGGGCTATTTCACTAGGCAGCAATATACTTAGAGTTTCATTTAGTTACTTACAAATGGTTTTTAGAGAACCCAGAGGTTCATTGCCGCCCTCACATAAGTCCGCCATCGGTCCCTATCCTGTCCAAGATTAATCCAGTCCCTATCATCATATACCACCTCCCTCAAATCCATTTTTATATTATCCTCCCATCTACATTTCGGCCTCCTGAAAGATCTTTTTCCCTCAGATCTCCCAACTATATATTTATTTCTGGATTCCCCCATACGTGTTACAGTTGGCGCCAGCGTTTTTGGCGTGTGTCCTAGAGTATAATGCTCAGTTTGTGGGCATATTGCTAGTGCAGCTCAGAATGGTACCACTTCCTATGCAGATAAGCCATTTGCCAAACACAGTTGTCAGACTGACTGCTGCAAAGGTAAAACACTTTTACTTAACGTTCCCATTACTTATTTCACACGCCAAAAACGGTGACGCGGACTGTACATACCCTGCCAATCTCAAACGTCTGGATTTAATGTTCCTAATTATGTCAGGTGAAGAATACAATGCGTGCAGTTCTGCATTGTGTAACTTTCTCCATTCTCCTGTAACTTCATCCTAGTTAGCCCCAAATTTTTCCTAAGAACCTTATTCTCGAACACCTTTAATCTCTGATCCTTTATCAAAGTGAGTCCAAGTTTCATAACTATTCAGAACAATCGGTAATATAACTGTTTTATTAATTTTAACTTTCAATTTTTAAGCAGACTAGATGACAAAAGCCTCTCAACTGAATAATAACCGGCATTTTTCCATATTTATTCTACGTTTAATTTCCTCTCGACGGCCATTTATATTTGTTAGTGTTGCTCCAAGATATTTGAATTTTTCTATCTCTTCAAAGGATAAATTTCCAATTTTTATATTTCCATTTTTCGTACTATGTTTCGGCTACAAAAGCGCCAGCATCGGTGTACCTTCATACTTTGATCGCCAGCCTTAAACTCTAACTGTAGCACAATTTTACTCCTACAAGATGATGCTAGTTAATAAAGATTGATTTATTGATTGGTTTATTTACTTATATTTACTACGACGACCACCACCACCACCTAGGCCTACTGGCCTTAGCTCTGCCAGATTAAATAAATTAATTATTAATTATTATTAATTAATATGCAAAAATATTCTTATTTCTTGAATAAAGATAAATGAAAGCAAAATTTTGGTGTCCAAGCTCATTACAAAATGTTTAATCCTTGGTAACAGGAATAACAATATTAACGATTAGTGATGTAAATCCGTTTAAATCCATATACATCGGTTTTTATGGGTTTACTAGGATTAATTAGATTTATTGAATGCAATCTAAACATCACATATGCCATCCATTTTGCATATACATCCGGGCGTTTTACTTCTGTGTGCTAGGCGCTAGGGTTGTTGGTGTATGCTACTGGTCGTTGGATGTCTTGTTTGTACACAAATCCATAATACAGCTGGTGGATCAGTTCAGTGCGGCGCTTGTAGTCCGTGACCAGTCGTGTCGTGATACTGTACGTACTGTGTAAGCTCGTGAGTACAATGAGACCTCGTTCAAGCATTTGGAATCATTTTGAAGCAGCAGTCTGTGGTGGAAAGGATTATGTTCTGGACAGGCTTTATATTCAATTGCTTCGCGAATATTAAATGTGCATGCGAAAGAAACTGGTCCGCTCATGGCAACATTCATGCAAAACTCAGAAATAGGCTGTGTCCTGAAAGGCTGGAGTAACTTGTAATGGTAAGATGGAATCTTAAGTTCACTAGTCCTGAACCAGTGAATCCAGAGCCTACAATATCTGATTAAGCAACTAGTGAGGAAGATTAGTGTAGCAACAAGAAATGAGGAAGATATTTGTTTTCTAGTTTAACTAACTATGGTAGTTTTCAAAATGACAAGAGAAAAGGTGATTATTATTTTTAAGTTTTATTCCTCTTATTATTAGTGTTGCTGTATTATATTTGCAGCATGTATTGTGAAGAAAATTTACTTCTAGTTTTTCTAGCTCAAAAGTATTTAATTTTGAAAAGACGAAAACTATGAGTTACGTTATTATCATTATCATTATTATTATTATTATTATTATTATTATTATTATTATTATTATTATTATTTGCTTGCATTCTCATTTTTATTATTAATATTTTTGTCAAGAATCTTTTTAATTTGACTATTATACTTTTACTACGTCACACTACTTTTGACCAATAAAACGGTACGAAAGGACGTCTTTCAACCAATCATGGCTGCTTATCGCACAATTTTATCGCGTCTCTAGCATTTGTTTATTTTTATCACTACCCTAGCATTTGTTTCTTTGTTTGCCAACATTTCAAACAGCACTGGTCTGGACGTCAAAAAACAGAAAATTACAAACCACTCCAGTCGATGCACAGCACTTTCAAATATGACTCACATTGGCATTCAAGAACAAGAATTAATAAAGATCAACCGTCATAGCTATGCATCTTCCCTGAAACCCTATTTACAAATAAATGAAGAGCACCATTCGGAAATCCTGAATAAGTTCAGGGATACACCATATACATCACCAAGTTCACTTCTTTTAAGCACACGTCCAATAAAACATCAACTGAACCACCAATCACTAAAACATTCAAATTTGAAAATTGTACCTACTTTCAATAACTGTTTATTTTAAAATTATTCATGTTTATTTTTTATTTCATCGTCGTTAATTAAAATGTTTCTTGTTTATTTCACCATCCCTAATTAAAACGTTTCTAACACTCGTTTATATTATTTAGGTTATGTTATAGCTTCTGCTACATGATATTATGAATAATCACGTATCAGAGATTGTTTAATACTAAGATTTATTGAAAATCATCTGTCAAGTGACGTTGATTACTGGGATCGGGATAAATGAAGTGGAATGCAACTGTTTTAATAAAAATGAAACTGAATCAATAATGCCTGCTTGACTAGTAACCGTCCACAGAGTTCAATGAAGATTCCATAGTTGGCACAACTGATAACAAGAAAACAGCGAATCATAACACACTACTGCCATCTAGCGTAATGTTGAGATGGTACAATAATACATTTGAAGACAATTGTATTTTCGTAAGTCAATTAATATTTTATTGTATCGGAGTACCTTGTTACTTCTAATCTGTATATACTTTCTTCTAATCGTGTAAAAGTCAATTAAATCCCACTCGAGTTTTGATTTTCTCTAGATAAATGAAAACCTCTAGTGAGATTACTGTTGATAATAAAACCAATTAATCCAATAAAACGTGATAAAAACATTTTGAAACATTCTGGTTTAAAACCAATAAAACCAATCCTGTTTAAAACTTACCGACTTCACTAATAATGATTGTGGACGTCACTGGTAAAGAATAATAAGAACATGTCCATTATCGTGGAATTAAAACAACGAACTTGTAACATTTGAAAGCGTGAAGGGATTCCATGGCAATATTCCTTCCTCACTCTTCAGCCAATAAGACGCTAACAATTTCCTCTTCCCTTCACCTACATTATCTTTAGACTATAGGCCACAAATCGATTGTTTTAATTCCAGTATAGTATGTACTTACTACTGGTACAGGCCAGCCCCTATGAGGGCAGTGATTCAGATGTGTACGATTCACTTGAGTAGTGCACAAATTAATAATGGTTATGAAATACGGCTGAGCAATTGAAAAAAGCCAGTATCTTGGTTAAATTCCCAACATTGTAAAAGCATTTTTTTATCTACTTATTTCATTGTTTATCATATCATTCATTTTATTTTACAACTAATTTGAAGTTAATCTTCCCTTATATGGGGTTAAACCCCGAGGGGTAGGCGGTAGTAAACCTTTGATGGGTGGTCAGTGGGCATCACAACACGGTACAACACACATATGTACGCCCTAGCCTCCAGCTATCTCTGAATTTCCGAACGCAGAGTTCGTACTTAATATTGGTACAAGCTAGCTCTCCCATGAGGGCTGCCTAGATTACAGAAAGCCACCATATGTTGAAATGCGATTAATCTCCTGGGCTGAAGAACCGGCACCTCTTTGACTTTACACTGCTGTTATGGTGCAGTTACGCGTTTGCTCAAATGTAACAAGTCAGAGAGAGAAGAGTCAAAACTCCACAGAAGTGCCACAGTCCAATATATACAGTCACGAAGCTCAAAACGTAGTAAATATGCATCCATAGGTAGTTGCTAACCACTAGGATCGCTACTATCGCCTCATTACAGACAATGCGAAATAGAACCTTGCCTGCACAGTCTATTGCTTCTAGTACCCTCAACAACTCAAGCTTCGTGACTGTATATACTAGACTATGGACGTGCAATAGTGAAATGCATTCAGCTACAAATCCATCAGTCATAGATCCAGTTAAAAACTGTCTATAAAATTTGTGGTAGGAAAAGAAACTGTGGAAGAGGTTTTCACTGAATACTTTCGCCCATTGCTTCATTGTGGCCATATTCCACACTTCAATATAAGATACGGGAAAAGACCGTTAAGAAAAGAATTACAAACTACCGGTTTTATTCCTTGCAGAGAATTGAAGACTTTACGTCTTGCTCTATTCGAAAACACGATGAAAACTCAGTGTCACGTTGATCACGTGGTTAAGGAGTCACCCTATTTCGTAAACTTCCAATGTAAATGCACAACATCCCTGAATTGAATATCCAATTAAATGTCCATGTCTCTAAAATGAGGCAGAAACGTATCTCATATGGAGAAGCCATTCCTTCTACTATCATTATTATGCCAATTACAATTAATACTACTACCACCACCGTGACCACCACGTGTTCAGTTCAAAATATGTCATGGCTCGCCGTATGCCGTCATGTGGCTAGCCGATGAGTCTAGGGAATTCAATCTTCCTACACTTCCGCAGAGGTGTATAACCTGTGAGGCAGAGAAGTTGTCTAGCAAGTACGGCGTTCATTCTGAAGAGTACGTACCGATACGTACGGTAACGCCGGTAGTGGCAGGAATGTGAACTGTTTGGAAATACGTACTGTCGGGATATGGAGAGAGGGTTAAGACGATTACTTACGTATTTGTTGACATTAACTTCGACAGTCAACATGGACACGGAGCATTTGATTTGTGTTGTGTAATGTTACCGTACGCGATCGATGATAACAAATACCCTGCGTACGACTTGCCGGCGCAAAACACAGTTCGAAAGAGGTTATGGTAGCACACAAATCGTACAGACCGCCATCTGTTGCTACGACGTTCAAGTTATACCGTACACGTTCTCAAGTTCAGATTGAAGAACGCCTTAAATAATAGGCAACTTCTCTGACATATAAGCTGAAACTCGCTTCAAATCGGTGACCCAACAACAGTGACGTCATGACACACTTTGAAATGAACACGCAGTATAACTACCACTACAAATCCCAACAATATTACTGATTTCTTTGTGATAATTTATTTAATAGCTATATGAACACTCATTTTGAGAAGTCTGTATCCTCATTTTATGTTTAGGACACAATAGACTAATTCCGTCCACACCTGTGGAGTAACGGTTAGCGCGTCTGGCCGCGAAACCAGGTGGCCCGGGTTCGATTCCCGGTAGGGGCAAATTACCTGGTTGAGGTTTTTTCCAGGGCTTTCCCTCAACCCAATATGAGCAAATGCTGGGTAACTTTCGGTGCTGGACCCCGGACTCATTTCACCGACATTATCACCTTCATCTCATTCAGACGCTAAATAACCTAAGCTGTTGAAAAAGCGTCGTAAAATAACCTACTAAAATAAAAAATAGACTAATTCCGTATTATTTTTAATTGTTTTGTAGGCCTACAGGCTTAGATAAACATTCTAGTCTCCACCAGACATCAGAGTAAAATTTCGGGAACTTCTGTAGATCATAGGGGAGAGTTGGGTTTCTATCATCTACCACCAGATAATAGTACCTGAATGACATGGTTACGTTTCTGTGATGTCGCATACAGAAACGTAACCATGTCATTCAGGTACTATCTTCTGGTGGTAGATGAAAGAAACGCACTGTCCGATATTATCCGATGTCCGATACTACCAAAATCTTCCCTAATATAAAAAATATTTGAAATTATGTATGTGCATTTCTTTATGGACAGATTTTTTATCACTCATTGACCTTATAACTTTTTCCTGTGTTAATATTTTTTTATATTTTAGTTGGTTATTTAACGACACTGTATCAACTACGAGGTTATTTAGCGTCGATAGATTTGTGATAGAGAGATGGTATTTGGCGAGATGAGGCCGAGGATTCGCTATAGATTACCTGGCATTCACCTTACGGTTGGGGAAAACCTCGGACAAAACCCAATCAGGTAATCAGCCCAAGCGGGGATCGAACCCTCGCCCGAGCGCAACTTCAGACCGGCAGGCAAGAAGAAGATTAAAGTGTTTGTGTAAAGGTGGAGACGAAAGAGAAAAACACAGAGGAGGAGGGGAAACAAAAGAAAGGAAAAGGAAAAGAAGAGAGTAATAAAAAAGATGAAAGGAGATGACACAGAAAAGAAGAAACCTTAAAATGATATTACTTCAGTTAAATTTGAAATTGCGATGAAGACGGGTGGCGAAAGATATCAAAGCCATTTCATTTCCTCAGATAAATGACAGTTGACGGCAGCTTGGATGTAGATGAGTATCTAATAAGAGACGTCTGCACGTGACAAGCGTTGCTACACAGATTTTAACAGCATGAGCACAGCCTTCTGATAGCAGGTCTTGGCAGGTTGATTGCTCTCCAGGAACATGAAAGAGGAAATAGACCAAGCTGTCAGTTCTAGTACCTTTACACGTCGATATCTCAATCAAAGCAAGACTGTACAAGTACTCGACCGGATTTTTTTTCGTTATACTTTCCCCTCTAGTTTCAAGGTGAGATAGTCTCAACGCAGTTTGTTCTCTTTACATCTTGCATACCTTCGTGACACAAATTTTCTGCCTTAAATATAGTAGATTCGTGAGTTGAACACATTAAAATTTTAATTCAAGGTTTAAATCATTTATCCCATGCTCCGTTGGGATTTTAAGTAAACAAACACACATTCCAAAGCGCAGGGTTATTTCAAAAGTTGTTGTTGTTTAGTCAACTGTCCGAAAAAAGGTTTGAACCTTACAGGAGAGACAAATAAATCATCACTCAGGAAATAATGGGGTTGAGTGGTCAGTTCCTTTCCCTCTCCATTGCGTAGTATTAGTAGTAGTATTTATTTATTTAACCTGGTAGAGATAAGGCCGTCAGGCCTTCTCTGCCCCTCTACCAGGAGATTCCAACTATAATATGAACAATAAAATTACAATTAGTATTAAATTTATAATTACAATTACAAATAACATTAAAATTAGTATTAAATTTACAATTACAATAAAATCAAAGTACGAAAAGATTACCTGACTAATTAAAGCTAGATAATTTGTCATAGAGAAACAAAGAATATTTTATATTTACTGAATTACAAATTAAATCTAGAATAACAAAATTGTATAGCGATTAAATTACTGAATATTGAATATTGCGTACATCGCTGACTAGTAACATATTACACTAATCAGACATCGGATGTATACAAACAATAATATTATTAAGAATTTATTAATTTGTCATACAGAGTAATATCTGTAATATTGACAATTAATATTTGAGCTGAAAAATTGTACAGATTACTGTGCACTTAACTGCGGAATCCCGGCAAAACAAGTCACTCAGCTGAGTGCGCCCCTTGTATAATGGCAGTTGACTTGAACATAAAAACGTCAACGTATATGCCTAACTTGGAGTCAGGCCACAAAGGGAAACATTGAAGGAGAAGAGTTCGATCGGTGCTGTGGATTGAATTCGGCGTAGCTCAGTGGTCAGAGCGCTTGGTACGTAGAACCAAGGACCCGGGTTCGATCCCCGGCGCCGGAGCGAATTTTTCTCCTCAAATATTAATAATACTATTGCTCTTCCTCTGACATAATACATATCGTCAAGTGATAGGTATGTATTGCTGATAAGATGTAGAGTCTTAGAAGAAAGTTTTGTTGCATAGATACTTTTTAAATCCCAGAAAGAGGGCAGTGCGCATGATCAGTCATACAACGAACAAAACCAATTTTTTTACCTCAACTAGTCGTTCTCTTGTGAACCAGGTCGCTCATCCTCTGATCATGCGCACTGCCTTCTTTCTGGGACTTATAAAGTAGGCATATCTGTGCGACAAAACGTTTTTCTAAGACTGTCCATTTAAGCCAGGATCTCAATCAAAGGGAAATTCCAAAAGTGTTACTTCGAAATTCGCCCAACTTTTTTGTATAATAAAGTATACAGAGTGTTAAAAAAAGTATCCAATATTTTAGATGATAGTATGCATCAAAACAAGAAAAAAATGTCTAATAAACATGGGTCCTACAACACATACTTTCTGAGATCTGAACACTTGTTCATAGGAGGTGCTCAATGTGACGTCCATTTATATCAATGCATTTTCTGCCCTACAGTACAGCACGCTACTAGATAATCATACCGTAGTTGACACCCCTGGCATGGAATACTCATACGTCGCAAGGAATACTGCAAAAACGTTTGGTTGAGGATATGAGCGGGGTTCAGCAGAGATGGTGTTGTGAGTTTTCTGCATATGTGGGCCGATGAAAATTCCCATAAAGAAGCAAGGCATCGGCACCGATTCTCAATCAACGTATGGGCAGGCGTTCTTGGCGATAGAATAAGGGTCATACGTGCTACTACAGAGATTAACTGAGGCTCGTTATTAGAGTTTCTAATTAATCCATTGCCTATGTTGCTGGAGTATGTGCCATGTCACCAAAGACTACAGATGTGGTTCATGCATGATGGCACACCAGCACATTTTTTCCGCAATGAGCGTGAACACCTGACGCTGACATTTCAGGACCGCTGGATTGATTGGGGAGGCCCCACACCTTGGCCTGCTCGTTCCTCAATTCTAAATCCTCTACACTTTTGGTTATCAAGAACAACCAGGTCAATTTCAAAGGGTGCGTGATTCCTTACGCCGAAGGGCAGAGGAATGCACTGCCATGAATGGACGTCACATTGAGCATTTCCTATGAAGAAGAGTTCAGATCTCAGAAAGTATGTGTTGTAGGACCCGTGTTTATTCGACATTTTTTTCTTGTTTTGATGTATAATAGCACCTCCTAAAATATTGGATACTTTTTTCTTAATAACACCCTGTATCTGTATTCTATGTAAAGATTATTAATTTTTGGTCCTAAGGCCACAAAAGGGAAAAAAAAAATTCAAAGGACAAAGATTCGATCCGGTGTTGTGGATTGAGCCTCGGCGTATCTCAGTGGCAGAGCACCCAGTGCGTAGAACTGAGAGTCCAGGGTTCGATCCCCGGTGCCGAAGCGAATTTTTCTGCGTCAATAACAAATATCTGTATTCGTAAGGAAATGTGGTTTGTTCTTAATTAAGGGGAGAGGATGGTATTTTTAGATGAAAAATGAGTAAATTAAAAAAAAATCTTTAAAATACTATGTGATGTGTGGAATGCATAGCATACCATTTTGTGGGTATTTGTGCCCTTATCGGATGTTGAGTCGCCATTTTTAACTTCCTGCGCTATGGATTTTTAAATCACACGCCCGCTTTTATTGTTGTTTCCGGTAAATTAAATTGTCAAAAAAAAAATTCTTTAAAATACCCTTTGATATGTGCGGAATGCATTGCATAACATTTTGTGGGTATTTGTGCCTTTATCGGATGTTGAGACGTCATTTTTAAACTTCCTGCGCTATGGATTTTTAAATCACACACCCGCTTTTATCGGTTTCCAGTAACTTCATTTTTTTTGCTACATTTCCGTACAAAAATTGATATAATTTCTGAACTATTGAAGAGACATGCATGAAATTTAGAACACACATTCCTTAAACTATTAGGAAACTTTTTTCTGTAACAGACTTTTGTTAATTGATTTCATTTTAAAAATACGCCCGTTTGTTTGCAAGAAAGGAAATCAGAAAATTGTTATTAAATTTTAATTGTTTATTTTACAAACGTAGGGACTAATATCAAAATTCTGTTACAGACAGTATGTAGAAAATGCTTTTCCAAATACACTGCAAAAAATTGTTTGAATCTATCTTTAAAAACGGTTAAGATAACGGTTTTAGTACAATCCTGCATTGGGTACTATTTTTTTTCAATTTTGGGCCCCCAAATAATTTTTTTTTTCAAAATATTTTTATTTGGTTGAGTTGCCATAGCTATGAGCTCTCTACATACAAAAAATTAATATTTTACAACAAATAGGAAAAATGTTTTAAAAAATACCATCCTCTCTCCTTAAGGTCTTTTACTCGTAGTTTTTAGTGTGATAACTTTTCTGAATGACGAGTCTGTAAAAAAAAAAATAAGTCTACATCTTATGGGGAGAACTGCTCTATAGCAGCACTGTTCATAAGAAATCCCCTACGATATGACAACGATTAAATCAGAGTTCCTCTGAGGAGCATCTTCCAGTAGAGCTACAACAGTTGGGCCTTCGGTGTAAAGTAATGGGTACAGCATCTCACATTTCTACTGAGCTGAGATGAGAACGTGATGGTCCTCACCACTCCAAGGTAATCTGGATGACATTTGTCGTATCTGACCCCCTTGTATAGGTGAAGGACTTATGTCACTACGACCCCTCTCTAATTTTCTGAATCCGCACTACGGTTTCTGCTTTCAAGGACTTCGCTTTCATCGCCGCAATAATCGATTTCACATACATTTCTAATCGTGGTTTATTTGAAGCCGCTACGTCAAAGAACTAGTATTCGGTTCTCGGATAGTTGTGGATTAGCATTCTTTATTTAACCTTCCTGTTAATATGCAGATATAATTCAAAGACAATTCTGTCGGAATGGAGTAAGGCTTCAATAAGAAAAGCTCAGGCGTCGGCTCGTTTGCCTGCAGTTCCAGAGCCGCGCTAAAGACTGATTATCTGGTTGTGTTTTTTTTTTTTTCCTAGTTTTCTTTTTTCAACTAAAGGGTGTCCCAACCCAGGGCCATAAGCTTGAAACGGTGGAACCAAAAAGGTGTACTAGTATGGTCGTCAATTTACCCATAGTTCATCTCTTTCCGGTACGTTTATCAGCTTTTTGTTCATATTATTACGATTACAAATTGTTTCGTGCTGTGAATATTTCAAAAGTGTAGTCATGTTCAACAGGTGTTATTTTTTTATAAATAAGCTAATATTCTGTTCGGCTCAACTGTAGAATATGTCCGTTGATATGTCCCCCCCCTGCTTTAATATATAAAGGAATGCCATCATCCTTCTTGATAAAAGAAAGAATGTCCATGTCACAACCATAACACTTTTAATAAATGTATGGTGAAACATATATTGATATAATAATCTACTAGTAGTCCTGTTACCTCCATATCCATTCTAATCCGTTTACGTATGACCAAAACCGATAGTGGCAATTTAATATTTGGCAATTGGCGGTATTTCGTGGTGGATTACGGGGCGTAAAAGGTGTAGTTTAACGTCATATCCGTCGCACCGATTTCAAGCATATATGACTTGAAGTACTCCCTCCTTTGTTTTTATCCTCTCAGGAGTGTCCCAACAAGAACGCCGGATTTAATAATGTTAATAAATTCAACAAAACAGATAACAGTTCCGCCAACCCAACAACAAGACATCACACAATGTCTCAACAATGTTTTATTGTTACTGGATTGGCGACAATATTATCTGTTCTACGTTTCCGTTGCATTTATTCACACTATTATAGTCGCGTCGCTGTTATTTCCGGCGTGGCTCCTCCTCTTTGCTTAAGTCCTAGGAAGTATAATCGTGCGCCATTTTAGTTCTTTCGTAACCGGTAGCACTTAGCAGACGACGCTATTTGCCGCACCATTAAACATTATCACGTCGTTGTTCCTATGATAGTCAATCAATCGCACTGTAATTTTTAGGATTCATGGATAAATATTTAAGGAAAGAAAGTTTGAAATGAAACCTCGTATTTCTCAAATAACGTCAAAATTCTGGCAAAATATTAATAGGAGCAAAAATAACGAATATTACAAAGTTTCTGTGTGTTAAAGGTACATGAAAAGTATAACCCATTTCTATAAAACAAACTCATTTTCACCAAAAATATCCAATAGAATCCTGACTCTCTCAGCCTACGATTTTGCATACACTGAAAGCAGCGCGAGGATTTTCTATAATAAGCAACAGTTCGTCTTTTCTCCTTTAACAGACAAAAATTGATACTTCAGTTCTCCGCGAAGCAAAATTTCTCCTGTTTAACTCGCCGTAACTCGCAAACCAGAAAAGATTTTGAGCAGCAGCTACTTTTAAAAGTAATTTCCATTCATTATAAATATTTCTCTCGCTTTGACCCCCCATCTAACGTGAAAAATAAAAATTTTGTCGCGTATCAACTTCTGAGGATGGCAATGTCTATTTTGAACTGTTCACTTCGAAGTTATAAATCCGGAATCCGCAGGTTCATTGCCGACCTCACGTAAGTCCGCCATCGGTCCCTATCCTGTGCAAGATTAATCCAGTCTCTATCATCATATCCCATCTCCCTCAAATCCATTTTAATATTATCCTTCCATCTACGTCTCGGCCTCCCCAAAGGTCTTTTTCCCTCCGGCCTCCCAACTAACACTCTATAAGCATTTCTGGATTCGCCCATATGTGCTACATGCCCTGCCCATCTCAAACGTCTGGATTTAATGTTCCTAATTATGTCGGGTTAAGAATATAATGCGTGCAGTTCTGTGTTGTGTAACTTTCTCCATTCCCTTGCCCCTAATAACAATAATAATAATAATAATAATAATAATAATAATAATAATAATAATAATAATAATAACGCTGTGCATATTAGTTTCTTAGTCATTAGCAACCTCTGCCTCTTTTTTTTTTTATTTTCGAATATGATGAACAATCCTGTTCTGAGGGTGGGACAGACATTAAGTCGGATTCTGTTATGCAGGATAACATGAGTAAGGAAGTAGGCAGGAGAATGAAGAGGAAGGTGATAATGACGGCGATATGAGTCTAAGTCCGGAGCCGAAAGTTACCCATCGTTTGTTCTTATTGGGTTGAAGGAAACCACCGGAAAAATCTGAACCAGGTAACTTGTTTCAATCAGGATGATTCCGGGCCCGCTAGTTCCTCAGTTAGGCATGATGATCACTACTCCAAAACGGTGATGATGATGATGATGATGATATGATAATGATAATAATAATAACAATAATAATAATAATAATAATAATAATAATAATAATAATAATAAAAGTGTTATTTATATAATCATATTCTACAGAGTGTTTCAGAAATACTTTGACAAACCTTGAGGGTATATTTCTCACAACAAAGCAAGAAAAAAAAGTTAATATAAACATCCGAAAATCGTTACGTAGTTGTTTAGTTATTAATGAAAGAACATAATGAAACATCTGTTAGATATTGTCAGTTTGGTAGCAAGTGTTGCAATTTTAATCAATTCAGAAACTCGTAACAATGGAAGTTTACGTTCAATGCGTTTAGAGGTACAATCCAACAACTTAAGTTTGTAACCGATAATAATATTCATTTTAATTAATCGAATGATGTTATCGATACAAGTCTACTGATGCACCCATTGTTTCCTGGATGACTATGTGTTGCCAAGAAGTCTTGTTACTACAGTCATTTGTCATTTGAACACTTGTTGTGAGTTTCTGAATTTAAGTTGCAACACTTACTACCAAGCTGACAATATATAACATGTTTCATTATGTTCTTTCATTAATAACTAAAAAACTAAGGATTTTCGGACATATATTTGTATAAACTTTTTTTTCTTATTTTAGTGTGAGGAACATGCCCCCAACGTTTGTCAAAGTATTTCTGAAACAACCTGTATATAAACGTTTCGTTTCCATGTAGACTATGGTTGTAATTATAATGAATTAACTTCCTTTTGGTGGAAATTGTTGGACCATTAATTACGTGTAGTTAGTGAGAGAATATTTACACTTTAAAACCGCCTAAACCTGTTGCTCCCTGACGTAATGTGGACTGCACAATAAACCACAAAATCTTGTCTGCATGTTTCCGTAGAAATAACATTCCATGTCAGTTTTTACCATACATGCGGGATATACGTGAAGTTGTAGCCACGATAGGAGATCACAACTGTCACGTAATGAGGATGAAAGTTTCTGCTACTCGCTCTATCGTTAGTTCTGATCTTGTCTTTTCTACAGTAATTTCACGGATTGTGCATTTGTAGCTCGACATCATGACGGGGTGCATGATAGTTTGATCACAGTTTTTTTGTTAATACATACAAACGTACATTTATGAAACAATACACTACTTAACCCATATTTCGCATCATCTATGGTTCAGTGCTAGCACGCCGATCTTCCAAGCGACCCGTGTTCGAGTCCCGGCCTGGTTGTGAACGAATTTGTGGTAAACAAATTAGATGTAGAAAGTTTTAAAGTACGTGTAAGACGTTTATGCGCGTCACCTTCGACAAATCAGGTGACACTTTGTTAATAAATTACGGTAACGTCAATATTTACGGTAATAATAATAATAATAATAATAATAATAATAATAATAATAATAATAATAATAATAATAATAATAATAATATTTTATTTTCGCTGGCAGAGTTAAGGCCATAAGGCCTTCTCTTCCACTCAACCAGCCTTAATCAATACAATACATATTTAAATTACAAATATTTACACTACACTTAAAAGGTTCTCCAGCAATATTCTTCAGTTAAGTTTTAACGACTAGTAGACTACATATTTATTTAAATGTAGTTAAACCTATAAGGTAAAGGAGTAACTTAATTTATGAGCTAATTTAATTCAATCAATTATAATTAATTTAATATTTGAGATAGCTAGTAAAATGATGAAAATTAATTTAATATAAGCTTACTAGGACTATGTTAAAGGGAGAAAAAAAAAAAAATATATATATATATATAAATCTAAAATATATTTCTATAATGAGAATATTAATGTAATTGCCATTAGAGGTTTTGTAAATCTATTTAAAGAAATTAATGATAATAATAAGAATGGACAGATGTTAGTTTCATTATAAGTAACAAATATTAAACAGCAATTAATCTGTTAAGTAAGAATTTAGGTAATTTTGACCTAAATGAAGTTATTGTCCAACAACTCCTTACATCACTCGGAAGCGAGTTCCAATTTCTAGCAACTGAAACTGTATAAGATGAAGAATATAAAGATGTCTTGTGGTAGGGTGTAATGAGTAAATTGTTATGATGGGCTGATGATATGCGGATAAATTTTGAAAACGAGAAGCCAAATAGATTGGGGTAGCGGTGCGCAGAATTTGAAATAAGAGAACAAGAGAATGCAGGGCTCGTCGATCGCTTAACCTTAGCCAAGACAGAGTTTGGAAAGACGGGGAAACATGATCATACTTACGAATATTACAAATATAACGGACGCACGCATTATGCACAGTACGCATTAGATGGCATAATATGTTTAAAACAAAGTAGTTTCGAATCTAGCTGGCCGTGATAAAATACAGGGTGAGGCAGTGAGAGGTGATAATATTTGGTGATTCTGAACAAAAAAGTTAATATGAACATATGCCCTCTTCTTAACAGTAACTCATGTACAGCTTTTGAAAATCACGGTCGTCAGTCTCATGTCCTTCATCAGCACTCACATACGAACGCAACCAAAACGACATTAGGTTGTAGTAGGAGCAATAAAATATCCTGGGCGTTAGCTCGGTCACGGTGAAGTCATTTCTTGGCCACCGAGGTCACCCGACTTTACTCTATTGGATTACTGTGTGTGGGGTTTCCTTAAGAGCGAAGCCTACAAGCGCAAAGTGGAAACAAAAAGGAATTTCTCGCTCGCATTTTACATGCTTGTGCTCAAGTAAAGGAATGTCCGAAGGTAACAATGTTTTAATTTACTATCACCTGCAAGTACTGTTACATCATAAACAAAAGATATGTGCTCATGTGTTGTAAAACGTCAGCTCTATAGCTTCAGCAAAATTCGAGAAAATAATTTAATATTCTGATGATAGGAAGTTGCGTTCCAATATCACCTTAAAAGCATAATGCGATAAGAATTTTGTTAGGTAATATTAGTTACAGTTAAAACATATACCTAGGTAACTTTGCTTTGTACTATAATATCGTTTTGATTACTTTATTGATTACGGTTATAAGGCTAAATATACCACCAAGTCACGTCTGTGGAGTAACGGTTAGCGCGTCTGGCCGCGAAACCAGGTGGTCCGGGTTCGATTTCCGGTCGGGGCAAGTTACCTGGTTGAGGTTTTATCCGGGGTTTTCTCTCAACCTAATATGAGCAAATGCTGTGTAACTTTCGGTGATGAACCCCGGACTCATTACACCGGCATTATCACCTTCATCTCATTCAGACGCTAAATAACCTAAGATGTTGATACAGCGTCATAAAATAACCTACTAAAAATAAATATGTACACCAATATCAATTCCCACTTATTATGTCATACTTAGTCTCTTTCTTTGGAATATCACTTTCTTTAAAAATGATGTGTTTCATTCACTTAGTAGAGTATAGTTGTACTACTATGGAATTTATGTGAATATTCCTTCTTAACTCTTTATTATGTTATTAACGTTTAAAACACAACTCCAATATTAAGAAATTAGTGTTAGTAATTTTGTTTTACAGACAATATAATTATGTAATAACGAACAGAAAGAAACATTATAAAAATAACGACATAAAATTTCACGTTCCGTTTGAAGTTTCTACACCACTGTTTTCTTAATCCAACAGACTGCTTATTCATATACATACTCCTTCCTCATTCCATATCGAGCGCTTGATGCCCGCGCACGACGACAAAGAAAAATGCGTTTGCTTTGACATCACTGCTCTAAGCACTGCATGCCATGCAGCAATCTCGTGCTCGGTAAGAACGTCGGTAACTCAGGTTTGACTCTGTTTGTACAGGGATATCATTTTATTTTTACTTCAATTTTTATTGTACCTGAGTTTTTTAATGTACTTCACTCTTACCCCTTCTACTAATGAAGTTTAACCGTCCTCCACACAGAACCAAGACCGCATATACAGTCATAGTAGCCTTACGGTCATAGTGAACAGTACGTTCCAAAAATATGTTCGCGTTTTCCAGTGACGAAAGAGCTTTCAATATTGCATCATTTTCCATTTGCCTACGTCGCATCCCGGTTTCCCCCCCCCCATCTGCTTCTATTCGCCTCTCTGTAAATGCTAGTGGCTGGACTGTCTTAGTTCTTTTCTGGGAACATTAATTTCTGTTAGGAATTGGACGTCTACGTAATATTATACGCATACAATTGTTTAAAATAACTTAAATAAAAGAACCTCGTTAAGTAATTAACTGCCACGTGATTTTCTCCCTTTCTACGACGCTGCGACATAACCACTTGGACGGACAGTAGATAACATGTCTGAGTAATCTTATCTTTTCGGATCGGGCAGAAGTGAAGATTGAATTTACAGTACGTAAGGTCTCTTTTATAGAGTAGGTACAGAATTATTTCAACATGAGTTACTGATACGAAGTACGAACCTGGTAATTAGAATTACGTACAATTCTATAGTGCGATAATATGCACATTAGAACTGAAGCCTGTATCGAAATGAACGGCCACCATTTCCGAAAATGTGTTTAAATATCCATATTATGATTATTTTTCAATTTAATTTCATTCTCTATATTGTACGCTAATGTGTTGTAAACAGTATAATATACACTGCATAATGAATACCTCCGCATGGAAAGCTCAGTTCGTGAGTAAAAACACTCATTGTTAATACTGTACTGTATTTTGATTAAACAAAAACTTAATGAAAATAATCAAACTCAAAATTGCGATATTTCCTAGTTTACGTAAATGGATGAACTACTTTTCTTCCCTCCTATACTTAGTAAAGTGATTTGTTTGTATACTACGCCAGTATCATCGAATTCCAGTCGTGGAAGGGGATAGCAAACGGTGTTTCTGGTTCTTAATCGTTGATCCAAAGGTATAGCCAGGTTAATATTAAAAATGTTAGTAAAAATAAAATGATGTCCCTGTACTATAGCCTACGTACGTAAAACGTATTATACATTATTTTTACTTCAGTGTAAATTGTATTTTTTTTTTAATTCAGTCCTATATAAATTTATAAATATGTTTTCCCTTTAACCATCCGCATTGAGAAATGCTACATTGCAATATTATATCATCTATCGAGGGATTTCATACTACATATAAATAGCCTATGTGTGTTCAACATTGAGTATTACGTTCACGTTTGGATTAATTGAATTGCCTGCAATAACATCGTATTTGATGTGGCAACTATAAGGTTTACATTAACGACTGGGTGCTCATAGGTTTACCTTGATGGGGAGAGAGGGATTGGAGAAGCAGATCGCTGGCGAGGCGTGACTGCAGCAGGGCAGTGAGGGGCGTCGAGACGTGAGCAGGAGGATCTACACTAGTTCTGGAAATCGAACCCGGAATGTGTGATTAAGGGGTTAGGTACAGCTTACAGCAGTAAAATTTTTTGGAAATATTCAACATTTTTTCCTCCATTACTATATCTTGAACAATAATAAAAATTGGTATGTGTAAAGCACTGTACTTCTGCTATATGAAAAAAAAATATTTTAAGATAAAAAAAAATTCGAAATTCAAAATGGTGGCAGTTTACTGTGCAGTGATGAAGCGTTTCCCTCATAACTCAAACTTGTGAACTTTTTCATGTTCTCTCTCTTTTATTTTATTGCTGAAACTCATATTTACAATATCATGCTCTTTCAACTACATTACTTAATAAATAATATTTGTTGTAATTTGTGTTAGAAGAAAACTAATATTTGACCATTTTTAAATGAATTTATTTTTATCAAACAATCTATCAAAGATAGAGAAGTGATCTTGCATCATATTATACATATGACATGCATAAATATACACAAAAATTTTCATGACAATGTTGAATAGTTTTTGAGTTATGTGAGAAACAGTTCATCATTGCACAGTGAAATGAATTTTGAAAAAAAAAAAAATGTAAATATTTTTTTTAATCGTAAAAATATTTTTTTCATATAGCAGAAGGAGAGTGTTTTACACATACTAATTTTCATTATTGTACAATATACAGTAATGGAGGAAAAACATGTTGAATATTTCCAAAATTTTACTGCTGTAAGCTGTACCTGACCTCTTAAGATTCAACGTCCAACTTACACAGAACAAAGAAAAGCTACCTAATATCATTACTTAAATGTTTTAAACAGCTTGTGAATGCCTATTATCATTAATCTAAAATACACATTTATCTTTTTAAAGATTACAATTTGAAAATCTAACGTAAGAATGGTAGTCTAAAACTCTGCATAGTTTCACTTATTGGGAAATTGGTAAGAAACAATCTTTTTCAAGTATAACGACAGTCCTGACTTCAGTTAACAAAACAACCATACGAATCTTATGTCACCAGATTCAAGTTTTTAGTCTGAATATCTGATAGGCTATATTTTTCTTTTCTATTTCGATTTCATGTGCTGCTATAGAAATTAATAATCACGAAGAAGTCGACTGAAGTGAGGAATCGCATCAGTTCATGTTAAATAAAGGTATCCGCTTCAACGCATGGGGATCATGGAGGTAAAACTCCATGCTTTCTTGATCTCGACATTATAATGAGGTAGTGTGTTCGTCACCAAGCTCCTACAATCTACGATTATTACCCCGGGAAAGATCGATACTCAATTTGATAGGATGCTGAGTAGACCCCGGGGCCGTTCTGAAAGTTTAATTGGATATTTTTGTTTTAGTATGTTATTTTACAACGCTTTATCAACATTTTAGGTTATTTAGCGTCTGAATGAAATGAAGATGATAATGCCGGTGAAATGAGTCCGGAGTCCAGCACCGAAAGTTACCCAGTATTTGCTCATATTGGGTTGAGGGAAAACGCCAGATAAAACCTCAACCAAGTAACTTGTCCCGACCGGGAATCGAACCCGGGCCATCTGGTTTCGCGGCCAGACGCGCTAACCGTTACTCCACAGGTGTGAACAATTGGATATTTTACGACGTTTTATCAACTACAGTTATCTATCATTTGAGAGAGATGAAAGTGATAATGCTAGCAAAATAAGTCCAGGGTCCAACGCAGAGTTACCCAGCATTTGCTCATAATGGGTTGAAGGAAAACTCTGGAAAAAACCTCAAGTGGGTAACTTGTCCCGACCAGAATTTCAACCCGGTCCCACTCGCTTCACGGTCAGACATACTAATCGTTACTCCACAGCGGTGGAGCTGGACTTTTGCCAACAGAAAATCTCTTTTCTACTGGGAACTGAATCCGTGATTTAATTACTTTTTTGTTGTATGTTCAATGAATACCGTACTTTCGTAATTATTGTTCTTTAAGTAAAGTAAAGGCTTCAAATAACTGTTTTCCATATTTGATATTGCTAGGATTTTTACCATAGAGCAATTATGTTTCAAAATATTGTTGTCTATTTTAATTAAGTAATATATACTTACTTACAACTTACAAATGGCTTTTAACGAACCCGCAGGTTCATTGCCGCCCTCACATAAGCCCACCATTGGTCCCTATCCTGAGCAAGATTAATCCAGTCTCTATCATCATATCCCACCTCCCTCAATTCCATTTTAATATTATCCTCTCATCTACGTCTCGGTCTCCCCAAAGGTATTTTTCCCTCCGGCCTCCCAACTAACACTCCATGTCTATGTGCATTTCTGGATACGCCCATATGTACTACATGCGCTGCCCATCTCAAACGTCTGGACTTAAGTTCCTAATTATGTCAGGTGAGGAATACAATGCGTGCAGTTCTGCGTTCTGTAGCTTTCTCCATTCTCCTGTAACTTCATCCCTCTTAGCCCCAAATATGTTCCTAATAACCTTATTCTCAAACACCCTTAATCTCTGTTCCTCTCTCAAAGTGAGAGTCCAAGTTTTACAACCATACAGAACAATATAACTGTTTTATAAATTCTAACTTTCAGATTTTTTGACAGCAGACTGGATGGCAAAAGCTTCTCAACCGAATAATAACACGCATTTCCCATATTTATTCTGCGTTTAATTTCCTCTCGAATGTCATTTATATTTGTTACTGTTGCTCCAAGATATTTGAATTTTTCCACCTCTTCGAACGATAAATCTCCAATTTTTATATTTCCATTTCGTAGAATATTCTGGTCATGATACATAATCATATATTTCGTCTTTTCGAGGTTTACTTCCAAACGTATCGTTTTACTTGCTTCAAGTAAAATTTCCGTGTTTTCCCTAATGGTTTGTGGATTTTCTCCTAAAATATTCACGTCATCCGCATAGATAAGAAAATGATTTAACCCGTTCAATTCCAAACCTTCTCTGTTATCCTGAACTTTCCTTATGGCATATTCTAGAGTTTTAGCCCGCAATGAATTGGAAAAGCATCGGACAGAAGCTGGCCTATACGAATTCTGCTGTAAGGTTCATAATGTGCTAAACTTTGCTTAAATGTAAAATATTTTTAATATATTTCCAGGAGCGAAATATAATATGTTCCTTCTACAAATCTAGCATTGTTACCACCACCAAAATCAATGGTATCATCGTAACTTCAGCGTGTTGCTACCGCCAAAACCATGGTACCATCACAGTCTAGTACAGTGCTGCTCATCGGAGTGACTACTACCGCGGAGGAATCAGAGATTACGAATAAAGCTCTCACCGGTGATCTCCGGTACTATCGTAGGTGGAACAGAGGACATACGGAGGGATGCGGTGGTTCGGTGCGAAGCGACAGTTAACTCAAGGGCGACCGACGCGTACGGACCGACGGTAGTTGTGAGTGGAATAAAATAGCACCAAATCGGATATCCGTCGTGTGGAAATTCTTTAATTTAGTTGAAGGTAATAATAAAATCGTACGCTGTAAACTTTGTGGGCGAATTTACTCTAAGGGTGGCGGAACTTCGAATTTGTTAGACCATTTGAAGCGATTGCACAATCGCGAACTTGATGAAAGAGCCGATAAAAACCATTACGCAAAACATTTGATACGATTTATTTTTAAATTGTTTTAGTGCTATTGTTTCCAAAGGCCCACAGTATAGGAAAAAGTCTTGAAATTTCTCTAAAACGTATCTTTCGAGGCAATAAAAAACATGAAATATTTGAAAGACGACTTGAGTTATATTTTGCTGTTTAGACAACTTGAGTTATATTTTGCTCTTTAGACAACTTGAGTTATATTTTACTGTTTGGATTAAAATATTGAGTTTCTGAAACTAAAGAAACATGTGGTAATAATATAATTAAAATTATCCTTAAGTTGATATCCGCTTATATTTTTATTGCAGAGAAAGAGTGGCGCGTTTTAGAAGAGGCAGTTACTGACACCCTTTAACACAATAATCACAATCTTGTCCGGTGAAGAATCTGAATAAATTATGTTGGACAGTAAACTTTAACCCATTGCTAGCCCACGTTTCTTTTGTTCCATTCTGAAGCTCCCTTAATATATTTTACGTTAAACTAAACCGATTAGAATAATAATTGACAAACACTGTTTGCGATTAAACGAGAGTTTTTAGGAGAACTACAGTACAAATGTTTACATTAGCTACTGAAAAGCTTTACTTCCGCGTTAGTTTTGCAATTAGATTTAATGTTATTAATTTGATCGATGACATAAAACTAATACGCCTTTCCACATATACTATGAATTTCAAAACTAGAAAAAAAATCTGTCAGCTAACGTAGCACTTTAAGCAACACAAGAAAAAAAGAGCCGAAGAACGAGAGAGAGATTAGCATAAAGGAGAGAATAAACAACAACAAATTACAACTTATTTTAAAAGATACGCGGACGTCAGCGGACTCGAATCACTACCTGATCCGATTAAACGAATGCTCAGCGGAAAATATATGTCTGCGCCACAGCACATATACAACCTGCGCGCCATTAATCGGAGGTAACCGGAGGTCTCAGATTGAAAGCGCGCAAACAACCGCTCCGGAGAAAACCTAATCATAAGCAGCACTAGTCTAGTATATACAATCACGAAGCTCAATACGTAGTGAATATGCATCCATAGATAGTTGCTAACCACTAAGATTGCTACTCGCCTCATTACATATAATGTGAAACCGTACCAGCACAGTTTATTGTTCCTTGTGCATTCATCAACTCTAGCTTCGTGACTGTATATACTAGACTGTGCTATCATCGTAACTTCGGCGTGTTTCAATTCTACGAAGACAGCAACTATTATTTTAAACAACATTTAAGAATGTCTTCAGAGACCATGAGCTGAGAACATGGCGGTATTTGAGTACTAGTGTAGTAAAAATAACTAGAAGACATGAAATAATATATTAAGAGTAAATCTACCCAACAGTCAAGATTAAATCCTATTGCATTAGGTAAGATTCCGTAACTGAGTTTCGGCTGGGACTAGGGAAAGTAAAAATCTATTCACTTTTACGGACACTGCTCGCGATCATTGTTTCTTTTTAACAACAAGAAGGTAATGAACTGCATTTCTAATGTATTGAACTCCGTTCAGCTCCGGAATCCTTTCTTTTTTTATTACAGTCCAATTAACTTTGAACGATCGAACGTTTTGTCTGCCTTTTGAAACTCAATTGGAAAGTATCGAAGGATAACGAAGAAAAGAATGTGACATTGTCACTCTCCAGTGACTTTTGTCCTCAAAAGTATTTTGTGAGTTGAGCATGCCAATGCTAATCATTTGTGAATACCTTGAGGAGAAAAAAGAAACGAGAAAGTCAGCTGAAGAAGATAAAGAAGAAATGGCGTTATTCCAGCTACCCATTAAACTGGATTAAAATTAATACATGAAGCTGCTAAAGTAATTAGCATTTTAAAAATTAGCGTTTACTAAAAACAAATGCAGGAAAGAAACAAACGATCACAGTGATGACTTCTACAAATGCGGCAGGAACATATTGCTTTCTTAATTGCAATGAAATGCCAAAGAAAGGAGGAAGGATTCGAAAACAATGCACCACCAAATGCTAAAGTTAAGTTGTAGTGTTGCGTCTGAATCGCATAATATGAAAGGCGAGCAACTTGACAAATACATTTACCACTTAGTTTTAAAACATCACTCTATGTAGCTTATTCTACTCGTAGATAGGCATAGAGATCATAATTCTGGCCCGTAAGTACAGACGATGCAAATTATTAGACTCAAACGATAATATATATGATTCAAGTAACATTTATTCTACAAAACTCTTTGCAACAATTAATATTTAAATAATTTCGAGGGAAAAATTGTTCCGGGGCCTGGTATCGAACCCGGGACCTTTTGGTTAAACGTACCAACGCTCTCCCACTGAGCTACCCGGGAACTCTACCCGACACCGATCCAATTTTTCCCTCTATATCCACAGAACTCAAAGTGGGCTGACAACCGTCAAGCAACCAACATTTGCGTGCACACTAACTCTGTGTGACTTTAAATTGTGGTTTCCTGTTACGTACAGTGATGTGTATTATGCAAATTAAGCTTTCAGGAATAACTCCCTGTAAAGTTAATTTGAATAATTTCGAGGGAAAAATTGTTCCGGGGCCGGGTATCATCAATTTTATACGGTTTGGCATGCTGTTCATGAGGTTTTCACATTCTTTTTGATACTTAGATAAGTGCTTCTATGAGGTCCACTTTGGTGGTATTCGTCTTTTTTTTTACGATATACCAAAGATTTTCAATTGAATTTGCGTCTGGGCTGTTACCTGGCCAGGGAAGGACGTCTACATTATTTTCAGCCAGAAAATTAGTTACTGATGTGGTTTTATGACAGGGTGCTCCATCCTACACGAAGATAGATTCATCATCAGGGAACCAGTCCCTCATTTGTGGAAAAATTCGGGTTTCTGGAATTTTTTTGTAGTATCCTGTCGCATAGAGTCCTACAGATGTAAAAAATGTGGTGCTGAGTCTAATAATTTGCACACGTCTGTAATAAAGAAGGCAGGAGGAAATAACATCTATCGAATGTGTTTTACATCACGTAATATGCACAGAAAATAATTAAAATTATCACTTCATCTGTCAAAATTGTGTAAATGGCAACAATGTGTAAAATATATATCGAGTGACCCTACGGAGAGTGTTCGTCGTATCCAATATGTTGGATATAACCTGACCAGAATATTATTACCCCTGGCCTTGAGGCGCTACTATCAGGGGTCGTCAGCACAGAGCACCCTGGGGCTAGCGGTCCTTACCCGCGGAAAACGCAGTGCACCATGGTGCACTCGTAGCTGCTAGCATATATATACTCTCTGTCTCTTCCTGTGGCACGACGGTGCACACGGGACGGCACCGCTTACCCTTTGCACATTTCAGCGAGTACTGACAACCACTGCACTACGTCATCTTTCATCGGCAGGAAGCCGCGGGTTGTTGAAGGGACAGACGAATGTGTTCACAGATGTGTTCCGTTTTCTGCCACGGGTAATAACATTCTGGTCGAGGTATATATTACTACACCTACCTTCGTTTTGATGTATGTGTAAGTTTTGTGCGATGTCATGTCTTATTTAACGACTCTCGCAACTGCCGAGGTTATATCAGTGTCGCCGGTGTGCCGGAATTTTGTCCCGCAGGAGTTCTTTTACATGCCATTAAATCTACTTAAATAAGCCTGTCGCATTTAAGCACACTTAAATGCCATCGACCTGGCCCGGGATCGAATCCGCAACCTCGGGCATAGAAGGCCAGCGCTATACCAACTGCGCCAATCAGGCCGATAGTTTTGTGTGAAGATGTAACTAATATACAGAGTGAATAATTTCAAGGGAAAAATTGTTTCCGGGACCGGGCATCGAACCCGGTATCTTTAACTCATCGCGCCAATGCTTTACCGACTGAGCTACCCAGGAACTCTCCCAGACCCAGCTCACTTATTCCCTTTATATTCATTTACCTCAAGTGAGTTTACAAGTCTTCAAAGACCCAATATTGAGTGCACACTTTGTGTGTGACTTAAATTTTTGGTTTTCTGTTAACGAATAGTAACGTTTATTATACAAATCTAGCCAGATTAATATACAGAGTGTTTCAAAACGGACTTTACAACATTAGGAGCTTATAGAAATGTATCGACATATCTTACAGAATAGGTTCAGGTGTCATTTTAAAGGACAATACATCAAGTTTACTCAGGTAGTGCAGTAGTACGAAATTTACGACAGACTGTATTGTGTATCAAGATATGCTCGAAAATTTTCTCATTCCGCAGACTGACGAAGATGGCCAAGATGGACGCATTCACTACCAGCAAGACGGGACACCATCTCACTACCGATCCGAGGTTCGTGAGCTACTTCATCGGCGTTTCCCAGTTCGTTGAATTGGTCGTGCAGGGCCAACTGCATGGCCACCTCGCTCACCAGATCCGATCCCTCTCGATTTTTCCTGTGGGGATTTGTCAAAGATCGGGTGTTCGTTCCTCCTTTACCTGCCCATCTCGCTGAAGTTGCAGAAGTGACTCCTGATCTACTGACTCGGTTCTGACAAGAAATTGACTATAGGTTGGATGTCTGCCATATCACAAGCGGTAGTCACAACGAACCAAAATAACCGCTTGGTAGAAACTTGATGTACAGTCCTTTAAAATGACAACTTAACCATTTCTGTAGGTTATCTGAATAAATTTCTATATGCTTCTAAAGTTGTAAAGTCCTTTTTGAAACAACTTGTATATGATTTTATTTAAAAAGCCAGCTTATTGTGTCCGTCGGGCCATAAATTTATATACTACTGACATTTTCTTGTTATTTGCCTGTTTCAATGGCGAGTAGTTGTAATTCTAGCAATGAGCATAGCGTCCCCTTCTGGGAATAACATACCGAACGTAGTATGAGAAACATTGTTGCTCTTGGAAGTGCTCCTATAACAATAATAAAGGATTATATATGTCGCGTCGATCTATTATTATTATTATTATTATTATTATTATTATTATTATTATTATTATTATTATTATTACTGTTGTTGTTGTTGTGGCAGAGGCGGCGCTACATAAAGGCGAAATAGGCTGCCCCCTAAGGCCTCGCGTCTGAAAAGGCCGCGCGACTACGAGTATTTAAAATTTGATTTTTCATTCAGAAACCTATGTTTTCTTTTATTTACGTGTTATTTCTTCTACCGTTCCACATTCTCATTTATTTTCATCTTTAATGGAAATAATAATTGACACCGGAGTCTAGCTTCCAAAGTGCAGTCAACAATGCATTGATTGATTCATTCATTCATTCATTTCTTCTCACTCGATCGGCTTTCGTATTTCCGTTTCTCCCGCTCCACGCGCACATTCGATGAACAATGAGGAAATATTATAAATAACGATAAAACTGAAATAATTTTCACACATTGTTAAATTAAATTTGAAATGTTCAAAACATGTTATACAACACCATGTCACATACAATTCTGGTAAATTAGTAATTCAAATGCAAATTAATTGAAATCAACGTATTCCCTATAACGATATTAAACTATTACTACATATAACTCATGACTTTACTTCTTACTGTTACACAATATATAAATTAATATTTCATTACAAAATTGAATACATTCTACATTGTACTTTGTTAGATATTGTTAAACAGTTATGTATCTGATGATGCCGTACAGGCGAAAACGTTTATACTTTTCTTTTAATACGAGTATAATATGTGGCATAAATTAGGAATATTAAATCCAGACGGTTGAGATGGGCAGGGCATGTAGCACGTATGGGCGAATCCATAAAAAAGCATATAGATTGTTAGTTGGAAGGCCGGAGGGAAAAAGACCTTTGGGGAGGCCGAGACGTAGATGGGAAGATAATATTAAAATGGATTTGAGGGAGGTGGGATATGATGGTAGAGACTGGATTAGTCTTGCTCAGGATAGGGACCAATGGCGGGCTTATTTGAGGTCGGCAATGTACCTTCGGGTTCCTTAAAAGCCAGTAAGTAAATAAGTATAACATGTAGCAAATGTTAATTTTCAATAAGAATGGTAAGTCATATGATTGAAAATTTTAAATAAATATATTTCATAACTTGTAATTGACTTATCGGAAAACAAAAAATGAATTGTAAAATACATTATTATTATTATTATTATTATTATTATTATTATTATTATTATTATTATTATACTACCTAAACTACTTACTACTATCTAAACTATCTACTACTAATACTACTACTGCTACAACTACTACTACTACCACCGACCACCACTACTAGCCATTCGACAATGTGCGTTTGTTATAATACTGAATTAAATTAATATAGGCCTATAAAGCACCTCATAGGTTAAGAAATAAAATGATTTGACGCTAATAGAGCAACATTAGAATTGTGACAACAGAAAAATCCGAGTTACACAGGAAAATATTTCTGCTTCACACAGTCATATTGTCCACCGCATACCCTATCTCACTGGAACTGCCACACATTCGAACCCCGGTTTCTTTTTGCCAGAAATTGACAACTGAATAACTGCTAGATTATCACAGCATTGAATGAAGGAGAAGAAGATAATGATGATAGTTGATTGATTATGATGATAATATTATGTATCTTGTATTACATTGACGTTATTAAACTAATATTATGGTATCCATGTATTTGGAGTAAACTATCACTTACTTTTCAAATTAATTAAAACTAAATCTTATTATACAGACACAATCTGCATGAATAGTAGGCCTACTATGGAAATTGTCCTCAGGGCAGATAGAGTCGATAGTTCTTTCTCCGCCGTATACACGAAGTACAGGCGAATGTTTGGCTTCGGTGCCGCTTATGGTAAAGAATTGTCGTAAAAGTTTATAATGCTCCACCCTGCTGCAACATTGCCGTACTGAGAAGACAATGAAGCTATTTCCATAACCTTTGCTCTTCCATTGTTCCAAACATGGGGGCACCGCGCAGAGCACCGAGATACTTTGATATCCCCGGAGGATATCTTAGAACTCGGTGCAATTATAAATAGCATAATTTTCATTAGATATGGTTGCTCCATATTTAAGGACTATAATGTTACACACAATATAGAGATGATATCCTATACATAATTTCATAATAAATTTGAACTTACTTAAGATCGTTATATTATTTACTCCTGTCTGTATATTATAAAGACAGAATTGGTGAGTATTTTGCCCGAATGAAATAACTAAGTTTCATTTAGTTTTAAGAATTTTCTCTCGGTAGGTGACCAGACGTCCTCTTTTGTCCGGACATGTCCTTTTTTTTAGGCCTTTGTCCTGGGTCCGGGAGGATTTAAAAAAAAATAAAAAAACTGTCCTTTTCGTAACTTGTAGGTCTATGGCTGATATTTTGAAATTATCTGATTTGTCGCCTTTCTCAAGTAATTTTCCTGTAGGTGGCAGCAGCAACGACGGAATATATAGGCCTACTCTTTGCCAACGATCAAAACTCTCTTTGCTCCTATTTCTTATTGTTGCTTTCATACATGTAGCTAATTGTAAAATCATTTTATATTATTAAGTTTTGTCATAAGTAGAGATATGCTGTAATAGAATATATATTGATATAATTTTAAGTATAATATAGACCTAAGCCTAAATATAAATATGAATCGTTTATTTCTAAAAGCTCCACAAGTGACAAAACAAAACTTTCGGGAAACCAATAAAAACTGTTTAGTTTCATTAATTTTATTTTAATTGTCAAATTGTATTTAACAAGTGATATTAGTTGCTAAATATGAGGTTTATTCACCATAGTTGTGTTTTATAATACATACAAAGTTCCAAAAAAATTAAATTAATTAGGATGTTATGGGGTTTTTCCAACAAACTGAAACTAACCAAAGCATTGCCTTTTTCCAAGTATTAGAGTGAATTAAAGTAAGTATGAACAAACTTTATAATCTATGAAAAAACTATATATAAAATATAAAAAAAATTGAAGTTTTTTTCTAATATCAGGACTTGTTATTTTTTTTAGTCTTCGCTTCTACTGCCATTACTATCTCTATTGGTGGTTGGCCATGTTTACAGTTCTGTGTAGAATCCTTTCACTTCATCCGGTATGTCCTGTAAAATCTTCTTAAGGTCCTCCATTTTTTTTAACATTGATTGGTAGCCTCGAGCTGTTATAAGCTAGGTCTGTTGGCAGTTCAAACGGTAAATTTTCAGCACAAACACTTTTTTCAGGAATTCGAATGGTGAATATTTCTGCCGGTACAATGCTGTTAATGAACTCTTTACAAAGAACTTTACCTTTTTATTCATTGCAATGAAGAAACTCATTCACCTTCGACTAGTTTTATTTGAAAAACACCATGTGTGATGTTAGTTGTGGGGTTTTTACAATAAATGCGTATTTCTTGTCCAATTTCTTACATGTTACAGTCATGCTAGATATAGGGCTTTTATAACAAAAGATCCGCGTTCATTCTGGCAATCAAAATCAACAAAAAACGCATTTTGTAAAAAATGTCGGTTGTGGTGTTCTTACAGTAAACGATTCATATATACTATTTGTCCTCTTTAATAATTGAAACAGTTATTCCGTAAACGTAGCATGTACAGTTCTGCGCAAACAACTTCAGTAGCATTTATTACATTAATCAAAGTAAAAGTCCGTTTCTTACTCATTTCTATAGATGAAATATGTGACTTGTTTTATAGTTTTTAACAATAATATGTTATAGGAAAGAGTAAAGAGCACTCTCGTTAAAAAAGTAACATGCGCGAAAATGTGACATGTTACGTTTTCAAAATAATGTATTCAATTATAGTTCCCATGACTTTGATATGTAGCTAACTGTAAAATCATTATTATTAAGGTTTTGTAATAAAATAGATATTAACATAGTTTTAAGTAGTATAATATAAGCCTAAATCTATGCTGTAAATATTTTGTAATAAAATAGATATTGACGGAATTTAAACTACATGTATAACAACCCTAAATCTAAATACATATTTTTTGTCCTCTTTTTTCGAACAATGTCTTCCTTTTTAAAGCTTTATGTCCTTTTTTATCGATGTGAATCTGGTCACCCTACCTCTTAGACCGTTAGTAGATCCCTCAATATATGCCCTGTCCTATTTGCAATTCTTAAGAAAGATGAAAGCACAAATTTTTCTTTTTCGTAGCAACGGAATTAATATATAGGTATAATAAAATTTGATCAAATCAACGGTAAATGTGACTTTTTTTATGGAGATGATGGCTCTAAGTTCTTCTGCACTATGTGCAAAAGAATACCCATAAGAGGATCGAGTAATGTGAGAAAAATCAGCGGGTGAAATTTCAGCAAAAGCTAACACAAGGTTACGCTAGATTAACGGTTACCCGAGTTACAGTAACATTTTATTTAACACTTTCAACTGCCTAGTTTATTCAGGGTGGAATTTCTATGTACAAAAACTTCCAGAACGGCCAGGAACCCACTTAGCCTCCTGTCAAATTCAGTACAGGATCTTTCCAGAGGGTAAAGATGTCGGAGCTTTGTGTCGACCCTCCCCCCATAACTTTATTCTACTGCCGAGGTCGTGAAAGAATGGAACTCTATCTCCATGCTCCCATGCTCCTTTATTGCGTCTGCAGGGAATACCTTTACTGTTATCGGTACCTTAATATAATACAGGGACATCATTTTATTTTTACTTCAATTTTTATTGTACCTGAGTTTTCTAATACACTTCACTTCCACTCCTTCTACTAATAAAGTTCCAACTGCCCTCCACACAGAACCAAGGTCACATATAGTAAACAGTACTGAGTTAGTGAGTATAGTACGTTCCAGAAATATGTTCGCGTTTTCCAGTGACGAAAGAGCTTTCAACATTGAATCATATTTTCGCACAGGTACTGTCGGCTGTTTACCTACGTCGCATCCCGATTTCCCTCACCTGCTTCTGCTCGCCCCTCTATAAAGGCTAGTGGCTGGGCTGTCTTAGCTCTTTTCTGAAAACATTAATTTCTGTTAGGATTTGGACGTCTAAGTAATATTATACAACTGTTTAAAATAATAAATAAAAGGATCTCGTTAAGTGATTTCCCTCCTTTCTACGATCCTGCGACATAACCACTTGGAAGGACAGTAGATAGCATGTCTGAGTAATTTTATCTGCGCGGGTCAGGCAGAAGAGAAGATTGAATTTACAGTATGTAAGGTATTCTTTTATGGAGTAGGTACAGAAATATTTCAACATGAGTTACAGCCCGATTATTTAGTCCTGACAGCTCAGCGACGCGAAAGAGGGGAAGTAATATAAGTAGTGAGGAGAGTTCCGGAGTAGAGATAAGGGCGAGCGATCGGTAAAGGAATGCAGTACAGCTTAATTGTACTGGAAACACAACGCTATACCTCATGCGTGACATCCGATCGCTGTGACTGCAGACAACAGATTAACCTGAACATCCTTTGGCGTAACTTAATGGACTCGCCTGACCCAGATGCAGATTTCCGGCGACTGTCAGGACTAAATAATCGTACTGTACTAGTACGAAGGACGAAACTGGTAATTGGAATTAGGTACAATAATCTATAGTGCGATAATATTCACAAAAGAACTGAAGCCTGTATCTAAATGAACGGCCACCATTTTCGAAAATGTGTTTAAATATCCATATTATGATTAATTATTTTTCAATTTAACTTCATTCTCTATATTGTAAGCTATTGGGCTCTAGACAGTATAATATGCACTGCATAATGAATACGTCCGAATGGAAACTCAGTTAGTGAGTAAAAACAGTTATTGTTAATACTGTACTGTATTTTGATTAAACAAAAACCTAATGAAAATTATCAAACTCAAAATTGCGATATTTTCTAATTTAAGTAAATGGATGAACTACTTTTGTTCCCTCCTATACCTAGTAAAGTGATTTGTTTGTATTTTACGCCAGTATCACCGAACTCCAGTCGTGGAAGTGGGTAGCAACCGGTGTTTCCGGTTCTGAACCGTTAATTCGAAGGTATAGCCAGGTTAATATTTTAAATGTTAGTAAAAATAAAATGATGTCCCTGTAGAAAAACTGTTAAGATAACTATTTTTTTTTGTCATTTAAGCTACTACAGTACAATTTCGTGAAATTAATATCAAAATGTGCTACATATGTGTCTTAATTAGTAGTATTAATCTTACAAGGATCTTCCATTACCTCAAATTTCAACGGACTTCATTGTTCATTTTGTTCAAGCTTTGCTAATTCGATACTAGTCTAAAAAGGTACCCATAGATTACTGACTCACATATCAACTTTCTTTTTCCTTCACTATAATAATACAGCTGTTGGCAATTTTGTGGTCTTCCATATTTAAGCTTCATTTTCAAACTTGTATTACGGAATATTAGAAAGTTAAAGATTTTAACTTACGTACGTAATAGGTTCTAGTTTACTCAGAATTGCATAAAACGAATGAATCGTGCTATTACTTCAGACAAATTATCATCCATTCTACAGTGGAGGTTTTAACCACAAATACCAGACTTGCAGGAGTCGACGCTAACCTTCAGGGGTCACTTTTTAACACGCTTGGGATCACAGCTCTTATGTAGGATAAAGAAAAGAAAATTCTAGAGCGCGCGAGTATCTAGCACCTCTCGTGAACTACATTAATTTTTTCCCACACGAAGTAACATGGCAAAAGTTTTTAATGTCTGTTTCGCTACGTTAACACAGTCCTTTCCGCAACGCTCCTGGTTTCGAAACGGTTAGGGAGAAAAAAAGATGAACTAACAACGGGACAATTATGTTTTATACGTAATGAGTTTTCTTGACTGGTATGGAAATTGCTTCACGGTGCCAGCCCATTCATAGAACGCTCAAGAGAGACTCAAATATTAGGAAGCAAAATACTTTCTACTTCCCTTTGAAATAACTGGAGTAATAGAGAGCAATGAACCCAGGTATTATGAATGGCGTATGAATATCTGCAGCCTTGATGGTTAACACGGCGTGGAGTAATCTGCACTGTCAATAAGAGACAAGTCATGCATTCACACGCTGTCACTTCCCGCATTTCATGATCTGCGCATGTGTACTCTTCGATGTATTTATATATTTATTTTATTTTAGTGGGTTGTTCTACAACGCGGGAATTTTACTGGAAGCAAGTAAAGAGATAGGTTTGGAAGTAAATCCCGAAAAGACAAAGTATATGATTATGTCTCGTGACCAGAATATTGTACGAAACGTAAATATAAAAATTGGAAATTTATCTTTTGAAGAGGTGGAGAAATTCAAATATCTTGGAGCAACAGTAACAAATATAAATGACACTCAGGAGGAAATTAAACACAGAATAAATATGGGAAATGCCTGTTATTATTCGGTTGAGAAGCTTTTATCACCGAGTCTGCTGTCAAAAAATCTGAAAGTTAGAATTTATAAAACAGTTATATTACCGGTTGTTCATTATGGTTGTGAAACTTGAACTCTCACTTTGAGAGAGGAACATAGGTTAAGGGTGTTTGAGAATAAGGTACCTAGGAAATATTTGGGGCTGAGAAGGATGAAGTTACAGGAGAATGGAGAAAGTTACACAACGCAGAACTGCACGTATTGTATTCTTCACCTGACATAATTAGGAACATTAAATCCAGACTTTTGAGATGGGCAGGGCATGTAGCACATATGGGCGAATCCAGAAATGCATATAGAGTGTTAATTGGGAGGCCGGAGGGAAAAAGGCCTTTAGAAAGACCGAGAAGTAGATGGGGGAATAATATTAAAATGGATTTGAGGGAGATGGGATATGATGATAGAGAATGGATTAATCTTGCTCAGGATAGGGACCAATGGCGGGCTTATGTGAGGGCGGAAATGAACCTTCGGGTTCCTTAAAAGCCAGTAAGTAAGTAAGTAAGTAAGTAAGTAAGTAAGTAAGTAAGTTCTACAACGCTGTATCAACATCTCAGATTATTTGGCGTCTGAATGAAATGAAGATGATAATGCCGGTGAAATGAGTCCGGGGTCCAGCACCGAAAGTTACCCAACATTTGCTCATATTGTTTTGGTGGCAATCTTCGGAAAAAAAAACCTCAGCCAAGTAACTTGCCCAACCGGGATTCGAACCCGGGCCACACGTTTCGCGGTCAGACGCGCTAACCGTTACTCCACAGATGTGGACTTCGACGTATTACATTTTGTTTTTAAAAAATTATAATTTCTTCTTCTGTTAATTTGCTCCTCTGTCTTATATTTCTTCTTCTTCTATTTCCTTCCATTTCTCTATCTTCTTCTTCTCTTTTTCTTTTACAATCATTCTTTTGTTTCTCTTTTCGTCATCTTCCCTGTCATTTTTATATCCTTCCCCACCTTTATTATTATATCTTTTTTACTTTTCTTGTCTTTCCTTCTTTACATCCTTCCTTCCTTTCTATTCTTATCGTTCCGTCCTATTCTTACACCTGACTTTTATCCTCTCTCTTTCTCTTCTTCATTCCTTTTTCGCCTTTTTCTCCTGCCCTTTCTTCTTAATCTCTTCTCACCTTCTTCCTTTTCTCTTATTTCTACGTAACTTCCCTTCTCTTTACCTTCTTATTTAACTTTGTCTTCTACTTTTCTCTCTTCTTCCTCTTTCTACTGACTTCTTTCCCTAAAACCTCTAAACCTCTTTCGTTTATCTTTCTCTTATCCATAGGCGGAGTTATGCTTTTGTTTATGATTAAGTTTCTGTGCTTAAATTGACGAATTAATGTCTTCAGATCATGTCTAGACTATAATATTCATTTTAAATTTCTGAATATATAAGGATTTCTATACCTCGTTTGAGGAATGGAAGCACTGTAATGTTTCTTTTGTAACAGTCTGTACTCTTGTGTTAGAAGTCTGCAGCGGCCATCTACTGAATTAAATGTTAGTGAGAAAAAAAACACCATACCCTCATGTTAAAGGAGTGGAAATTTTCAGTAGTTTTCATAAAACAACCTTAGCCCAAAGATTTTTTTTGTGAAAACGGTCATTTTCCAGGAAGATAGTACGATGGTAGCATTTAGAAATAATATCCCATTCATAAACAAAAGCAAGAAAAGCCTTTTAAATTCAAAAATTTGTAATGTTAATAGAAAAGAAAGAGTTGAGACAAATTTGGGGGGAGGCAGTGTCCCCACATACCCTCCCATAACTCTGCCTATGGTTATGCTCTATTACAATTTGTAGTAGACCTACAGTTGAATCCTATATAACTCTGTCCGAAATATCGTGGATATGGATGTAACACTGTAAGAAACATGTACTCCAAAAATACTTTTATTAAATGATCATATTCCGATATACTTTACCACGGTCAAGCTATAAGGGGGAGTAAGTAAATTATATCCCCTGTAACCTCGTTATATTGGGATTCTATGGTTTTGCTTTGCCCCCCCCCCCCCAAGGAAACTTTTCTCTCTCCGCCTATGCTCTTTTTTTTTTTTATTTATTTATTTATTTATTTTTTTTTTTTTGCAAAAATTCGGACGCTTGCCCTCAATTATCTACAGTACGTTATGGTCTAGGCCTTTCTAATTCCATGACAGAGACGCCTTTCCTTTTCCTTCACCAAAATCTGATTTACACGTCAGCTTGTATAGTACATCAGCTTCAACGTACACATTCAATGAATGTTTCTGTCCTATTCAAAAGTGTTATTTAACCTAATTGCCTCGTTTGACGAGCTGTGGTCGCGCAAGACTTACCACAGCAAAACATCATCTTAAGACACCTTAATCAGTAGGTACATACTTTCGGCATAGTCTCTGATATATTGTGTCAAAAAATTGTACAGTTTTCATTTTATCAATATTTAACAGAACACTGCAAACTCATCCGCAGACTGGATACCAAATTCGAGTGAATGAATGTTTAAACACTTTAAATACGAGTCCATTAGGTTAAGTGTGTAAGCCCATAATCCCTAAGTTCATTAGAGTTGTATCTCCGTATCATTCTGAAAACATTCGACTGATAATTCTTCTCCTAATACATTAATACACTTAGTAAGTTTCGAATAAGCGACTTTAGCTGCCATAAAGAATCGAAGTTGCATTTCAACCGTTACTTACCCCAAATCCGGTAATCTTTGTTAAAAATTTCGTTAAGCGAGAAGGTAAAAAGCAAAGATGCTTAGCCTACAGCTAAGAATTTGGAAAGCGTAGAAAATACGCCAATAAAAGCGAGATCTTGTGAATGTTAAAGTAGCTATAAAATTGAAAGAAGTAAAAGTATATACATTTTATAACGGAAACTGATTACATGTAATTACCTTGTCGGTGAAACCTTTTACGGCTTCTGTTTCGCCTTAAGTGAGCATCTTTCTTTAATGTTAGGCAATGTGTGCAACAACAAATCGTAATGTTAAATGGATTTGTTTTACAATATCTCCTTTTTTTCTCGGGATGCGTGTTTCGCTTTGAAATAAAAACATATCATTATCATCGTCGTAATCCTTCACCATTCTGAACCAGGTGGGCCGTTTTGGAATTCAGAACTAGTAGACAGATTCTATTGTCATCCATTTTTACTTGTTAGTATACAGTATGCTATTTCCAGCCTTACTTGTAACTTAATATTCTTTATGCTCGGCCATGCCAAAATGTAGTAATTATACACCTGGTAGCAGCCCTTTAATGGACCTCATTAAAGTACACCTATTCATTAAAGTTCAGGTGTTCCACAAATCATAAAGCACCATTGTAGCAATATGAAAGCGCAAGTATCGATTATTCTCGGATATGCAATCGAAAGACAACTAGCGAAACGTCACGGAGGCTGGAAATCCAATACTATCGCAGAAGGTTATGTTCTGTTACTATAATAATTAGCGTTAATTGTAAATAATATTCAAATAAATTCAATTTGCCATCTCGTTTTTCAATGTCTAAACCAATTTCAAGGTTATATCAAGGTTAATGTTTATTTTACTCTCTAGATTATATCAAGGTCAATGTGGACATTTGTTCCTCGGAAAAAATCAATACTTTCGCGTCTGCGCACATCTCACAATTTACGAGCTATTGCACAAGGTCAGTTCCGCTCCTCAGTTACATAAGAATAAAATGAATACTTCTGAATAATTTCAAGTTAGAAATATGGTCGAGCATAAAAAGTCGTATGAAACTTGACTATAATGGTAATTAAGACGCTCGTATGAAAATTATGAAACTCGCTTGCGCTCGTTTCATAAACATACTCGCGTCTTAATTGCTACCATTATAGGCTCGTTGCATAATGTACTATTCTAAAATGGATGTAATTTCTACAGAGGTGTGAAAATTATTAGAATAATCTTGATTTTAAAGGTTTTTTTAATAGTTCCTTCACAAATATTCATTGAATTGATGAATATTGGTATATAATATTACTATACTGATGTAGGATATATTTACTACTAACAATGCCGGAAAGCATTGTTGTACATTGGTATTTTTCTTATTTTACAATTGTTATGGGAATTCAGGAATTATTATATTATGTTGGCGGAATTGGAAACATCAAAAATCAATTAAGAAATGCTTTAAACAAATTGTTCTTTGCGCTTACATTGTTGTGAAGGTTCAAATGAACGTATACATCTGTTTTGTGCATATAATTTTTTTATGTTTCCAATTCCGCCAACATAATATAATAATTTCTGAATTCCCATAACAATTGTAAAATAAGAAAAATACCAATGTACAACAATGTTTTCCGGCATTGTTAGTAGTAAATATATCCTACATCAGTATAGTAATATATACCAATATTCATCAATTCAATTAATATTTGTGAAGGAACTATTAAAAAACTTTTAAAATTAAGATTATTCTAATAATTTTCACACCTCTGTAATTCTCTGAAATTTCTTTTATCGTTTAACAAAGCGTATTCAACCGTTTTCGTAACTAATGCCATTTCTGCAGTATTAAATCTTGTTAAATATTGTTTCCGAAGTGTCCAAATTTCGCTATCATACAACAAAGTTGGAACTGCTACAGTCTTGTATACTTTGTCTTGTTACCTTTTGAATGTGATTAGCTTTGAAAATTCAATTCAAAATGCCCAATATTTGTTGGTGCGGTATTTAGTTAGTTTTGTTTGAAAATCGTTTCACCTTCGTGCAAAGTTACTAATTAGTATAACCTGGCTACACACACCGTAGACTGCCATGGTATGGCAAAACATAGAAACACTGCCGAGCGGGACATGAGTACACAGTACGTACAGTAGTCATAATACTGCACAACCTGTTCAAACTACAATGTGTTCACAGAGTTTTGTCGTTACTCGTCGGTCAGGTGGCAGACCTATCGTTGGGAGATCATAGGGTGAAGATGAGAAGTGATGATGAAGGGGTAATGAGGATTGGAAAGGGGTCGGGTCTTGGCCCTTCAATTGACATTAGTTTGGAAGGAATTTGGAAAACCACGAAAAACCAGAGTCAGGATAGCCGGTCACTGGGATCGAACCCCGAACCTCTGGAATGTAAAATGAAAATGATAACCATTACACTACCGTCCTCGGTTATTATTATTATTATTATTATTATTATTATTATTATTATTATTATTATTATTATTATTATCACATATTAAGCCCGGTGGCCTGTCACGGTCTGACTCCATCGTTTCAGCGGGCGGCCCAAAGATCTCGTTCCTAAAGGGCGGTAATTTGGTGTTTGGAGTGGTATCCTTGTTTTAGGTATCCTGAGTACATGAAATTTCCATTTCTGTCTATAATTTTTAATTTTCTCTAAAATTGAGTCAATATTTAATTCTTTCAAAATATCTAAATTTTTCTTCTTGTCTAATCTAGTATAGCCAGCAGTTCTTAAAAACTTCATTTAATTGGCAGGGATGCGGTGTTCATCACATTTACGTATGGTCCAAGCTTCACTTCCGTACACGAGAACAGGTCTCGCCAATGTTTTATAGGCTTTAATTCTTGAATGTTTTTAGACGAGAGAAGCTTTGAAAATGTTATTAATGGTATATTATTATTATTATTATTATTATTATTATTATTATTATTATTACTAACTTTATTATTATCATCTTTATGTGACCTTTTTTCTTAAGTATTTTGTCTACAAAGTATGTATATTTATGTAACGGAACTGTCCCCGAACACGAGCTTTCCTCTTTCGGGGTACTTTAATGTAACGTTTTTATGTATATGTTGTTATTAAATAAATCTAAATAAATAAATAAACAATGAAATAGATATTGACTTACTAAAATTCTATTTCACTAATGTTATTTTCACCAAAACGTTTGAAAGAAGCCGCCATTTTCAATAGACTATGTGGGGAAACAAATGACGATCGCAAAGCATGTTTTATAATGCCATAAAGAATTTGCAGTTTGAAATGTTGGCAAAGAAACAAATGCTAGGGAAGTGATAAAAACAAATGCTAGAAAGTGATAAAAACAAACAAATGCTAGGAAAGTGATACAATTGTAGCGATAAACAGCCATGACTGGTTGAAACACGTCCTTTCGTACCGTTTTCTTGGTCAAAAGTAGTATGACTTAGTAAATGTGTAATAGTTAATGGAAATGCATTTTCTGAAGCGTTCAGTCAGATATTGCAAACGTTAAAGAATAATTAATTAGATTATTAGACAGGATATAAATATGGAAAATTCAATTTAATTGGTGTGGACACATGAAACGAATGTGCGATGAAAGGTTGCCAAAGCGAAAAATACAATGGATTCCGTATGTTAGAAAAGAAAGAAGTAGGCTAGATCTCGAAATACATGGATGACTGAAGTCAAAAAGCAATGTCTGAAGAGAGGTTACAACAGACCTGGGCACTAATAACTCAATCGAATCACTGCAGATTTCCCCTTAACTCCCCACTCCGCCTTCTCCTGCTGAGATGAGTAGACTGAAAGGTAAGCATTGCTTAGTGACAGATTGTGTAAGGCAGGTATAATAGCTGTTATGAACTTTCGGCTCTTGCTGATTGCCTGAAATCCGTCACTGATGCACAGTGCCTGCTGTGCATGTGTTTGTAAGACAGTGTAAGGTAAAGAAAATGCCATGGGCGGAGGTTTCTGAGTTGCATTTCACTTCCCCGTTGTGTCTAGGACTGGGTTACAAGAAAGGGAATGGGCGATAAAGACTAGGTTGAAGAAACAAGATAAGAGTATATATTTTCGGGACAGGAAGATGTTTCTACGAGTATTGCATTACAAACTGGTATTATAATAATATATAACTCTTTCCTATACAGGGTGTTTCATAATTCACATTACAAATTTCTAGGGGTTGTAGAGGGGGCTAAATAGATAAAGTTTTGATTGGGAACCCATGTCCGGAAATTTATCGTTTCGATGCAAAATAAGTTTGTTATATTCTGACAAAAATGGTAGGCCTATGTGATGGAGCGAGGCGATGCGGAAAACGTTCGTGATACATGCGTTGTGCATTACCGGTTGTGCTGTAGCCTATGTTTGTGAAACTTGGACTCTCACTTTGAGAGAGAAACAGAAGTTAAGAGTGTTCGAGAATAAGGTACTTAGAAAATATCTGGGGCTAAGATGTGTGAAGTTACAAAGGAATGGAGACAGAACTGTACCCATTTTATTCGTCACGTAACATAATTAGGAATATTAAATCCAGATGTTTGAGATGGGCAGGGCATGTAGCAAGTAGGCCTATGGGTGAATCCAGAAATGTGTGTAGAATGTTAGTTGGGTAAAACTCCGTAGAACTGATTATAAACAGAAGCACACGATATCAGGGGACTGCAGAAGTCGCCCTCAGCCCATTTTGTTTGCTTACAGTGAAGTGGGAGATTTTAAATCGAATCGATCTTCAAACTTATTTTGCATCGAAACGATACATTTCCGGACATGGGCTCCTAATCAAAACTTTATCTACTTAGTCCGTGTCTCAAAGTTGAAGTCCAAACTAACACTAGTGACTAGCAACTAGGTTACTTGTAAACTACACACTAGGGAGCTTTGTAAATGTATGCTTGAAACATGGCCTTCTTCATAGACTATTTTACTAAAAACCATGACATCACGGTGCAGCACTGAATTAAGAAGGCAGTGTCCTAATGCAGTTTACGTTTCATTACGAGTTATGTGGAGAAGATAAGGGTTTAATATATTATAATAATGTTTAAAACATTGTACAAAAGGTACTAACAATGTCAGTGTTCAAAGTTAAAGTGTTATTCTACATTATATTTACATTATTTCACTTCTAAAGCATTTTCAGATTTCATAACCCCAATTGCTGATGAGGTATCCATGTTTGTCTAGTGAACAAGTCAACAATCAAGCAAGCATTTTCAGTCAACAGTTGCTACGGACTTGATTGCTATGCACTATGTAGCTTTGGATCATAACTTCTGATGTCACATCCGGCTATTTAGTCAACTATCTAGTTCACTTCAGCTGAAAATGTAGCTTTGAGACACAGCCTTAGTCCCCTCTACAACCCCTAGAAGTTTGTAATAGGAATTATGAAACACACTGTATAAAACAATGTATTCCAGAAACTTAAATCAGAAACATATTCAGTGAAGTGGTTTTTTTATTAAAATGTTTTTCTACGCCAAAAACACACACATTCCGGGCTTTACTTCCCCAAAAAGATGCAGTTCGGTACTTCAATTTGTTCGTCCCAAAAATCAATCAAACTCAAAGTTCAAGTCCAATCGGTTTTAAAGCTGTGACATTGGTCTGCATACACGCATGGGAACCTATAGACCACAGCACGAAGTCCATCAACTTGAAGAATTTATAAAATAAAACAATTGTCAATGTGAAACAATAATCGGCAGCAGCACAGAGCTCCAGGCGTCACGAGTCGGTGATGTTATGTGTTGCACATCGGTGGGAACACGCTGGTTTGTCACAGCGACGTGACCCACTTCGTGAACCCGTGGTTATCTCGGTGTTCCCAAAGCTTTGTGGAATTTCAATACATACATTGTGTCATGCACTGCAATGCTTCCACATCAACTTGATAATTATATTAAATGCCGCTCGCACGATTAAGATTTTACCTTTTCCTTATGCTTGTAATTTATTCAGACGTTTATGGAGGACATAACGAGTAAGACAGGTTGTTGGCTTTCAAGTTCTTCCCCTATCCCCTCACTTTCAATCTCCGCCACTACCATGAGTATATGTGAATGCGTGTTTCCATGCACGAAACTAGTTTGTATCTCTGTGTCAGTAGTAATGGACGAAAATTATCTATCGCAGCAAATTGTTTTATATCCATTTTCCTTCCATCAGTTTCACCTAATAAGTGGAAAACCAGAATATAGACTGAACAGTTCTTATACGAAAACAAAAACAATGACAGCAAATAACATAATGGTCTTCAGTGCGTGAACTGGAACCAGATAATAAAATAATAAAACAAGTCATGAAGGCAGATAAATTATCTTATTACTTAAACGACACGATAAGGAGAAGTGCCGTATTTGCCGGTGTATAAGACGCTCCCGTATATAAGACGCACTTGAAATAGTAAAGCAATTTTCCTTGAAAAACTGAACTAAAAGGATAAAATATCTTAATAATAATAATAATAATAATAATAATAATAATAATAATAATAATAATAATAATAAGCAGGCTTAGGATCGGGACAATTCAGCAACCAATGTACGCACAACTTGACTACAGAGTTCCTTGAACATAGCAGACAGACATACTGTGAATGTAAACAACGACGTCGATGTATTGGCGTTATATTCTACTGTTAATAGTACAATCTAGTGACGGTGGAAAATGAAGTAGGATACATACCTCACAAGTTTTCATGTCCCTCGGCGACATTAGCGTTGCAATGAACAACATGTACAGTAGTGGCAAAAAAAACCGGACCGACCCTTGTAGCTGATTTCAGAGCCTTGTTCACTCCTGAGCACGATAGACTGGTAACTAAGACTTTCGTGGTTCGAATCCTGCCTGGGAAGGAAACTTTTTTTTGTTCCTTATTCAAATTTATTCCCAATACTTTTCGATTGCTGGTAAAATTCATGTTCTGGGAATAATAAGTTAATTAAGTATTAAAATATCGCTGCAATCGAAAAGTATTGGGAATAAATTTGAATAAGGAACAAAAAAAAGTTTCCTTCCCAGGCAGGATTCGAACCACGAAAGTCTTAGTTATCAATCTATCGTGCTCTGGAATGAACAAGGCTCTGAAATCAGCTACAAGGGTCGGTCCGGTTTTTTTTTTTTTTTTTTTTTTTTTTTTTTTTTTTTTTTTTTTTTTTTTTGCCACTACTGTACATACATGCAACTAATCCGAAAAAACTGTTCACTATGAATTGAAAATCATTTGAGATGGCCTCACTTCGTTTCGTAGAGAGAGACGGAAGAATACTGTACCACAGTCTAGTATATATAGTCACGAAGCTTGACTTTATGAGGTTGCTAGGAACAATAGAATGTGCAGGTACTATTTCGCATTGTCTGTAATGAGGCGATAGTAGCGATCCTAGTGGTTAGCAACTATCTATGGATACATATTTATTACATATTGAGCTTCGTGACTGTATATACTAGACTGTGACTGTACCTCTGATCACAAACCGGTTTCTACACTAACGCACAGGTAAACACACTCCATCTGCACTCCGTTGCATTGTAACTTCATTCTTAAGTTGTCTCGGATCCTAAGCCTGATAGCAGTAGCAGTAGCAGCAGTAGCAGTAGCAGCAGTAGTAGTAGTAGTTGCATTATCACCTCTACTTTTTAACTTTGCTCCAGAATATGCCATTAGAAAAGTCCAGGAAAACAGAGAGGGTTTGGAATTGAGCGAGTTACATCAGCTGCTTGTTTATGCGGATAGCTTGAATATGTTAGGAGAAAAGCCACAAAATATTAGAGAAAACAAGGAAAGTTTGCTTGAAGCAAGCAATGAGATAGGTTTGGAACTAAATCCCTAAATAACTAAAAAACAAAGTAAGTATATGATTATGTCTCGTGATCAGAACATAGTACGAAATGGAAATATAAAAGTTGGAAATTTAGCCTTTGAAAAGGTGGAAAAATTCAAGTACTTTGGAGTAGCAGTAACAGATATAAATCACACTCGAGAAGAAATTAAACGAAGAATAAATATGGGAAATACCTGCTATTATTCGGCTGAGAAGCTTTTGTTATCTAGTCTGCTCTCAAAAAAAACTGAAAGTTAGAATTTATAAAACAGTTATATTACCGGTTGTTCTGTATGGTTGTGAAACTTGGATTCTGACTTTGAGAGAGAAACAAAGGTTAAGGGTATTCAAGAATAAGGTGCTTAGGAAAATATTTGGGGCTAAGAGGGATGAAGTTACAGGATACATTAAAAACATACATTATCCGAAGACTAAACATCACTCGCATGAATTCTTTTTTGGTAGATAGTTTCAGCGAGAAAAGTACATTGTATTGACGGCGCAATGGATAACAGCAGAATATAAACAAGCCACAATCTGATCCCTCTCTCTATGGGCCAATCACATGGTGAGATAAAGAGCATGTGACCCTGGGTTACTGTTTACATTTTTCCAAATATCCATTGCGCTGAACGTACTCTGTATCTACGAGGTAACTATGATTGAAAATACTTCTTTCCTAATGTAGTTCAGGTAATTCATTGCAGTACACTGACAATGCAAAGTGCCAGGAGAAAAATGTGCCACTGGCTTAGTGCAAACAAAATTAATAATAAAACGCACGCATTGTGTCAAAAATTTTATTAAGGAGCAAAACCCAACGCACTGCCCGTCAAAAGCAAGCTTGTGGCTCAGTAAGAATGCCGGTAGTTTAGATTTGACTCGCTCTGTATCTTTTCCCTTTATCTTTCTCCTTAGTACTGTCCTTACCGTGTTGCCATTTTGTGCAGCCATTCTAGGAAATCAAATCTTGAACAAACAATTTCTCTTATGCTTATTCCAAGACACTGGCATGCAGTGTCCAATACTGACCTCATGAATGAAATGCATAGAACTTGTTAGCATTTTCATCAAGCAAGTTAGACAGGTGTGTAAACATTTCGCTTGTAATGCTAGTGTTCATTTTCGTGGAAGCGTGTTATGCAATATGATAATTCATTATGACAGTGCACGAAATGACCTACTCCTTTCCATTTGTGCTGGGGAATATGTTAAATGCGAGTTGTGTAAACAACAGATTGTGCAAAAACACAGTTCATTTCCGCAGTGAAGAAAACGATAAAGGCTTTAAGTTGGCATTGTGTAGAATAGAAATGCAAAACAAAATACAGTTTTTATTCAACAGATAAACACCTCGGATTATATTTGTCGTGGGTTTTGCTGTTTCGTATAATATAATCTAGGTGTGGTGCTTAAGTGAGAGAAAATATCGTATAATGGACTTTTAAGCTTCGTTCTTTAGTTTTACATCAGATTATTACATAGCAGACCCAATTTTATAGTCCATTGGGATTTTTACACAAACAAAACTCATTCAGAACTTTTCTCCTGCGAGATTAATTTTTATACCATTAAAATCGTATCTGCATAGGCTACTTCTTTTTTTTTTTCTAAACATTATAAGTCATCCATTCTCAACGTCACATAAGCTATATAATCTAACACGTATTTTGCATCTTAACAAATATATATACATGTAGATAAAATCAAAACTCGAGTGGGATTTAATCGACTATTACACGATTAGAAGAAATTATATAAAGATTAGAAGTAACGAAGTACTCCAGTACAATAAAATATTAATTGACTGACGAAAATATAACTATCTTCAAATGTATTATCAAATACCTTACTATAATAATACCGGACAGCTGTATACTAGCAGCATTGACGTGAGTGCGAAATATCGCGGACCTGACATCTAGCGGAGCGGCGTGGAATTACGTCCACAAATACAAATATTAACATAGCGGGATTCGGAATATTGTTTAAAAGTGAGTTACTGCTGTGGAATAATATATGAAACCAGGGGCGAATGCCAGTCACGAAAGTTAGGCTTGCTCTTTTATTCATAGGGAAAGATGGGAGAATATAATAATTCATAATTAATAAAAATAATCAGATCCAAATAAATAATTTATTTTATAATTATGAAATCATTATGAGTCATGGATCATATTCGCTTATCAGATGTAGAAGTTCGATATAATATAACAAACATGGCCAACAAAACAGTTTATTTAGTTTTTTCGACCCTGCTAACTAATGCACATTGTTGTATTGAGCTGCACTGAACGAGCGCACATATTATCTGTCTTCTCTTGAATAGTCCTTCGGGAAAATGGATTTAATAATAAGGTTTCAATAAAACACAATTCCGAACTCATTTCAATTCTTCAATTTAATGTTTAATAATTAATAATACATGCAGCAGCTAACATAATATGCATTCCGCTCATACAATTACATTGTACTCGCAAATCACAGCACATTCCCGCTGCCAATACTGGTCTGTGTAACGTTAAATAGTCGTTGTTGTAGCTCTCGGACCAGAGCTTCAAACAACACATAACAGAAGCATGTGCGCCTAGGACGGGCCAAGGAGGAAGGCACTTGCGCGCGCATCATATTCTCGCTATTTCTACGTCTTTCCTGTAGCTCCAACAAACGAGCAAGCGTTGCGATATTTGCGGTGTGCAACCTGCGGATGGTATTACGCCTATACAGTATTCCAAAAATCAAAATAAATTTTAATGTACGTAACGCCATTTTGAGAAATACACATTCTACGAAAATATTGGGCTTGCGCAGCAAGCATAGCATGCCCTGAGAAATCGCCCCTGTATGAAACACTTAAGATATGTTGAATAGTATTTAACGTAAAATTATTATCTTATATCAAAGCTGCATATTATGAGAAATATTGCATACTTCATATTACTTTCCGTAATTAATTGTTACATATATTTTCTTTGGTTTAGTGAGACAAAATCAATTGTAACATTAAGAATGAATTTACAATAATGCTTTATATACGCATTGCTGACAACTGCAAAGATAAAATTGATAGTAATCTGATGCTTGTAATAATTACTCGTAGTAAAGCCATGTGGACAACAATAAAACTTAATTTGATAACATTTCCAGTACATTTAAACTTCCATTCATTTATTAGGTCTAAATAAAAAAGCTAATTTGTATTTTTCTATCAACACAAAGACGAAGGAATTAGACCTACTAAAGAATGTTGTTGACTCACGTTTTATGATCCCTTGGAAATAAAAAGTACGATTTGGAGCAATTTGTAATGCTGTAATTTTATGGTAATTATAAACAGCACATATACCCTGACATTTTAACACAGCACTAATTAATAAAACTATTACATAGCCCAGCAACAATATACATTGCAGCTGATTACAGCTTGTTTCGCGAGTATCGCCACACCGGCCGCCTAAATAGCAGCACCAGCGTCGTTCGCGCGCAGAACTGCTGGCTATCCGGTATTATTATAGTAAGGTATTTGGTATTATTGTACCATCTCAACATTACAAATATTGCGCTAGATGGCAGTAGTGTCTTATGATTAGCTGTTTTCTTGTTATCAGTTGTGCCAACTATGGAATCTTCATTGAACTCTGTGGACGGTTATAGTCAAAAAGGGTTTGTTGATTCAGTTTTATTTTTATTAAAACAGTTGCATTCCACTTCAATTATCCGGATCCCAGTAATCAACGTCACTTGATAGATGATTTTCAATAAATCTTAATATAAAATAATCTCTGATACGTGACTATCCATAATATCAATTATATCAGAAGCTAACATAAATAGTATAAACAAGTGTTATAAAAGTTTTAATTAGAGATGAAATAAACAAAAAAAAATTAATTAAGGACGATGAAATAAAAAATAAACATGAATAATTTTAAAAGGAACAATTATTGAAAGTACAATATTTAAATTTGAATGTTTTAGTGTAGTGGTTCAGTTGATGTTATATTGGACATGTGCGTAAAAGAAGTGGAACTCGTTGATGTACATGGTTTATTCCTCAACTTATTCAGGATTTCCGAACTGTGCTCTTCATTTATTTGTAAATAGGGTTTCAGGGAAGATTGATAGCTATGACCAGTGATCTTTATTAATTCTTGTTCTTTAATGCCAATGCGAGTCATATTTGAAACTGCTGTGCATCGACTGGAGTGGTTTGTAATTTTCTGTTTATTGACGTCCAGACCAGTGCAGTTTGAAATGTTGGCAAATAAAGAAACAAATGCTAGAGTAGTGATAAAAACAAACAAATACTAGGGAAGCGATAAAATCAAACAAATGCTAGGGACGCGATAAAATTGTGCGATAAGCAGCCATGATTGGTTGAAAGACGTCCTTTCGTACCGTTTTATTGGTCAAAAGTAGTATGACGTAGTAAAAATGTAATAGTAAACTTAAAATAGGCATTCACGGTAAGAAAAATATTGGGCGTAGATCAACTAAGTACTCGTGGTAGGTACGGAAAATTTTAATTCAATATATTACCTATTCTTACTTCTTTAAGACAACTTTCTAATAATGAATATCGTCCTAGTGTAAAAGAATCACAAGCACTGCAAAGATGGTAATCAATTCTTATAAATCGGAGATCGAAATAGGCTTACATTTTCTGTATTTATTTTATTTTTTTTTATTTAGATAGTAAGCAAAGAGAGTACAATTCAAAAGTATACAACAGAAAATATTTCGAGCCGGTACCGTAAAAGCCAGGCTCGTGTACGGTGTGGTCTTAGCCAATAGACTAATATAACATAAAATTTACAAAGGCAGTTTACTAAATACTGTAACTTAATTCAGACCGACAACTAACACAAGAGAAAAAAGAAAGAGAAAAAAACACATTTAATATAAATTGACAATCAGACAGAAACCAATGACATTCATTAAAAACATGAATATAGTCCACAGAAACAAAAAAAGTAAAAAAACACATTTCTTAATATTACATATCATGAATAATTTCATAAATTTCTTTTTTAAAAGGTTCAATTTTAAAATATTTAAAAATTTGGAAAATGGTTTGTAATTTTATTATAAAGTCTTGGGCCGAAACTAGCAACATGTTTAAGGGCTGCACTTGTATGACATTTAGGCACAATCAATGAGAAAGTAAACTTTTGTCTTCGAGTATGGTATTCATGTATGTATTGACCTATTTTCTTGCTTAAGTATGAAGTATGTTGTTGTTTAGTCAACTGTCTGAAGACATACTGACAAGTGATACTAAGAAGGCAACAATTATGACGCAACTAGGCCAGGAGATAATGAGGTAGAGTGGCCAGTTTCTTTCTCCCTCCATTGCATACATCGCCGACTAGCTATATATCCCACCTAGTCAGAATTCAAATGCATACAAACAAATTGTTCTTCCTCTGACACATCGTCAAGTGAGATGTACTGCCTAATAATAGATATAGTACTGTCTATTGTAATTGGGGCTTTGCCCTGTTATAGACATAAATAAATAAAATAAATAAATAAATATACATATCAGCCAGAATCTCAATCAGAAGATGTTTTTTTTTATTATCCAATTTAATAAACCCTATTTCACCCTGAGGTATATTAGGGTTATAGTTGGTATCAAAATACATATTTTATAACCAAAAAACTATAGTAAAATTATAATATAAAATTGTGGTCACAGTTACAATTCACATGAATTATGTAGAAGAATGCACCTTAATGAAAGAATGGATCCTGTTAAAGATTAATGAGATGTTTGAGGAATAATCAATGCAAAAGATATACAAGAATGTAGAAGATGGTTTGAAGTATATTATGTTTAATTATTCAAACAATAATTATTATCTCCATCATCATCACAATCATCATCAATTCACTGAACACTTTTTTCTTTAACCCTTAAATTCACAATGTATCCTATAGGATACAACAGATTAATAGGCTATAATCTTCTTCTTCTATATATATAATTTGAACTGGTAATAGAAATTACGGGAAAACGGCTGGACGGATTTTAATAAATGACCCCTCATTTTGGAGCTTGGAACCCAAAGTTTTTCGGAAAAGTAGCAGTTTTCAGTGAAATGTCAATTTTCCTACATCATTTTCCTTTTTTCCAAAATCCATCTTTCGTCAGTTTTGAGAACTAATTAATTGCATGCACGGCCGACTTGATGTTCACTTCCTTAAGCGAAGCGAGCATCAAGTCGGCCGTGTTGCATTTCAGAATAAAAAACAAAACACATACTACAATAAACAATAGGCTATTACACGAAGGCCATAACCTACAGGATTGCTGACATAGAGTTCAGACGGCTCAGATTCTTTCCCATCATAATGCCAATATGTCGATCTTCATTTGTGCAATTTTTGATAACGTATAAAAAATAATTTACATGTCTGATTCTCTGGTCTGTAGTTTTCCGAGTACAGCTGTATATTGGATATTAAGAACTACAAAACTTAAGAATGCTTGATGACATTATTACCATTAAAAATGAAATATTATTATAGTTAATGCAACACATAATGCTATACTGATATATGAAAGTGAAACCATTTGGGGCTTTATGTAAGTAGACGCAGAGAAATAATATTTTATATTAGATCTTCATTTCTATAATTTATTGAGTAACGGCTATAGGCTTATATAAACTTATGTTACTGAAAACTATAAAACTTACAATATTGTTTTTAAAAATGAAATACTTTTACAATTATTAATCAAGTGTTGTGTTGGTCCTTTTAATATAATGACAGTGTGATATAGATATTTATATGTCTGATTCTCTAACTTTCCTTGGTAGTAATTGAGTCATGCTTCCTATTTTAGCTGCGTCTTTGAACTACAACAAAATTAATTCATATTTCTTTGGTTTAATTGATTAGATTTGTGATCGCTGCCAAGCATAATTTGTTGTATGGAAAATAGCATGCCATTTCACTTCTTGCTACCGTGATGAGTGAGTTTATTTCCCGCAACCAGCAACAAATGAAACACTGAAGCTGCTAACGATTTACGATGGACAATTTTATTTAGGGCGCAGATAAGATTCTACAACTATGACATATCATTCGCCTCATTTTTCATATCTCAGCAATAAATTCCTCACAACAGTCTATATTACAGAAAATATACGAAATAACATTCATTGTTACACAAATTAATCCAGCAGTATTTGATAGACCAGTATTGTCTGGAAGAAGCGCAAAAAATTACAATTCATAAGAAAAGACCAAAAGGTATTACTTACTGATAAAATAAGAGGCCTACAAGATTTTGTAGTCTCTTGATCACCTCAGCAAGATCTCTTAGTGGGAAAAAGTGATTCTGCCCTCTACATTTCAGGGTAGTTCACGAAACATGCAGCAGCTATACCAAGATGCTAAGTCTTTTGTTCAAAGCATGACAAACCTTACATTTTCTTAACTTTCACATACAATCTGCAATGACCCGAAATAGCTACTGCTTTACTCCCACATGAAAAACCCACTGATCATCCTGACATTGTCACTAGCGATTTCGATTGAAACTCAAGAACTGAAGACGGATAGGTTCAAGGAAAAGTATATATATATATATATATATATATATATATATATATATACATATATATATATACATATATATATATGGCAAAAAAAACATTCAGAGGGAGTATGTTTCACTATTATGGAAGCAAATAAATGTCTGGTATTCTTCATTGAAAATAAATCTGAACAATTTTTATTTGAACTTTTTACGGACTTAGTTTGCAGCAATTGCTGCACAAGCCACTAGTATGCTATAATTTTAATAGAAAAATTTCACAATACTATAATATTGTACAACATATAAAATATGGACATTGTGATAGTTGTTTTCTTTACAGTCCGATAAGGTTTAATAAACTAGTGTGAGAAATGAAGTTTTGCTAATTTAAGGGTTAATATTTTATTTCACTCCTCCACTCTTTATTCGAATGTGGATAAGGTAGGAAGATTCATCTTTTTTTTTAGTAGGTTATTTTACGACCCTTTACCAACAGCTTAGGTTATGTATTTAGCTTGTGAATGTGATGAAGATGGTAATGCCGGTGAAATGAGTCCGGGGTCCAACACCGATAGTTACCCAGTATTTGGTCATATTGAGTTGAGGGAAATCCCGGAAAAAACCTCAACCAAGTAACTCGTCCCGACTGGGAATCAAACCCGGGCCACCTGGTTTCGCGGCCAGACGCGCTAACCGTTACTCCACAGGTGTGGACAAGATTCATCTGATCTTACACTGTATCTCAGATATTCGAGCCTCCCCTGGTCATGAGATCATCTTGCCGCAAGACCACTGAAAATGTCTAAGTACATTAAAAATACAGTTCTTCTGAGCAACTACATTAGGGATGTCAAAACGCCTGCACTGCGTGCTCTCAAGAACCCACACAATATTTCCTTAAGAGCGATGATTGTACTTTTATCCTGGACAAAAGCGAATCTTGTCAGATTTGTATTGCTTGTAGTATGAGCACGTAATTCAGGCGTTTTGACATTCCTGATCTAGATCGGGAAATTTGCAGGCCTCTTTATCCGATGTCCGCCGATAGGAGATGGCGCTTATTCGACAGTGACAGTGCTCGTTTGACTGTGACTGAGTGCAAGTCGTTCGTTCTGTCAGTTTTGCGGCAATGGTAAACAAATTTTCATTAAGGAAACGTATATATAGTACAATATTATAAGCTCCGCTAAGTTAGCTCTTTGGTAGCATGTCTGCCTCCAGACTAGTTACCCAGGTTTGATTCCCGGCGGATTCAGAGATTTTCGTGTAACATTTCTACCTTGGGACTAGAAGAGGTGGCGGTGCACAACTTCTAATCACTAGATTGTGCACCCACATGCCTGGGTTAAATCTCAAATCTCTCCACAGTGCATATGAAGAGAAAGCATATGTCACAGTGTTAGTGATTCGTCCGTCGGACAGGGACGTTAAGTCTGGCGGCCCTCTTGCTGCTATGCGACAGGAGTTCTTCATCATAATTCTCACTCATTCCCTACGCTACACCTACACAAACACTTACACATACATTCACCCTAGTACACGACATAACTCTCCACAGATACACATCATGCACAGCGTGGCCTGCCGAAGTGATGTACATTTTGAAAATGGGTCACAGTCCTGCCATCTATCCGTAATATGCGGAATCCGAATCACGTAAATGAAATGGGTAGGCATTTGATACATACACTACACACACATATATACATATACAACACGTAGGCCTACATAAAGAATTGGAAATCGTGTGATACAACCAGTAGAACATTCTGCTGTAAATATCGAGACAAGCTAGCACCCTCTAGATCAGCGGTCATCAGCACAGTGCACTCTCGTGCCAGAAATTACGTCAGAAATAATAGTTTAATGATGCACACAATGTTCACATATGCATTAAAATAAGCATATTTTATATAATTAATAAATAGGCTACTCAGCATGTTCGTTTATAATGTCAATAACCTAAAAATATAGACCTCATCTGAAATTATTGAGGGGTCCAGTGAAAGAAGTGGACAAGCCACAAATCCTGATATGTAGGATATCTCATTATTTCACTGGGATTTTTACCTTTCATCTGAGCCCAATACTAAATAATGTGAACGATTAGAACCACAGACAGACAGATAGATACATCCGAGGAATTAGTACAAACGGTTTTCCGAAAATTTCGTAACTTAAGATCTGCGAAAATTAGATTTCTAAAAAAACAAATATATAGGCCTACACGAATCAAATTTATTTTAGAGTTAAAAGTGCCCGAAAATTAAAAAAAAAATGAAAAGAGCAATAAGAAATCTATTGGTTTGAAGTGGAATGGCTCTTGTGCTAGGTCAAGAAAATGAAACAAGGCAGTTTCAGCCCAAATAATAATAATAATAATAATAATAATAATAATAATAATAATAATAATAATAATAATATCCCTACTTTATTGCCAAAACAAAGATACACACTGTTTTTTTTTATATAAAAACACTCTAGTACCCCTAGAAAAAGTAAGTTACATACTCGTACATCTCATAATTTGCACCATAATACTCTAAGTGCCTTTCGGGGCCACTAATGGGATAGTTTTGTCTAGGATTGTAATCATTATTAATCAAGGTCGTGTATCTACTCATAAGACATACAGTGGTGGTGGTGGTGGTGGTGGTGGTGCAAATGAAACAAGGCAGCTTCAGTTAAAATAATAATAATAATAATAATAATAATAATAATAATAATAATAATAATAATAATAATAATAATAGGCCTACTTTATTGCCAAAACAAAGATACACACTGCTTTTTTATATAAAACACTCTAGCACCCCTACAAAAAGTAAGTTACATACTCGTACATCTCATAATTTGCACCATAATACTCTAAGTGCCTTTCGGGGCCACTAATGGGATAGTTTTGTCTAGGATTATAATCATTATTAATCAAGGTCGTGTATCTACTCATAAGACATACAGTAGTGGTGGTGGTGGTGGTGCAAATGAAACAAGGCAGCTTCAGTTAAAATAATAATAATAATAATAATAATAATAATAATAATAATAATAGCCCTACTTTATTGCCAAAACAAAGATACACACTGCTTTTTTTATATAAAAACACTCCAGTACCCCTAGAAAAAGTAAGTTACATACTCGTACATCTCATAATTTGCACCATAATACTCTAAGTGCCTTTCGGGGCCACTAATGGGATAGTTTTGTCTAGGATTGTAATCATTATTAATCAAGTTCGTGTATCTACTCATAAGACATACAGTAGTGGTGGTGGTGGTGCAAATGAAACAAGGCAGCTTCAGTTAAAATAATAATAATAATAATAATAATAATAATAATAATAATAATAATAATAATAATAGGCCTACTTTATTGCCAAAACAAAGATACACACTGCTTTTTTATATAAAACACTCTAGCACCCCTACAAAAAGTAAGTTACATATTCGTATATCTCATAATTTGCACCATAATACTCTAAGTGCCTTTCGGGGCCACTAATGGGATAGTTTTGTCTAGGATTATAATCATTATTAATCAAGGTCGTGTATCTACTCATAAGACATACGGTGGTGGTGGTGGTGGTGGTGGTGGTGGTGGTGGTGGTGGTGGTGGTGGTGGTGCAAATGAAACAAGGCAGCTTCAGTTAAAATAATAATAATAATAATAATAATAATAATAATAATAATAATAATAATAATAATAATAGGCCTACTTTATTGCCAAAACAAAGATACACACTGCTTTTTTATATAAAAACACTCTAGCACCCCTAGAAAAAGTAAGTTACATACTCGTACATCTCATAATTTGCACCATAATACCCTAAGTGCCTTTCGGGGCCCCTAATGGGATAGTTTTGTCTAGAATTGTAATCACTATTAATCAAGGTCTACTCATAAGACATACAGTGGTGGTGGTGTTGGTGGTGGTGCAAATGAAACAAGGCAGCTTCAGTCCAAATAATAATAATAATAATAATAATAATAATAATAATAATAATAATAATAATAATAATAATAATAATAATGCAAATCTAATCTTTCAGGTAAAGCTTCCTGTAAAGCAGATCGATACCCGGCCCCGGAACAATTTTTCCCTTGAAATTATTCAAATCTGCTTTACAGGAAGCTTTACCTGAAAGATTAGATTTGCATAATATATACGTCACTTTGTACGTTAACAGATAACCACAATTTCAAGTCACACAGAGTTTGTGTGCACTCGATGTGGGTCTCTGGCGTTTGGTCAGCCCACGCGAGTTGTGTGGATATAAAGGGAAAAGTTGAGACGATGTCGGGTGGAGTTCCCGGGTAGCGCAGTTGGCAGAGCGCTGGTACGTTCATCCAGAGGTCCCGGGATCGATAACCGGCCCCGGAACAATTTTTCCCTTGAAATTATTCAATAATAATAATAATAATAATAATAATAATAATAATAATAATAATAATAATAATAGACCTACTTTATTGCCAAAACAAAGATACACACAGCTTTTTTTATATAAAAACACTCTAGCACCCCTAGAAAAAGTAAGTTACATACTCATACAACTCATAATTTGCACCATAATACCCTAAGTGCCTTTCGGGGCCCCTAATGGGATAGTTTTGTCTAGGATTGTAATCACTATTAATCAAGGTCGTGTATCTACTCATAAGGCATACAGTAGTGGTGGTGGTGGTGGTGGTGGTGGTGGTGGTGGTGGTGGTGGTGGTGGCGGCAGCAGCAGTAGCAGTAGCAGTAGTATTAAGTTGAATTTATGTATTAATGTTACTAAACAGTCATTCCAGGCAAACTGGGAATTCCAATGAAAAAGTCTTTTTCAGAAATATTTGTTTATTATTAGTGTAAAACATAGATAAACCTCTAAATTTAAATATTCTAAAGTTCTATTTTCAAAACAAAATTTTTTACAAGTTTTATGGACATTGATTCTCAGTGGTCTTGGCTAGATAATGTACCGTACTTTTTGTTTCCCTAAAGTTTGCAGCACTTACTCATAGAGAGATCAGCTGTTCAGGTATGTTTTTCAAGGAGTTATTGTTGAAGAAATATTTAGAGAGTCTGCACTGTTAATTCCAGAGCTCCATGATCAAGGAACTTTCTACTCTGTACGATATTTTTGTGCTATTTATTTCAAGTAGTTTGAGTTAATAACAATTAGCAATCTTACAGTTCAAGTGAATATTTTGACTTAGAAACGTCACAGTTGTTTTGAAACTAGAAAAATGAAGGAAATTAACTCATCTGTAACATTCGTGACAAAATGTGTGTAACATCCGTGACATGGAAGAAACAGCTATAAAATATTTACCGATTATGTTTTTGTGAAGTAATTGGATGCCATGAAATTTGCATAGCTTTCACATGGACACTATGAGAATGAATCTCTTTTTTGCTTGTGCCAGAGACCTGAGTTGTAAGTTGTGAAGTGAGTTCACAAATCTTGTAACATCAGTGACGGAATCTTTTCTTTATTTTCTGCAATAATAATAAATTTTATTCAAACAACTTTTTTCCTGTAAAATGATACTGATCTTTTAAATTGATTCCAATAAAAAAATTGACAAAAGTAATTTCATTTTCAGTATATAGAGTTTGAAGGTAGTAAAAATGTAATATCGCTGACAACAGGAATGGCTGTGAAACTATTCGTTTCTAATATTTACATTAGTTTTAAGATGTTGAGTAATTTATTCCTGCACGTTTAACGGAATATTCATTCACTCATTCATTCATTCATTCATTCATTCATTCATTCATTCATTCATTCATTCATTCATTCATCAGACGTGAATATGAAGTTCTATAAAAATAAATCACCTTCGTAGATATTGACTAGGGCCGTAAGTTTCCATGAGAATTATTATTCCTTCCTTATTGGTATTTTGCTTGTAGATTTCCTTTGATGTTGGTTTAATTCTCGTTTTTATTATTAAAATGTGATCAAATATACAAAGTATCACTTCTGAAAGTTTTACAGAAGTATCCGTTTAACAGACCTGAATATGAAATTTCTGTAAGCCAAGTAGTCTTCATAGATGTTACACAGGCGCTGCAGTTTCCATGTGAATAATTATTCCTTCCTTATTAATATTTAGTTTGCAGATTGCCTTTGATGTTCGCTTAATTCCGAACAAGTTGGCATAACCTTCGACTGACATAGTTGCATGAATCGCTTCCACGTATGCAGTTGGAATGCCGTCCTACTAGATAGCAAGACAAGCGATTGTATTATACACTTAACAGTTGAATTGCGATCGCGTTATATATTGTTTCAGTAACAGGAACTTTCAATATCCATATTTTAAAGTAGACCTACAAACAAGAATTAGTACGGTGATAACTGTATATTATTTTAATAGCCTGAAGTTTTTTTCCTAACGTGTTGGTATGTCTTTTGGATTGAATATCTGGATTGAAATACCGGAAAAGCCCAAACAGAATTTGTCGTGGAGTAAGATGAAATTTTCGACATGTCTTCCTTTATGGAACTATTTCCCCATAATTCACAATCGTCACCGCTGCGGGGAAAAAAAGCTTTTCTACCCTAGACCCTAGATCATATACACCCAGATTTCTCGGCGTTATAGGTTTTGACGGTAATAACTTTTGTCAGGTTTACTATGCCGCCATCTAGTTGTTAACTTACATAAGGAGTCACGTCATAACTCCCATTTGAATTGCATTAGAAACTGTACTGTCATCTCGTGTTCGTTTACGGAGGACGGGTGGCGATCCTTGCGGTTGTTCTCTTCAAAATGCAACCGATTTTAACACAGGAATGAGCAATCTATATGTGATCTGGGCCAAGACTTACGGTAAGACGCAGTCAGAGAAAATAATCACTGAAATATTATATTTCAATTAACACGTATTTTTGTATTCTTTCAACTCTCATGGACTTATAAAAGAATTTTCTAAGAATTATCCTTTAGACAATACCAGACATTTACAAATAGTTATTGAACTCATTGATCATTATGTCAGTAAGATGCAATACCATGCTTAAGATAATCAGTTTCTACAGGATGAATACAAAACATTAAATCGCGGGAAGTTTAACTATTAACAGGGCTAAACTTGTAAAAGAAAAACTAGCCGACGTTCAGTTAATGCCAGAGATTGATAAAACTTATTTCAAAAACCTCTTCAAACAGTAATCATTTTCTGTACAAGGAAATATTAGCCAGCAATAAGAAGAAAATGTTGTAACAGCTTTTTATGTTAATATTAATACTATAAACTATTTAAAATTTTAAATTATACTTTATTTAACTTCAGAGGTTATATCAGCGTCACTGGTGTGCCGAAATTTAGTCCCGCAAGAGTTCTTTTACATGCCAGTAAATCTACTGACATAAGTCTGTGCCATTTAAACACACATGAGCCGGGATCGAACCCGCAACCTCGAGCACAGAAGGCCAGCGCTATACCGACCATGCTACTCAGGTAGACTACAAACTATTAAAAAAAAAACAAAATATGATATTAAAACAGAAATAAATATGTTTTTTTTTTTTAGAAACACTAATGCAATATTGTACTTAATGCAAAATATTTAACATTGGAAGAGTTATCTCCTTTGGAAAAATAATGGTTAAAATTGAACTTATTAATCCTTATTCTGTTTTATTTCTGTATTATGTTTTCAAAGTGATAACTTCATCAAACCAATAAAATTTTCTTTATGGATACAAAGTAAAAAATGATTTCTTAATAATTTTATATAGTTTCCTTTTCATTATCTTACCCTATATTGAGATGAATTTAAGAAAAAAAGACATTAACAGTAAATGTGACTATGCTGATCTCTTTCATTTTATTAAGGTAAAGAAATTATAAAAATCAATTTCGAAACACAAGGTTTTATACGAGAATACTCATTTTATTTTTATCTCATTTCACTGTAAATAATTTAATTATGAACATTTACGTTCAATAAATGTTAAACACTTTAACTACCTGAAAGTTCAGAATTTTTTTTTAAAAAACTTTATCCGCATTGATTTTATTAACAATAAAACTTTTAAAATGTTCTCCTGTAAAATTTACGAAACACTAGATAGAACCTTGTCATTCTGAACCAGCGAAATATTGCTTCTGCAATTCTGCATCCCAAATAATCATGAAAGGCCCTGTTCTGGGATATGGTCAGTTACTAATTTTTATTTTACGCATAAATGCACAAATAAACATAAAAAACTAAAACGGAAATAAGAGTGATCTAAAAACAATAGAAAGTATTATAACGCTCTGTGGCTTGTACATTTAAAGAATTATTTATCGTAAACAAGCGCGGTGCCCACAACCACCATTTCACACCTTCTTGAAGGAGTCACTTTCAAACCTGAAAGAGTTCTGCATGCTTGAGTAGTTTCATAAAAGCCGGCTATTATATGGGAAACTTTTGAAATGTCATTGCTACCGAAACCACAATCTATCACGTAAGCGAGACGATACTTGAAGCTTGCCGCTTGAGCGAGTGCTCAAAATGCTTCAGTTTCACCTACACATAGTTCATACTTCTAAGTAGTGCGCGGCATTAATCGCGATTTATGACTTCAGCAATGCCAGTTTGACGATATTAGCTGTGTCAGCTTAGCTCATACAACAATAAAAACAATATTCTTCTCTCAAATAACTACATCTTTGTGTAGTGCTGCTTATGATTAGGTTTTTCTCCGGAGCGGTTGTTTGTGGGCTTTCAATCGGACACCTCCGGTTACCTCCGATTGATGCCGCGCAGGTTGTATACGTGCTGTGGCGCAGACATACATTTTCCGCTGAGCATTCCTTTAATCGGATCAGGTAGTGATTCGAGTCCAATGACGTCCGCGTATCTCTTAGAATAAGTGTGTAATTTTTTGTTTATTTTCTCTTTTTTATTTACCTCTCTCTCTCTTTTTCTTCGGCTCTTCTTTTTTCTTGTTTTGCCTGAAGTACTGTGTTAGCTGACAGATTTTTTTTTCTAGTTTTGAAATTCATAGTATATGTGGAGAGGCGTATTAGTTTTATGTCATTGATCAAATTAATAACATTAAAATTAACTGAAAACTAACGCAGAAGTAAAGCTTTTCAGTAGCTAATGTAAACATTTATAATTTTCCTGGAAACACTCGTTTATTCACAAACAGTTTTTGTCAATTATTATTCTAATCGGTTTAGTTTAACGTAAAATATATTAAGGGAGTTTCAGAATGGAACAAAAGAAACGTGTGGTATCAATGAGTTAAAGTTTACTGTCCAAAATAATTTATTAAGATTCTTCACCAGACAGGATTGTGATCATTGTGTTAAAGAGTGTCAGTATTTGAACTGTCTCTTCTAAAACGCGTCACTCTTCCTCTGTAATAAAAAATATAATCGGATATCAACTTAAGGGTAATTGTAATTATATTATTACCACACGTTTCTTTAGTTTCAGAATGAAACTCAATATTTTAATCTGACAACTCAAGTTGCCTTTTAAATATTCCATAATTATGTATGATTTTTATTGCCTCGAAAGTCACATTTTATAGAAATTTCAAGACTTTTTTTCTAGACTGTGGACCTTTGGAACAATAGCACTAAAGCAGTTAAAAAAAATCGTATCAAATGTTTTGCGTAATTTTAAAACTACGAAAACGATGATATCACTAATTAACCGTCAACGTGTATCTGAATGGTAATAATTTATTTTTGACAGCAAGTACGAGTACCACAACCGCGGCTCTTAATGTTAGCCTAAACACTTACATACATACATTTTAAAATTTAGACCTATTCAGAGAATCTATCTAACCTGGTCTACGACATAGAGATTTCCATATACGGATCTGTTAGCGTCCTAGGAGCGTTTGGCTTTTCTGGCAACACAATCACCAACTCATATTTCATTTCAAGGAAGCGGCTCATCACTGAAGTTTGGAGTTTCATCTCGTAACAATATGCTGGATCAACCTTAGAGGGTCCTTTTTTGCTAAAATTCTTGTGCTTTTCAGTTTTTCACTGGCAATGTTACTCTGTCTGCACACAAAACCACGAAATTATTTATTAGAACTTTTATATATAAATCAAAATAAACACGCTTTTTAAAAGAGTTCAAAAGTGTTTTGAATAGTTAAATTTACTTCTTCAAGTTCGCGATTGTGCGATCGCTTCAAATGGTCTAACAAATTCGAAGTACCACCACCCTTAGAGTAAATTCGCCGACAAAGTTAACAGCGTGCGACTTTATTATTATCTCCAATTAAATTAAAGAATTTCCATTCGACGGATATACGATTTGGTGCCATTTTATTCCACTCACTACCCTCAGTCCGTACGCGTCGGTCGTCCTTGAGCTATGCGTCCTCCACTTTCGCTTCGCTCCGAACCACCGCATCCCTCCGTATGTTCCCTGTTCCACCTACGATAGTACCGGAGATCAACGGTGGAGAGCTTTATTCGTAATCTCCGATTCCTCCGCGGTAGTAGTCACTCCGATGAGCAGCACTATCTTTGTGGCTGATTGAAGGTTCATTGTAGAGGTAAAATGCCTAAGTAAGATGGTCAAGCGTGTAATATTGCAGGGCATAGTTGAGGATATTTGAACTAATATTTTCACTGTTAATATAGACAACATTACATCAAAATTGTGTAAAATAAACGTAAAAGTGACAAAAACAGTACACTAAAAGACACTGAAATACAAAAAGGCACAGAAAGTGTGTTGAACGTAATCCAAAATAACCGATACTATCAAAATCTGAAAATTATGAAGATATTAACTCGACGTTTAGCATGGGTTTGTGTAGTCTACCATGATATTCAGTGCCAACGTCCCAATTAAAAAAATAAATTATCCACATTTTAGGGAATTTCTAGAAAAGTATATAGAAAATTCGCGGGGTTTCAGCGATGAACGACATATGCAATATCCCAATGAAACATGGAAAAATATCAGACAATAGGAATATCTTGTACTACATCATGCACCAATAACATCATGTGCTATTGAAAGAATTTCTTGCAATATAAAATAATTTCAAGTGACATCCGTATATGTTCAATTTCCGTAACTTACGAATGCACGTTATTATTCACTGCAAAGATCACGACGAAAATAAACATCACAGCTCAAGCATGTGTTTACTAGTACAGCTTCAGAATGTCGGGGGTTGACTGTACTCCACGAACACGCAGCGACGACCTGTTTGTTTATATCCTTATCCGTTGCATTACCTGTGTTCGGAGTACTATATACCCAATGTGTCTTTAACTTCAGTCTTTAGATAGCTGGAATACGGAGCCTACTTATTAGGCTTTTCTTTGATAACCTGAGTTGAAACAGAACTCTTCAATGTTTCTTTGCTGTATTTCAGGTTAACTGTTATAAACATGAATTCCTAATTGACTAATGATTATTAATTTAAAAGTGCTAAAATACGTGCAAAATAATTTGCAGCTATATGGGAAGAAAGAAAAATAAAGTTAACAGAAAGAAATCAAATAACAAAGGAAAATAAAAAACGGCTAAGAGAACAGAGTGATGAGAAGAAGAAATATTAACAAATGAAAACTAAAACAAAGATTTAAAAAGAACAAATGTATAAAAGAAGAAATAATGAAGGAATGTAACAGAAAGAAAAAAAAAATTTAAACTGAGACAGAAGTAGACGAGTGAGTGAGTGAGTGAGTGAGTGAGTGAGTGAGTGAGTGAGTGAGTGAGTGAGTGAGTGAGTGAGTGAGTGAGTGAGTGAGTGAGTGAGTCATAATATAAAACGAATTAGTAAAACAGAAAAAAAAACTAAAAATGTATAATAACAGAAAGGACAAATAAAAAAGAGGAAGGAAAGAGAAGGAAAAATGAGAAACAATCACAGTATTAATTACGTCTCGCCTGATGGACATGAGTATTCAAAGAGAAACATCAGACATCAGAATAGTTCATTGAAGTTCTCGCTTGCATGTGCCGAGTCAGCACCATGAATCCTGCCGTAAGAGGTAGAAATGAATACCGCGAGACAGTGCACGTTCCTCTGGCAAATCTTAATTTCACGCTGAAACCCATCGTCCAGTTAAATAGGCGGACCAGACGGTCTCGTTACCGGGGCAATCAAGGTCTGCGCCTTCTTCAGCGCGCTCTGCTCTGAATCAACAGACCAAAACTGCTTTCTAGATCAATGACTGCTAGCATCCTCTGTAAATGCCACCCTCAAAAGGGCGTGGAGGCTGAAGGGAAAATAAAGTAATTAGACACGTCATTGTGTCATTCACTTTCCCTATAATTCTAATTTCTTCTTGCGCTGGCATAATTTGGAAGTTATTCGTAGAGTTCGGAAAAGCCTTTGATAGATCGAAACAACATTTTATAAATTAATACAAACTGAAGCTTATGAACAGCATCTCAACAGTCAAACGAAGTATGCATTTCAATAAAAAATATTATTGCAGATATAAGACTTACGAAAACTGAAGTAACTTTAAAATAACAGCGGACGAACATAATAGTGCATTCAGACATTATTCTTCAATATCTCTAGGAACAATATTCACTGATGAACTTAAGTTATTTGAATACAAATTAACTTCGTTACTGTGTTAACATTATAAAGTTTGGTTTTATGTTGCCCAATTGACTAATTTCGATGTTATTTACATCATCCTCTGAAATAATGTTATTTAACGACGCTCGCAACTGCCGAGGTTATATCAGCGACGCTGGTGTGCCAGAATTTTGTCCCGCAGAAGTTATTTTACATGCCAGTAAATCTACTGACATGAGCCTATCACAATTAAATGCCATCGACCTGGCCCGGGATCGAAACCGCAACCTCAGGCATAGGTCAGCGCTGTACCTACTACGCCAACCAGGCCGACTCATCCTGTGGATCCTAGTCAATATTCTGCTAGGTTGTAACACTTTCTTAAACTCATAATTTCAAAATCTAAACGTATGTTTAATAACACTTCCATGCATGTACAGTATGTGTGTATGTATGTATGTATGTATGTATGTATGTATGTATGTATGTATGTATGTATGTATGTATGTATGTATCAGTGGCGTGCATTCTGGGTAGGCTAGGTCTGCTGCGCCTACCCAGACAGACAGGAAGAAATTTATTAAATTTGTATTTAAAAGTAATACTGTTAATTTAAGAAAGTCTGCAGAGTCCTTAACTAATTTCAGCAAATTTTGGCTTGGCATCCTATTTTCATTTCCTTTTGGTTGGTACTGTACGTCGCATTTCAATTATTGTCCGCTGTGTGCTCGCTCTCGCGTCATCTTTCGTCACTGGAGAGTTGGGCAGCTCGGCTTGCTGAGCCTCCCTGGCCCTGCAGTGAGCGTAGTGTTTCCCTTCATAATCAGTACATTAGAACAGCTGGCGCATGCGCCCTGATTTACGTGTCTTGCCCATTGCCGTAGTACGTTAGGCTGGTAGGCGCTAATGAAAGCGCTTTTGGTGATGAAATTACTGTATTATAGTGTTTATTTGAACTTCTATTGGTAAAGTGAGTGTGTTATAGAGTTTATTTAAACAAAGTGAGGTAAAACTAGTGCGATATTGTTGTAATATGGCAGAAGATCACTGTATAATTGAACAGATTTTTAAAAGGACTTTCGGTTGTAGATCATTGAACGAAAAAGTTGAAATTGTAACTGTGGGGGGAAGACCAGTGCCGGCGCTTCCGAACTTTAAGTTTTTACATAAAGAAAAGAGTAGAGAATATTTACGTTATTTCAATGTGAACCAATATGTGAAAACTAATTAGCTAACAGGATGCAGTCATTATTTTGCTGGCCATGCTTATTAATTTGTAACGATTTTTTTAGTAGGTTATTTTACGACGCTTTATCAACAGCTTAGGTTATTTAGCGTCTGAATGAGATGAAGGTGATAATGCCGGTGAAATGAGTCCGGGGTCCAACACCGAAAGTTACCCAGCATTTGCTCATATTGGGTTGAGGGAAAACCCCGGAAAAAACCTCAACCAGGTAACTTGCCCCGACCGGGAATCGAACCCGGGCCACCTGGTTTCGCGGCTAGACGTGCTAACCGTTAATTTGTAACGAACAAAGTGTGTGGAACAAAGAGGGTTATAATAATTTAAATAATCTCAGCAATGCCATTGTCAAACACGAACGATCGCAATGTCATTTGCGTTCGGTTGTTCAGCTTTCTTGTTTTGGAAGTGTTCGTATTGACACCCAACTTGATCAACAATTGAAATCGGATGTGGCGCGTCACAATGAAATGGTGAAGAAGAACAGAGAAATAATGAAAAGCCTAATCGACACAACGTGCTTCTTAGCCATGCAAGTACTGCCGTTCAGAGGGCATGGCGAAAGTGAAGATTCACTTAACAAAGGCAACTATATAGAATGTTTACATTTGTTGAGCAGCTACGACACTACTCTTCGAGAACATGTAGAGTCGTCTACAACATTTAAGGGCACATCAACAGAATTCAAAATGACCTGATAGCTGCTATCAGTGGCGTGTTGATGGAATCTATTAAGAATGACATTTCCATGGCCCAGCATGTTGCAGTTATTTTAGATGAAACATCCGATGTAAGCAACAAATCACAACTATCCACCACTCTCAGGTATATCCATGACCAGACAGCACAGGTTCAAAAAACGTTTATTTCCTTCGTTGATGTGAGTGCAGATAGATCCTGTAATGGTTTATTTAATCATGTAATGGACATAGTGGGATCTTATGATATTAGAGACAAATTAGTTGGTCAAACATATGACGGTGCGGCAGAGATGGCTGGAGAAATAAATGGACTTAAAACCACAGTTCAAGACATTTATCCTAGAGCTCTATTTGTTCATTGTTTCAGTCATGTCCTAAATCTAGTCTTATCTCAGTCAGCTATGAGTATTAAGGAGTGCCGGATCTTTTTTTCAGACATTGAATGGACTAAGTAGCTTCTTCTCCAAGTCTACAAAACGCGCGCATGCTCTTACTGAATATTCCAACAGGATAATTCCAAGAAATGCACCCACAAGATGAAATTTCTCTTCCAGAATAGTCAATATTGTAAAGGAGAACCGTAAATTGCTGGTGGACTTTTTTAAAAATATACTCAACAACTCATCAGACTGGGAAAGTGAAACTGTTGCTCTTGCGCGTGGATATTTGTCTTTCCTTTCAGAGTTTGAGACCAAATTTCTTCTAAATGTGTTATCAAAGATCTGTGCATACATTGACATTCTGTACAACATTCTTCAAACGAAGCATTTGGATATTCTGTATTGTGTAGAAAAGGTTAATGAAACAAAACGTATTGTTCTACATGAGAGATACAGATTTGATGCATTATGGAGTGATGTTTGTAATGAAGTCGAATGTGAAGAAGTGCCGCGAAAAAGAAAATGCCTGGAAAATGATGTCATAATATACAGGAGAATATTTTTTGAAAAAATAGACAATGTGACAAACCATATTACAGATAGGTTTGGAAATCTCCCTCAGTTGGAATTTATTTCATTGCTTGATCCAAACAAATTTCAGTCTTATAAATTAAATTTTCCTAATTCCGCCCTGGATGCGCTGAATGTAAAGCACAGTGCAGTGCTTGATATAGTTCGTCTAAAAAATGAATTGACAGTCTTATATTCAATGGAAGAGTTTCGTGGAAAATACCCTCATGAACTGGTGACACATTTAAAATCAAAACAACTCCACACAGAATTTGTCGAATTGTACAAATTGACCCTACTGGTTTTGACCATACCAAGCACATCTGCATCTGCTGAGAGGTCATTTTCTGCCCTTAAGCGGATTAAATCACTTCAAAGATCAACTCAAGGGCAAGAAAGGTTAAGCAGTTTAGCCTTGATGTCCATTGAGAAGAAAAAGCTGAAAGAAATCTGAAAATCCCTTACATTCCACAGCGATGTCATTGAGGAGTTTTCTAAAAAGGAACGCAGAATGGAGTTCACCTTTAAGTAAATAAGGTATGATTTATTTAATTACCAATTTATTTTATCATTAGTTTCCGGAAGTTTCTGTTTTCTTACCCTCCTTCTGGCTGCTGCTCTGGTTTGATGTCAGAACTCACTAAAATTATATCAAATTATCAATATGTTCGAGATATTGTAAGTTGTATACCTATGTAGCATGCAAACATGAAGAGCCTACCCTAATGCCATAGGTTGCGCACGCCACTGGTATGTATGTATGTATGTGTGTATGTATGTATGTAGGCCTATGTATTTTTAGTAGATTATTTTACGACATTTTATCAACATCTTAGATCATTTAGCGTCTGAATGAGATGAAGGTGATAATGCCGGTGTCCAGTTACCCAGCATTTGCTCATATTGGGTTGAGGGAAAATCCCGGAAAAAACCTCAACCAGGTAACTTGCCCCGACCGGAAATCGAACCCGGGCCACCTGATTTCGCGGACAGACGCGCTAGCCGTTACTCCACAGGTATGAACTGTATGTATGTATGTATGCATGCATGCATGCATGTATGCATGTATGTATGTATGTATGTATGGTAAAGTTAGCAATGTAGTGACTTACCGAAGGAGGTTTTTGAAGAAAGTGGATAAATGCGAATTGGAACTTGTAGGCAGTGCTGTTTTCTACTTATTCAAGTGTTCTCTTCACGGATTTTGAGCGACTGTGGTGCAGGTAATCTATATTCATGAACTTTCCTAATTGCACGTTCCGGGTGATATTTGGGTTAGCAGGTAAAGACCTTGCTTCATCTAAAGACACGGTCAACTGTTTCCCTCCTCAAAAGTTTTCTAGTGCGGAGCAGCAGACTGTGTCAGCTGACCACTGGAACGCTCGCGCGCTCTCCAGTCTTTATGATTTAAAATGTGGCGAAATAGAAAAACCCCAAAACTCGTTACAATCGATTTCTCGGTTTATTTATCGGTTCAATAGTTCACACACCAGTTAACACCCTCAATCGATACGCCTTCAGTGTTATTAGGCTTTACAATGGAACTCCTGTTGGCCGTAGTGTATGCAACGGAGAAGGCATTGGAGACATCGTCACGGATTCCAATCCGTCTTAAGAAATTATTATTTTTCTTTTGTTAACGTGATGTCCTTTGTTGATGTAGCTGCAGGCAGGGACCGTGCTGACACTCCAAAAAGACCTCACTTTGCGGCCGTTTCGTATCGCAAAAAAAATGTCCGAATATGGACTCAGATATAAACCCATTCAGAGTTGTAGAATCAAGGAAGGAGAATTGAAATGATATTATCACTTTAACAGATTATTTAATAAAATTAATTACTAATGGCATAGTGGGAAATGTAGTACATTCACTTTTACTGGTAACATGAACAAGAGGCAGAATAAATAAATTGTAATAAAAGTTGTACGTAGTTCTATGTGTATAAAATTATGATAAAATTTAAATTGTTCCAACAATTTTCTTAGCAATCTGTGCTCTGGCTCATTTAATAGAGTTTCTGTCTACAAATCAGCAAATATGGATTCAATTTCCGGGTAGAGAAATAGAGATTCCTGCCTGATAAGGACAAGGTACATGTCTATGTCCTCTACCTTGTATTTGTCATTTGTTGTCTCAAGCGGTAGTTTTCCTCCATGCTGATCACATGGTCAGGAAATCCTCGTATTTATGTAGCTATATCTAACGTTCACAAGAATGAGGGTGAAACAGATGAACTCCAACTGATATTACTTACTTACAAATGAAAGGGTACACGGGAAAAACGAACAATGTCACATTTCCATTAAGGGTGAGATAATCATCTGTTTCAGTATATATATATATATATATATATATATATATATATATATATATATATGTGTGTGTGTGTGTGTGTGTGTGTGTTTTTACTGGAAATGAAGGAAATGACGAGTGTATCCGTGGTTTTAATTCTCCCTTACTTTCGGTAAAAATAACATTAAAGTTAGTAGTAATACAGTGAATTAGATAACGACATCAGCCTTATTATTGTGACATTGTTCGTTTTTCCCTGTACTCTTCAAATGGCTTTTAAGGAACCCGGAGGTTCATTGCCGCCTTCGCATAATCCTGTCATTGGTCCCTATCCTGTGCTAGATTAATTCAGCCTCTAATATCACATCCCACCTCCCTCAAATCCATTTTAATATCATCCTCCCATCTACATCTCGGCTCCCCAAAGGTCTTTTTTCCTCCGGCTTCCCAACTAACATTCTATAAGCATACGTGCCACATGCCCTGCCCATCTCAAACGTCTGGATTTAATATTCCTAATTATGTCAGGTGAAGAATACAAAGCGTGCAGTTCTGCGTTGTGTAACTTTCTCCATTCTCCTGTAATTTCATCCCTCTTAGCCACAAATATTTTCCTAAGAACCTTATTGTCAAACACTCCTAATCTCTGTATCTCTCTCATAATGAGAGTCCAAGTTACACAGACATACAGAACAACCGGTAATATAACTGTTTTATAAATTCTAACTTTCAGATTTTTTGACAGCAGACTAGATGACAAAATCTTCTCAACCGAATAATAACACGCATTTCCCGTATTTATTCTGCGTTTAATTTCCTCCCGAGTGTCATTTAGCCTATATTTGTTACTGTTGCTCCAAGATATCTGAATTTCTCCACCTTTTCGAAAGATAAATCTCCAATTTTTATATTTCGATTTCGTACAATATTCTGATCATGAGACATAATAATATACTTTGTCTTTTCGGGATTTACTTCCAAACCTATCGCTTTACTTGCTTGAAATAAAATTTCCGTGTTTCCCCTAATCGTTTGTGGATTTGCTCGTAACATATTCATGTCATCCGCATAGACAAGAAGCTGATGTAATCCGTTTAATTCCAAACCCTCTGTGACGATTATTTGTGAAAACTCACAGTACGCAGGAGTTAATCATGAACCGAAGTGGAAATTCTCACTAGAGGCATAACTGCCACCGTAGTCTGATACTCTCTGATTTGTTTTTCAATTTGCTTTCAATGTTTACATAATCACACATAATTTTGTAACAATATTTCTGCTAAAAAGTCAATTAATGACACATCGTAGAGTACATGAGAGAGACAGCGACTAAGCTTCAAAATTAGGGGTTCTGTCACTCTTTGAACTTTTTTTAATGCAAGCTACTACACGTGAAATCTTGTAAGGGGTTGTAAGACGTTCTTAGGTGTAGGACTAGCCTATAAGCCTTTGTTGCAGAAAAAAAAACAAGTAACGAAACATTATAAAATTCCCGCCTCCTAGCGGTTTCAGATATATTGACTGTCATTACAGAATGGCAAGAATAACATTTTGAAACGTACCCTATTAACTTAAATTTTAAATTCCATTATTAATAATAATGTGTTTTAAATGTTTGTAGAAGCGGCTCCGCTTCAGAGCCTTTAACTACTGACACAACTGCTTCATGTAATGGTTAGTAAAGAAGCAGAAGCAATGAAGAAAATAAAATATGTATTAAGATGTGGAAATGCGCAAAGAAAATCATAGCAACAAAATGACACCCGTTATAATAACGTTAAGTAGTTAAGTAGGTGTACTAAAAAGTGAAAAATGAAAAAAAAAATAAATAAAATAAAATAAAGAAGTAAAGAAGGAGGAGAATAAGGAGAAAAAAACAGAAGACGAAAAAATTTAGTCAGAATATCTGTATAGATCAATGCCCCATAATATTTATTTCAGAGTGATAAACTACAAATAAGCATTTTTCAGATACAATTAGTGTGAGCCATAACGAAACTCTTAGTAGAAACATGAAATATTCAACACAGATCTTGATTATGTAGCTAATCGGCGATATATGTGATGGAGGGGGGAAAAGAACTGGTCATCCTGCCCTATTATCTCCTGACCAATAGTCCGTCCCAGGAATCTCTGGAGTAACTTCGCGCATATGGGGGCGTAGTCTATCAAGTGTATTGCGGGCAGCATGAGTTCGAGTCCGTTAAGGGGTAAGATGCTCGTGGTAGAAGATAGAGTAGAGTTCAGATAGAAATTATTCCCTCCTGCAAGCGGTTGCTCGCTTCGTTCAAGCAATGCCTCCCTCCCAGAGCAGTCATTGGCCCTATCCCTCCCACATACCACTTGCACAGAGGTCTTGTTTCGCCTTTCTACTCCACAGATACCTGGAACGGACCATAGTTATCTCATAAGTGGTGCATTATTGGTATCACTTGTGGATTCAGACCTGTCTTCGGACTGTTGACTAAACAACAACCTTGATTACTTCCTGGTTTATTTATTGATAAGGTAATATTTTCCACATTGTCACTTCGTATGTCTGACACGGATACAAAACATCAATTAACTCTGGTTAAATTCGAGTTGCGCTTTTATTTTATTTCATACGCACCTTCATTACAGCATAACATAATGAGCAGTTATATAGCAAATGTCCGATAGAAGTATATGAAATTTGATTTATGCGAGATAAAACAGAGGCGACTGGACGGTGTCCGCAAACAGAGGTCATAGAAAGTTAGACTTCCTGCTGTCGTTTACAGCCGGTATCACAACCTTTCGTCATGTGGAGATATCAATCAGTAGCATGCGCAAAAAGAGAAACAAATGATAAAAGTCAAGCTATCTAGCAAGCCATCTATTAATCAAACCTTCTTTCATCAATGAAACATTAATTCTTCAGGTTATATCGACTATTTTAGTTACAAATTAATACCGATCACATAACGGAATACAAATGCTGACATGATAACTTTACTTGAGTCTATATTTTATACTGACAACAATTTCTAAGGTCCGATTTCATCAACATGTTACTAATCCACAATTATCTAAGTATTTTTTGTTAAATAGGTCCGTCTTTTGGTTATCAAGTAATGTGTAGTTTTAATTATTAACTATGTCTCATTTATTTAATTGGATTAACGTTTTGGCAAGTATTTGATATCATCAGATCACCATAAGTATCATGTTATACAATACTGAATACTGAATTACAAAAATTAAGTGGAATGAAGTAATATTCGAACAAACAAACATGGTTACCACTTGACTAGATAAATGTTACATTATAATTAGACGTGCACTGACTCAGCTGTTTACATGAACAATATTTTCATTTTATCATAATGTTAAGATTTGACTCAAATGGAATTATGACGTGCAATAATTACATATATTATTAAATATTCACGTGAAAGTATTGTGTTCCGTTTAATACGTAAATTAAACTAACAGGTTACGATCATGCTTGATGCTAAATGATTACTCTGTTTGAAAAATTATGCTATTGATAAATACATGTACATATGTCAAGATATCACCTGTGGTATTGCATTTTATCATAAATGTTGAAGATTGAGCACAGAATGAAATGTGAAAACAAAATGGCATTATGCTACTGAATCTTCATGTGGAAAATATTATGTACCATATCTTACATAAGTTGAAAACAAGTAAATTAAGAGCATGCTTGATACAAATGATTGCTGTGTGTTAAAAGTCTTGCTGTTAAAATCGCGTTTACATATTCTAGTAGCTGCCCATGGTAGCTGGCATGAGAATTAAAATAGTGATAAATATTAAAATGTTAAATAAATTTTTAAAATACAGCTGAGGTAGGTTAAATATGGTACAAATTTGGCTGTCACGTCTCGAAGATCAGTCAGCTGGTTTCGGTGCTGTGTTAGTTATTAACATGATGTGAACGGGTCGGTTGTTCAGCTGAGACTAATTTAATTGCTTATCGGTCTATACCACCTTTTCAAAATGAAAATAACTATTTTTGCTTTTTACAACTAATAGCAAACGTTGTGTTGCAGGGCATGGAGGAGATTTACGTGGTCAAAGTGCGCACGGAGCCCGACCCGGCGCGTCTGTACCCATCGGAACGGCGCTACTCGGCACTCACGGTGGGAGGCTTGGGCGCCGTGCACTTGCTGCTGGGCGCCACGTCGCTCCTGCTGGGCGGTCTGGGACTGGCTCTGCAGTCCGATACCTGCTGGACTGGGCGATACGGCGGCGGTCTGTGGCTTGGCATCGCAGCTGCGGCGGCTGGGGCTGCCGGCATCCTAGCTTGGAGGCGGTGAGTGAACACTCCTTCGAGCTTGCGCATAGTCCTACTGCCTTAATCCAAACATAGCTTCAGTAGCCGTAAGTGGGCGAGCGGTAACTTGCTAGCGTTTACATCCCAGACGGGATAGAGCTGAACCTTTTACTTTCTCACTATACAGGTCTAGGCACTATTACCTCAATTGAGGTAGAGCCCGGACGAGAAGTTATGGCACCGGCGCGAGGGACGGATTTTAGTTCGTTTGCTTGGACTCGCTCTCACACTCAACTGGAGGGGTGTTGGGTCAGTTGGTTACTAGCATTCCGAATGTTCAGATCGTTCTGCTACTATCGCTATTGCTAATACTGAAAACATTGTCCTTCTGACCGCCCTCATTATGGCATTGTCTAAAGTGTGAAATCATAGAGTAGTTCCTAGTCAAGGACATGAAATAGCTTACAATGTATGGAAATTCATGTCAGAAGAGGCTGTAAACGGAATACCAATTCCATTGAAAAGCGTGTGTGCAAGAGTACTGGCTGCCACTGGTATTTCAAAGCGAACCTTGGCAAGAATCAGGAAAGAAAGGAAAAACATTGAGGCAGGAACAGCAGATTCTTTCTCCAGTCCGGAAAAATCACAGCCGAAGAAGAAGGTTGTTGCAGCTGTAGACAGTTTTGATGAGGAAGTCATAAGAAGACTCATCTATAATTTCTAGGCTACGCATAAGCAGAGGCCGACTCTGCAATCGCTTCTTCCAAAAATGGATATCAGTGTACGATTGTGTGAAGAAAATAGAGAATAATTACACTGAAATTGAGCACGTGATGGACAGTACTTTTTAGAACATTTCCATAGACTTAGAGACATCTGATTCCAGCACAAAACAGTCGTCTGATTCGGTCGGAGAATAAGAATATAAAAGATGGAATAGCGGGCGTAATTCCATTAGGTACCTTCGGACTCTTGAGTAGGAAAGTGGTGATACTAAGGTAAGACGAATGTTTTTGAAAAGAGATGAAACGGATATGCCTGCCGCTCTGAGCTTGAGAACCGTAACCCAAACAACCCCGACTCCTCTACCCTGCTGACCGGCAATTTAAAACTTCGCGCAGGTTGGTGCCATAACATCTCGTCTCAGCTCTACGGACCGATTATTTAATCCTGACAGCTCAGCGACGCGAAAGAGAGGAAGTAATAGGAGGATTGGGGAGAGTTCTGGAGTAGATATAAGGGCGAGGGATCGGTAAAGGAATGCAGTACATCTTAATTGTACTGGAAACATACCGCTCTACCGCATGTGTGACACCCGATGCTTCGAAGGCAAGCGAGTGAATAACCCAAACACCCCTTGGCGTAACTAAATGGACTCGCTTGACCCACGCGCATATCTCCGTCGACTATCACGACTGTGCTGCAAATTTCCCCTGAACTTCCCACTCTATCTTCCCCGGTTGAGACGAGTACACTGGGAAGTAAGCATTGCTTAGTGACGGATTGTATAAGGCTTTTACGAACCTTCGGCTCTCGCTGGTCGCCTGAAATCCATCACTGATACACAGTACCTACTTTTTTTATATATTAGTTGACAGCATGTCAACACCTTGCTAGCTGTATGTTTGCATCGTTTCTGTCACTCTCTTGGCTTGTCTCCGCTCCACCCATCCTTCGTCATATGATAACGCAGAATTCCTGCACGGAAATATCATATGTACTTCGGTAATAATATGATATGCGTAAAATAATCACTTAGTGATTTAAGACGGCGCTCATTCCGTCGAATCCCGGCCACTTAGTCACTCGTAATGAGTGCACCTCTGTACATAGTGTGTTGGACATTGTGCCACTGTCACACATGTGTGACAGTGCATGAGGGTTGGCCACAAAAGGGAAACCGAGAGGTGGAACTTAAACTGAGAGGATTCAATCCGGCATCGGAACTGGAATCCGGTGTGGCTTAATGGATAAAGCATCAGCACGCAGAGCTGAAAACCCGGGTTCGAGTCCCGGTGCCGGAGAGAATTTTTCTTCGCTCCACCCATCCTTTCTGCACGGAAATATCATATGTACTTCGGTACATCATAATATTATGTAGGTTTGTTATTTCGTTGTGAAAATCTAAGACTTTCACTAGGTCTATATCTAGTGCCTACTCTTATCTATCATTGATTAAACTACCTTAAGTTAACTCGACTAAATTTATCGCATTGACATAGTTTATGGATGTATGCGCATGTTCTTGCATTAGTTTATGCTTTGTGAAAGTCCATTTGCCAGTTTTACTTAACATTTCCCGCTGGAACGCTAGTCTTTCTTTGTCCATTTTCGGGCACTTGAAAAGGAGGTGGTCGACGGTCTGTGATTGTTTATAAGGCAGTGTCAGCGAAAAGGAAGTAGGCGTGGGTTTCTGAGTTCCGTTTCACTTCCCCGTTGTGCCCAGGGCTGCACTATACCAAGTGCAGAGCGCTCCGCTCAGATCAGCTACTGGCCGAGAATGCGCTCATCAGACATGCTTGCATGGCGGGCATAGTTTGAGTCATTACTGATCCCTAACGTCCGTCATATCTTTGCTCATGTAACGTTGATTAATAATGATATGCATACAATTATATTTTTATTTCATAAGTAGGCCTAATATGGCAGTACAACTCACTTGACGATGTGTGTCAGAGGAAGAACAGTTTATTATAGGACTGTACATCTGAACTCTGATTAGTGTACTGTGTTACTTGTTACTAATCAGCGATGTATGCAATGGAAGGGGAAAAGAACTGACCAACCTACCCCATTATTTCCTAGCTAGATGCCTTAAAAGTGATGCCTTATTGGTATCACTTAAGAGGTTCAAACCTGTCTTCGGATAGTTGACTAAACGGGTGTACATCAATTGAGTGCGAAAAGATTTAAAATGCATCAGTTGAGCTCGAGGTCAGTTTTTGTGTAAACATCAGTTGAGCGCGGGGTCAGTTTTGGGTATACATCAGTTGAGCGCGGGGTCAGTTTTGGGTATACATCAGTTGAGCGCGGGGTCAGTTTTGGGTATACATCAGTTGAGCGCGGGGTTAGTTTTGGGTATACATCAGTTGAGCGCGGGGTCAGTTTTTGGGTATACATCAGTTGAGCGCGGGGTCAGTTTTGGGTATACATCAGTTGAGCGCGGGGTTAGTTTTGGGTATACATCAGTTGAGCGCGGGGTCAGTTTTGGGTATACATCAGTTGAACGCGTGGTCAGTTTTTGGTATACATCAGTTGAGCGCGGGGTTAGTTTTGGGTAGACATCAGTTGAGCGCGGGGTTAGTTTTGGGTATACATCAGTTGAGCGCGGTGGTCAGTTTATCCTAGGGTCAGAGATGACACGTAGCGCGTGAGAAAATTTGTGTGCACTGTAAGTCAGGCTTGGTGGAGAAAAAAAAAATCAGTCCTTGGGGCTTTCTAATGAGTATAAAGATAACAATACTGACAACGGTAAATGGTTGCACTGGGTATTCGGTTTTTAATTTCTTCCTGCAAATGAAGTCGGAGATGCATTTGTTGAAGATTCAGATAGCAACCAACCTGTTAATGAAAGTATCACAGCCTTTGCTGATTATTTAGTATCAAATTTCATAGAACCAGATTCGTTATTTCCCTCTGAAATATGGGATTCCGATACTGTTACATCAGACAGAACTAATAATGCATGTGAGACTTTCCACAAAGCGTTCTCTGTGAATTTTAATAGTGCGCATCCTCATATATATTTGTTTCTTCAAGTCATTATTGAGACAAACTAGCACATATATTAAAATGAATGACAACGGGAATACTGTTAGAGCCAATCCTACAAATAGAAGTAGGAAACAGTAGCCTATATAGAAGAATTACTTTGTAGATACAGACGCGGAAATATTACTAGAATTATTGGTTCCCTACAGATAGTGGCCTAATATTATCCAAGAAAGTGACTTAGATATTAAAGAATCCATTACTGGCACTGGAACAAATATTTTAAATTCTGATAAGTACCAAGTTATCGGTACGAGCATTTTTACGAGAGCAGTATTTTTAATCATACCTGTCAATGTTCAGAGAGTCCTAAGGCTGGCCGTCCACTGGAGCCGAATTCGACCGAATAACAACTCGGCCGTTTACGGTCGTACACGGCCGAATGGTCCCACAACAAGAGAATGCATTGGCGCGCGTCCATTACACTCGCCCTATTCGGCCGTTTGCGGCCGAAGACGACCGAATGATGATTGGATCCAATTCAGATGGGATTTTCCGGTCTCATTCGGCCGAACAGAGCAACACGTGGTCACTGTTTCCATAAATTTCGCCTTGAACGCCGAAAAATTAATTAGATCTTGTATTTTTTTTATTCATTAAACAAGTGAAATAAAAATTTTAAGGCTTAACAAATTATTATTCATGTACTACTTACTTTAATATCACTGACAAACGTTTCTCAGGAGGTACAACTTCTCTGAAATTTGACCATTTTGAGATTGATGGACGAATTACATTTAAAATATATTGAAATATCAACATTCATCCGACAGTAATCGAAAAACTTAGCACTATCTTCTAGAAGTTTATTGTGTAGGTGTAGATGATGAAACTTACCCAGGCGACATCTTTCTCTAAGTACGTATTGGATATACCCTATATTTTCGTCGTTTCGTCCTCCGTCTCCTCATTAGGTAGGGATTGTCCAATAATAGTAACATGTCCTCCACATTCATTCTAATAATAATAATAATAATAATAATAATAATAATAATAATAATAATAATAATAATAATAAGTAGAAGGAAATTGTACCAGAACAATGGAAGGAGTCCATAATTTGGCTTATTTTTAAGAAGGGGACAAGACTAACTGTAGTAAATTTCGAGGAATAGCCTACCACTTTTGTTAACTTCGTACAAAATTTTGTCCAATATTCTTTTGAGAAAGTTAACTCCATATGTAGATGAAATTATTGGGGATCAACAGTGCGGTTTTGGACTAATAGTTCGACTATTGATCAGATTCTTTGTATTCGACAGATATTGGAGAAAAAATGGGAGTATAAGGGTACAATGCATCAGTTATTCATAGTTTTCAAAACAGGCATATGAAACGTAGAGCAGAGTCCGTATACGACATTAGGAAAGTTCAGGATAACAGAGAGGGTTTGGAATTGAACGGGTTACATCAGCTTGTTGTCTAAGCGGATGACGTGAATATGTTAAGAGAAAATCCTCAAACGATTAGGAGAAACACGGAAATTTTACTTGAAGCAAGTAAAGCGATAGATTTGAAAATAAATCCCGAAAAGACAAAGTATATATGTCTCGTGACCAGAATTTTTTACGAAATGGAAATATAAAAATTGGAGATTTATCCTTCGAAGAGGTGTGGAAAAATCCAAATATCTTGGAGCAACAGTAACAAATATAAATGACACTCGGGAGGTAATTAACCGCAGAATAAATATGGGAAATGCCTGTTATTATTCGGTTGAAAAGCTTTTGTCATCCAGTCTGCTCTCAAAAATTCTGAAACTTAGTATATATCAGCTAGTTATATTACCGATTGTTCTGTATGGTTGTGAAACTTGAACTCTCACTTTGAGAAAGGAACAGAGGTTAAGGGTGTTTGATATTAAGGTTCTTAGGAAAAAATTTCAGGCTAAGAGGGATGAAGTTACAGGAAAATGGAGATAGTTACACAACGCAGAACTGCACGCTTTATTCCTTACCTGACATAATTAGGAACATTAAATCCAGACGTTTGAGATGGGCAGGGCATGTAGTACCTATGGGCGAATCCAGAAATGCATATAGAGTGTTAGTTGGGAGGCCGGAGGGAAAAAGACCTTTGGTGAGGCCGAGATGTAAATAGGAGAATAATATTGAAGGATTTGAGGGAGGTGGGATTTGATGATAGAGACTGGATTAATCTTGCACAGGATAGGGACCGATAACGGGCTTATGTGATAGCGACAATGAACCTGTGGGTTCCTTAAAAATCATTTGTATATATATGTACTTTTTAGTTGGTTATTTAACGACGCTCTATCAATTACGAGGTTATTTAACGTCGATGACATTTGTGATAGCGAGATGATATTTGGCGAGATAAGCCGAGGATTCGCCATAGATTACCTGGCATTCAACTTACGGTTGGAGAAAACCACGGAAAAAGCCCAACCAGGTAATCAGCCCAAGCGGGGATCGAACCCGCGCTCGAGCGCAACTTCAGATCGGCAGGCAAGTGCCTTAACTGACTGAGCCACGCCGGTGGCTGTATGTATGTATGTATGAAGTATAAGCATGTAGCACGAGAACTACAACTGCTAATTGACGGCCGAAGCGTCGGCTCCAGTGGACGATCGATCGGCTCTTCTGCCGGTTGTCCGGCATTCGGCCGTATACGGCCTAACAAATATTCGGCCGTTCACGGTGCCAGTGGACGGCTAGGCTAAGTCTGTACAAAATAGGAAGGGAAATTGTTGCGGGTCGTGTTGAACTGACTGCCGCACTCAACTGATGCATTCAGTTCAGGTAAAATTTTCTCTTGCGCTCAAGTGATTAACTCCCGACTAAACAACACCAATAAGTACTAAACTATGTTCTTAAGAATTTTTCAAAGCAGTGTCCATCTGCAATCACATATTAACGACATATTTTCATAAAATAAAGCCTTCTATTCCTCGTCCAGATTTACGGCATGCAGAAGACCCCAGTTCAGCACTGAGACTGCTCCTTTCGCAAAAAAAAACCGCGGAGGGCTTTGACTGAGACTACAGAATTATTTAATGGTCGAATCAGAAAATAACGAAATATAAAATCTTAAAAAAGTAACGACGATTTGTACAAGTTCTTGAGGAAGAGTAAAACTGCATCGGCAGTGTTAACAGTCAAAGAACGTATAAAAAGCCAAATGTTTGACGTACCTTGAGGCTTATCTCGCGCACCGAATCTAATACGAGAATAGTGGTTTTATTTCCGGTACACGAGAGACTGAGGTTCGGTCGCGGGCAGGACTACGAGATGTGTGATAGGCAAGACTGCTCTGAGGAAGATCTTCCTTGCCATTTTGATCTTCTTATTTGGACTCTCCGTAGTCTCTGAAGTTAAAAAGAAACATTTAATACCGGTAATTACTAAATGTTCAGTCCCAATAGATTGTTCGAAACTTTGTGCAGCATGCTTTCTCTGAGCACTTCTGTTTCCTCTGTCAGTTTCTTTTCACTGTTTATCCAGCATCGCCGTATCAAGTCACTGACTCTGAATAACTCTTTAGTTATGTAAATCTGCAGATACAGCACCGTCTCACAATTTAATTTCTGCACTGATTCACTCTCATTATTAATGTGAGAGTAGAATTTCCATGGCCTTAAAATGACCGGAAATGTCACTCCTCATGTATTTGTAACTTAAGCACTGATATGTGAACGCAAAAAGTAATTTAAATTAAGTTATATCTTCAATTCAATTATGGTTTATTTAATGAAGCTCACAACTGCCGAGATTATATCAGCGTCGCAGGTGTGCCGGAATTTTGTCCTCCAGGAGTTCTTTTACACGCCAATAAATCTACTGACATGAGCCTGCCACATTTAAGCACACTTAAATTTCATGGACCTGGGACGGGATCGAACCCGCAACCTCGGGCACAGAAGGTCACCACTCTACCGGCTCGCAACCCTGGCCGACAGTTCTATCCTTGATGACGTTTATTAATTATATGAGTAGAATATAAAATATTAATAAATTCAAACCTTAAAAAAAACTTCTTTCAGGGTATTACGTACATTTTTGTTCTGGAATTTCTCACCTCATAGCTTTTCTAAGTTTAATTATATTAACGCAACATTTAATCTAATTATAGTCCGCGGTAAAAGAAACTTAAAAGGTGCGAAGCATTAATATTTTGTTTAAGTCGTAGCCGTGAATTCTGATTCCACTTCAGGCATGTCCCATTATGTGTATATCCAAACCAGTTCCAAAAATCTCCTAAAACAATAACCTTGTGGTTACATCCGTCCGTGGGTAATCGCATTAACGTAACGAAAGACTCTCATCCGAAACAATCACATCACACAATTAAAAATATTCATCTCAAAGAGATGCTTGATTCTATTACATCTACATGACTACGTCCTCCTCTAATATACAGGGTGATTCAAGACGAGTTACCATCACTTACGGAGCTTATTTCCGAAGAAATATTGGGCAAAAAATGTCATTTAAATATGGGTCCTATTCTCAATATTTTCAGAGTTACACTAATTTGAAATTGTTTGTAAAATACCTTTTGTCTTTAGTTTTAAGCGTAAAAATATTACAATTAGAGAACGAACTATTCAGGAGTACGATTTCTTTAATTAGCTAATATTCTGAAGCTAAAAATATGTTGTGACTTCCTTAGTTGCATCAGAATGAAACATGCTATTGTCCGGAACAAGAAGAGTGCCAAATATGACGTATGTCGCATGGCATGGCTTAGTATAGCATGATGCAATTATAATTATTATAAGACTTACAAGCAATTGTACTCTTACACCGCCCACATCACTGCAGTAGGCCTATATGGCACACTTCCGGCTTCCAAGTTCGCATTAATATTGATAGCCTGCCAAGAATGATTGCATGAACACGTACATAAAATTGGTCTTTCATATCCGTGAATTTTCAGGGTCAAGACGAAGTAAGCTCTCAAAAAAGCTTCCCGAAACTGATAAAATATTCATATCTTCCCAAGTGTTATGAGTTTAAAGCCTTCAGAAATACCGTATTTCTGAGGGCTTCAAATACCTAACTCCAAATTTCACAATTTTTCACAGAACAGATTTATATCTGCTTATTCCCTCATTATAAAAAGTCATAAAATCATAAAACTAAAAATGACAATCATACTAATATCACAATAATTCTGTGTAAGAATGACAGTTCAAAATTGTCGTTAAATAAAACTATACATTTAGATTCATTAAGCTGTAAGAGAATTTATTTCAAATATTAAATATACATTATGATTCTGCAATAAGAAACTCATTCTAACGATTTACTCTGGCTCAGCTCTAAAATGTTCTCTCAATTTTTCCAGATGGTACGTGGACAACAACATTCGATGGTTCTTCATCTGTTCAACCGTGGCCGCCACAACTTCCTTGCTATGCCTCGTCATCACAGCAGCTGCTCTGGCGGCCATTCAGGAGCAAAGATCTAATCAGGATCTCTACAGATCCATCTACTACGATCAAGGTTTTGTTCATCCGCACAACATCCAGGAACAACCTGTGGTCACCAGTAGCTTCGACGACATTCCATCTCTCAGCTTTCAAGTTGCCCAAGAGAACGGATCAAATACTCCAGAAAGTCATGGCAGAGTGGATGAAGTCACGAAAATGCCATCTTTCCATGATTCTGACAAAGGAATAGATCATCTACCTAACAGTAGTACTGGTGTGCAGAATTCTGCAGGAGCTTTAAATTTTCCAAATCTTCAAGATGTACACATTGGGGTTACGACTGAAAACATTAGCCATGGTCTGGATGATTTGTCGCTTGATGATTTTGAAATTAATATTTCACACGCTTCAAAAGATGAGCATTACAGCCCTGAAGACATAGAAAACAAACATAGTAAAATTTCCAACCAAGAAGAATCCGATACAGAAACTAAAGTTGTGAAAGGTAATAAAAATGGAAATAATGAAGAATATACTCATATAATGCGAATAGCCAATGCGAAATCAAATAAAACTTTAAATAACACTTTTGATTTCTTGAACATAGCGAAAGATTTGAGTAAATTTCACATGATGCTAGAACCTACTGCAGGTTCTGAAATTGAAGACGAAATCAACAGACCCAAAAAATCCACGGAGGAATATGAAGATCAAAGTGGCGGTTTTCAAAAAGGAGTTTTAGTTGAAGAAGATACAACTCCCAAAATTTACAATAATGATGAATCGCAGGACATCATGACAATTCCTTCCATTAAATACGAACCGCAAGACGTTCAAAACATTCCAGAAATAATCCACAATGATAACGTTGACATCAATCATACAATCCCAAAATTTTCATCGCCAAATGAGAAGCTTGAACAACCCGAATACCATAAAGTTCCACGAGGTGGAAGAGAAGTAAGGACTGTAGTTGCTATAAACATTCTCGTAGCTTCTGCCCTCGAATTGGCATGGTCATTACTATCAGCTAGCATTGCTTGGAAGGGAATGAAGAATTGTTATCCTCACGAAAACGCTTCAAGCAGTTGTGAAAGAACAGTGGAAGGCCTTGAAAGGACTCCACCGCCACCTCCACTTTCCTCAAACGGCACGTACAACTCCAGTAAAAGACACAAGACAGACGGAGTCTTCAGGAAACCTGATATCATCTCCAATCATAGACACTGTCATCCAAACAACAGCATCCATCTGAATACCGTTCAAAGTAAAAATGGAATAAATCGCTTGCATATGATTAATACTGTGTCGGAGAGAATTGAACCTTATCTCCCAATGGAAGAAAGCACCATGGAATACCAAGAGCGTGTACATAGGTTTCTAGCGTCAAACAATGTTGCAAACAATAACAGTGATAGTGCTAGCAATATAGATTCTTGAGAGAGATCAATAAGTATCGGTCAGTCCCTAAGTTTCTGAGAATGAATCTTGAAAGGCACTGACAGTAATGAACGCTTTTGGTATTGTTAATTTCTGTGGAAGCTAAATTAAATACGGTATTTTGAGAACTACGGACGAGTTTCGTTAAATACAGTATAAGTCAATCTAAGAGAAATTAATAGAAGGCTATAAAGGCTATATAGCAGCCCTGGGCACAACGGGGAAGTGCAACTAATCTCTGAAACCCCTCCCATGTCCGTTCCGCTTCACTGCCTTATAAACAAACGCACAGTGGGCACTGTGCATCAGTGGTGGATTTCAAGCGACAAACGAGAGAGAAAGTTCGTAAAAGTTATGATACAATCTGTCACTGAGCAGTGCTTGGAGTGAAGGGGAAATATGTATGACTCAATTGAGGTAATAGCTCCCAGGCCTGCTATATCCTATTATCAGGTATGAAGATTATCTTCAACAAAATGCAATTCAGAACTAAGTTCGACACAATGAGCATCGTCGAAAACGTTTTAATTTTGCGTTAGACTGGACTATATGAAAGGTGTTGATTTAAATCGATCGAGCAATTGGCTACGAATTTAAATGATTCGAGTTCAAAGTCGCGATAAATAAATATCTTATTCGTCACAACTCTTAGAATTAACTCTTGGGAAGATTCTGGCGTTCATTGAATTTCCTTTCAAATGAGTATCGACCGTTTTCCCTGAGATAACAATTAATAAATGGAGTGAATGGCTATGAACTTCAATTACGTAAGTTCAAAACCGTGTTAAGAGGGTATTTTTATTCTCAGAAAGGTTCAGGCTTTCATTGAATTTCTTTTGCAATGAGTATTGACTATTTTATCCTAGCATAATAGTTAACCAATTGAACGATCGGTTATGTACTAAGTGATGCGAGTTAAAAACTGTGAAAAAAGGGATATTTTTAATCCTCATAACTCTCAGAAAGGTTCCGACATCAATTGAATTTCCTTTCAAGGTATCGACATTTTACATCGGGTAATAAATAACCAATCAAGCGATTGGTTATGGACTTGAATGACACGAGTTCAAAACCGTGATAAGAGATATTTTTATTCCTCACAACTCTCAGAAAGGTTCTGATGTCTATTGAATTTCCTTTCAAAAGAGTATTGACTGTTTTACCCTGGGATAATAGCTAAGCAATTGAGCAATTGGCTATAGATTGAGCGACGCGAGTTCAAAATCATGATAAAGGGATATTTTTATTAGTCAACTCTCCTTTCAAATGAGTATTGACTGTTTTACCCTGGGATATACAGTAGATGGCTAGAATATGAATTTAACCAATATTTTCTAGCAAAGTTAAAAATCAACGTTAAAAAATTTTAAGATGTCTAACTCTTTGTCCGCCATAGGGCCTATATCTCCAAGGTGTACTTACGTTGACAATTACGTTTCATTTCACATATAGGTAACCTATCGCTCTACAAATAATAATGTTTTGCTCTGGTCTCAGATTATGTACAAAGATTAAGGTGCAGTGTCGATCAATATACAAAGAGAAATTACAAAGAAAGATTATAAAGTTTACTTAATATTTTATTTCAAAATGTTAATACTAAGCTTATTACATTTTAATGTTCCCAACGAATTGACAATTAAAATGTGCTCCATTTCCGAATTAGATGTGCCGTCCATTAGTCTTTCTCCTTTGCTTTTGAACCTGGTTGAATGGCTTTACGAGAGCTGAAGTCGGGACGGGTCCATACACTTAGGCACGCTTTGACCCGTTGTGCGCCCTATACAGAGTGTTTCATAAATATTTTGACAAACCTTGGGGGCATGTTCTTCACGCCAAAACAAGAAAAAAGTTCATATAAACATATGTCTCAAAATCTTTAGTTTTTTAGTTATTAATGAAAGAACATAATAAACATCTGTTAGATATTATCAGCTTGGAAGCAAGTATTGCAACTTTAATCAATTCAGAAACTCATAACAAATGCTCAAAATGTTTTCCTTTTGCTTCCACTTTCATTGTTAGCTTTTTAGTTATTAATAAAGAACATAATGAAACATCTATTAGATATTATCAGCTTGGTAGCAAGTGTTGCGACTTTAATCAAATCAGAAACTCTTAACAAATATTCAAAATGTTCTCCTCTTGCTTCCACTTACATTGTTACGAGTTTCTGAATTGATTAAAGTTGCAGTACTTGCTGCCAAGCTGACAATATCTAACAGATGTTTCATTATGTTCTTTCATTAATAACTAAAAAACTAAGGATTTTCGGACATGTTTATATGAACTTTTTTTCTTGTTTTGGTGTGAGGAACATGCTCCCAAGGTTTGTCAAAATATTCCTGAAACACCCTGTATACTCGATAATTGTCCAAGTCCGTCAAGTGGCCTGGTGGACTTCCTGAATCCGACGCTGACAGCTGGGCCACTTTGCCTCGGCTCCTGCTAGGCCAGATCTCGTTTCGCGGACGTGTAGCCTAATAAGCCCCAGGAGCCCCAAGCTCTTCCTGATCAGTCGACGCTGACAGGTGGGCTACCCTGCTTCCAGGTCCTATCCGCATACGAGTAACCTGATAAGCCCCAGGAGCCCGAAATCCCAAGCCCTTCCATATTGCCATAGGAAACACGTACTACCTCCAAGACTACACTCCAGTCTGTTTCTAATATTGAAGATTATAAATTAAGTGAGCAGAGGTGGAGTGTGTTGGTGGAATGATATAGGGAAACGGGAGTACCTCGAGAAAACCCTATGCAACATCTGATTTGTCCACCACAAATTCCATCACGACCAGACCGGAGATCGAACCCGGGTCGCCTGGATGAAAGACTAGCGCGCTAGCACCTGAGCCACACTTTTAAGCCACATAGTCGGTCACGCATGACAGGCAGGTAAAATGTCGAACTTCTACCTCAGGCAAGATAGAACTACACACAGACAACATACATACATCCGTGCCCAAGGCAGAATAAAACTCATGACCGGCAATTTAATGTAGCTTCAAGGCGTTCCCCAAGGTTGACTTTAGCTATCAAATTCTCCTATAATAGCACATGCCATTCATAAATTATTAAATATCTGTATTAGCACTTGCCTTACAACTTGATCTAGTTTATCTGAATCTTTTAAATAAAAATAATGCCTATCTTAATCGTTTCTGGCTCACGTTGCTGATATGTGAAATCATTGCACTGTGCCAGAGAATGTATTACAGTGCAAACTGACAAGACCAGAAAATCCCTCGAAAGGCGATGGAAATGCCGTAATGGAGAATTGTAAGAGAGGAAACTAGGATAAGTCGAGTCAAATCTGTTGCAGTTCCATTTTCCACAAATAATTCGTGATTCGTCTTAAAACAGTTCTCAGACATAAAAGCAGATGCTCTGTCCGTAACTATAAACAACGAACTTACGTTAATTGCATCCATGAGACTTTGAACTCGCGACCGCGAATATCATACATTTAAACCTCGTGTTGTGAGAAATTCAGACAAATATGAAGTTCGCTATATTGAAATTATTCCAACTATATAATAGTGTGTTACAGTGTTGGTAAGTGTTTGTGAACTGAACTGGTTCCTAAGCGACTACATTCGATAACAGTAATGAACGAAATACTCAAGTGAAGCGAAGAGAAATAGAAAGACTAAATGTTATGTATCGAAAACCTATTTAAAGAGGATTTTAACACGGTGTGGGAACTAAGGCCTAGGCCATTATGCCCGCTCAGAAGATGACACGTGTTTACCATATTATTTAATGACAAGCAATTGAATACATGTGAGAGTGTGTCTGGATACTCTGGTAGTGCCGACAATAATGACAAAGTGATGTGCAATATCCAAAAATCTCAGTGGAATTTTGTGATTCCCATTACTGTTACCAACTTACGAAAATTGTTGTAAGTAAATTATAGTCATGTACAAAACATGTTATTATGAAGTGTGTATATATTACGACTTAAGACTGATTCATCAATGAACATACAAAAGATTGTACGTACATAATAGTCTATATGGTTTAATTTTAAAACAAGAAAGTTGTCATGCAAATCTGGCTTTCAGGTATGGCTCCCTGTGAAGGAGACTTGAATAATTTCAAGGGAAAAATTGTTCCGGGGCCGTGTATCGATTCCGGGACCTTTCGCTTAGCGCACGAACGCTCTACCGATTGAGCTACCCAGGAACTACACCTGACACCGTTTCAATTGAGACACTAAGCGAAAGGTCCCGGGATCGATACCCGGCCTCGAAACAATTTTTCCGTTGAAATTATTCAAGAAAGTTGTCATTCAGAAAGGGGTTTTCTTTAGATTTTTTTGTTGCTATAAATGTCATAAATAGAGCCTATTTTTGTGAGCACACACACTGGATTTTACACTACATACTACATAAATAATTTACTTGGTAGATTCCATTAGTATAAAGGAATAACGAACGTTTTATATTAGAGGACGGTCAGTAAACTGAAATAACCACTTAATATTTTAGGAGAAAAATTCTGTCCGGCGCCGGGGATGGGAGGCGGGTCCTTGGTTCTACGTACCAAGCGCTCTGACCACTGAGCTAAGCCGAATCCAATCCATAGCACCGGATCGAATTCTCCTCCTTCGATGTTTCCCTTTGTGGCCTGACTCCAAGTTAGACATATATATATATATATATATATATATATATATATATATATATATATATATATATGTTGACGTCTATCCAATGTCAACTGCCATTATACTAGGAGCGCACTCTATTGAGTGACTTGTTGGCCGGGAATCCGCAGTTATTATGCATTGCTAGCTAAGAGAATGGTATTGGATACACGTCAACATATACAGTACATGCCTAACTTGGAGTCAGGCCACAAAGGGAAACATCGAAGGAGGAGAATTCGATCCGGTGCTGTGGATTGGATTCGGCGTAGCTCAGTGGTCAGAGCGCTTGGTACGTAGAACCAAGGACCCGCGTTCGATTCCCGGCACCGGAGCGAATTTTTCTCCTAAAATATTAAGCGTCAATATTACAATAAATTCTGTAGGACAAATTTAACATATCTATAATATTGAAATAACCAGTTTCAATTATCTGTCCGTCTTGCTATTAATAATGAAGGAAGTAAATATTCATTTTTTATCTTCTTCTCACAGCAATGGATTAAATCTAAACAAACCCCTTTCTGAAGGAGTTTCTGTCTATTTTTCAAATAATGTAAAGTATGTACAGAGCAAATCCTTTATGATATTAAATAATTTAAGAAAGTTGTACTGTTGAGTTAATATCTCAGGGTGCTATTCCTAGACATTTCGCTAGCCCGCGCTACGAGCGTGCTAAACTAGCCCCGGCTATCGACTGATTACTTGTACAGGATTCATATCATATCATATTGCTATCACTGGTTTATGAATACGAAAAACGTTAGTTCGCTGATCATCCACCGGAAGCCCGCGCTAAGAATGTCTATGAATATGCCCCTCAAAGATTAACACTTAACCTCTACTTATATTGACAGCTCTATTCAAACTCTATTATTCCACTATCACATTTCACGGCCATGTGGTCAGCGTTAAGAAAATCATACAGCTTCACCCAACATGAAAACAACACGATTAATTGGGCACACATCAATTTCATGCGTAAGAGGAATAATGGTAATGGCTTAAAGTTCCCGCCAAAATTAGTCACTAGGTAAAGTATCATAGTAGTTTCATTATTTAAGACAGTGAAAGTATGCAAGTTGTTTATTTAACAAGTTTAGCCATATCATTAGTTAGAAATAAGCCTTCATTTCTCATGTTCGTTGTTTAGTCATTACCATTTTATTCGAAGTTTCCGAGGGTAGATCCCATCAGGTGCTTTTAATAAGATATAAAAACTCCCAGCATGTCTTCTCTCGTAAGAAAGTAAAACCGATTACGCTGTGTAATAGATTTGCTGTACACTGAAAGAACCCTGTCTCTCACAGAAAGTTCTACAAACAAAATATAATTAGTCGTCGTTTTTCGCCCCGTCAGTTTTCTGTCTTGCGGACAGATGTTGATGAGGGTTCAATGTGACGATCAGTTGCTGTTCGTGGTTTAAAAATTGATGGAAGCTGCTACAGCGCTGGGCATTTGTTGTGAAATAGTCATTTATAACTTAAAACTTCTTAATCGTTTAACACAGAATTTTAATAAATCTTCTTCCTACAAATTTTATTATGAAAGTATATGTTAATATTATTAATATAGGCCTGCGTACAAATTCCCTTTCGCAACTAATGTCCAAATCTGTTTTATTACTATTATTATTATTATTATTATTATTACTATTATTATTATTATTATTATTAATCTATTATTTTAATTGGTTATTTTACGACACTTTATTAACTGCTATGGTCATCTAGCATCTGAGTGAGATTAAGGTGATAATGTTAGCGATGTGAGTCCAGGATTCAGCGTCGAAAGTTACCGAGCATTTGCTCTTAATGGGCTGAGAAAAGCACAGGAAAAGAACTTCAAGCAGATAACTTGTCCCAACCGGGGTTTGAACCCGGGCCCGCTAGTTTTACGGTCAGACGTGCCAAGGCTTACTCCACAGCGCTGAAATAATAATTGTTATTTGGTTATTTAACGACGCTGTATAAACTACGAGGTTACTTAGCGTCGATGGAATTGGTGATAGTGAGATGATATTTGACGAGATGAAGTCGAGGATTCGCCATAGATTACCTGACATTTGCCTTACGGTTGGGGAAAACCTCGGAAAAAACCCAACCAGGTAACCAGCCTAAGCAGGAATCGAACCCACGCCCGAGCGCAACAGTCTATTGTTTCTAGCACCCTCACAACTCAAGCTTCGTGACTCTATACCGTGCTTTTACCGTGCATGTATGCAGGCCCTGGTTCCAAGGTGGCGTAAGGCAGTTGAAAATGACGGGGATTATGTGGAAAAGTGAAATTTTGTTCCTAAACGATATATCTACATTCTGTGAAAATAGAAAAACTGTAGGATAAAAATGTAATTTTTAAATAAATGTTGTGCATTACGTTTGGAGTGACCCTGTACAACCACTGAATGCAGAAAGTAAAGGACGAAATGTTCAGCAGGTGCAAGTTATAACGTTCTGTTTACAGCCTAAAATGGCGGTGTTAATGTTTAAAGAGGCCGTCAACACGCAACCCAACAATACTATGTCAGCAATCACAATGAAAGAATAAGTTGGATTCACTTTGATTTGTACAGTCCGAGGTGAAGAGGTGACGATGACCACGATAATGTAGAAGCTGAAATTAAGTTATAAAAGGACGTTCAATAGGCAACGCAAGACATTTCTTCCTTGATCAAGAATGATTATAATAATATTTATGATATTAATAATAAGAACAATAACACATACCTATGCTAAAAATACAGTATTTACCATTATGCAAATTATAAATTACGAAACATGTATGTATCAGATTTATTGCTATCGCAAGTTGGAAGTTTTAATGATCTGAAAACCGACGAAAAGATTAATAATTTCTTGTGTAGGAAAGATTGTGACAATTCATACCTTTCGTAGGAACACAAAGGCTAACGTTATTTGTTCAAGATTCACAGGTAACACTATCTTTAAGAACCTTGAATGAAAGCAGCATATCAAGATCTTGCTGATATTTATGGCAGGTCTTCCAGCAAAAACCAAATATTTCCTAGATAAACAGGAAAAAAAACTCCTTGAGTTTGCCAAGGAATATTATGGAAAATCATTGGAATTCTGGAACAATGTCATATTCTCAGAAGAGTCCAAGTTCAACTTTTTCGGTTCTGAAGGACGGAAAAAAGTGTGGCGAAAACGTAACACAGAATAATAATAACAACAACACGTAGTTCCAACAGTAAAACATAGAGGTGGGCATGTTATGGTTTGGAGGTGCCTGGCATCCTCGGGAGTTAGAAATCGGACCTTTATTAATGGAGAAATGGATCCGTACAAATTCATTGGTGTGTTGCGGATATTTTGTCCAGCAGCGTGCACAAGCTTAGCCTGGATGAAATCTTCCGTTTCCAACAAGATAACGACCCCTAATACACCTCTTTAAAAACAACAGAATGGCTACCGTCAAATGGGCAAACTTGGAACAGTGTTTTAACTTGGAACATTATCATAGGGTATTTTCGTTTTGTCACAGTAACACCAAACTGTAATAGAACCAATGTACTGCACAACAAAGTAACAAATGAATATTATGTTGCCACTGTGACAAAACGAAAATATCCTATGATAATGTTCCAAGTTAAACACTGTTCCAAGTTTGCTCATTTGACGGCTATATAATGCCTCCAAAATACTTCTTGCTCCAGCACAGAGCACAGGTTTGAATCCCATTGAGTATTTGTGGGATTATCTTGAAAGAGAAAAGGCCAAACGTCACCATCTATTAAAAAGAATTTAAGAGGGTTCTTGGATGTATGATCTGAAATTTTCCCTGAAACAACGAGAAATTTGATTCATTCAATGCCGAGACGTCTGGAAGTTGATATCCGTGCTAATGGCTTGCATAGAGAATACTGAAAATACATTAGTATAATGTGCCAATAGGCCTACATTTTTTAAAGCAGAAATTAGATTTTCTTTTGTAAATAATTATTTTGTGTTATTGTTGTTGTAATTTCAGTGAAAGATTATTAGTTTTACATTATATTAAGGAATAAACATATTATTTTCTTAAATTTTCCCTTTTTACAGATCTTATAAGGAAAACATTAAGTATGCCAATACTTTTTGGTCCGGTGTAACTATGGTGATAGAGAAAAGTATCTCGGTAAAAAAAAAAAGAACAGGATTGGAGATATGCCCATCTGCACCGCGGACTACGGCACCTGTGGCTCAGACGTTAAAATAGCGCAAACTCTGGGATATTTATTGCCTCCCTAGAGGAATGTGCAAGAGCTGAAGAACTACGCGAGAGACACAGTTAATTAAAGAATTTCACTCCCTCAAGTAATTAACCACGCTGCAACTTTTATAAACGTTGTAAAAAAGCAATTAACCAATAAAGCTGCCTAACTTGAGTGTTTTACATAGTATTAAGGTTAACCCTATCGTTTTGTACACATGCATTCCTTTAAAGCGACAGTCTTGATAATTCCAGCCTTTTTTTATTTCGTCTAACTCAGAAGCATTCTACATACAAGCAAGACTATTAAAATAGCGACAGAAGAACATAACCTTAAATTTATTTTAACAAGAACCGGCTTTCGAAGCTTTCGAGTAATCTGAGACCCAAATTAGATTCCGTAATACCAATTGGAGAGCAGAGAAAATTGGCTGTCATCTTCCTTTTTACGACCAATCAACTGTTCCCTTCTGTAACCTTACGTTCAATACTTCTGGCGTCTTTACAATTTTAATACATTATCTTATACAGATATGTTCCAAATTATAATATAAGAAAATAACTTTCTAGGAATTATTCAGTCTATTTCAATCTGTTAATTTCGACAAAGAACGCAAGATTCAGATGACTCCAATTCTGTTCTTTAATAATAATAATAATAATAATAATAATAATAATAATAATAATAATAATAATAATAATATAATAATAATAATAATAAATTTTATCTCCCTACATTCACCTTCATTTATACTAAATTTATATACCATACATTATTTGCGTAATTGGATAATTTTATTATACTTATATAACACATACAAAATAATTACCACTTAAAAATGGTCTACTTTTATTTTAGAAGCAACAAAAATTTGCGTTTACGAATTAACACAGAGAATGCGTAACAAATATAAATTCAGTAGAAAATTAAGGTACGACTATGAGGAACTGGTTTGATTTGATACAATAACAACCCTTCCAATAACGAAGCTGTTGCGGTGCAGAATGCTACTTTCAGTGCAGTTTCATACGCAGCTATTTAAAACGCTTCCGAGTGGTTTAAATGCGTAAACGATTAGCAAAGCTCATTTAATCCACCGACGGCGTTGTGTACACAGATCAAGTGCTTTGTTAGGTAAAACCTAATGAGTGCGCTTCCCAACCAAACGATCCCAGGTCTGACTTCCAGAATTTCGAACAATGGAATACATTTTTCTTTCGTCCAAGGGACTGGGTGTTTGTTCGTTGTCTTGTGATTGTCCTGCAATGTTTCTGCGGTGGCCCTGCATCATGCCGATTCCGTGCCCAGGGAGGCCCTCATTTACGAGAGCTGTAATGTGCGATCCAATGAATCTCCCTTCCCTATCTGCACTAGTAAGTCAGATAAGAGAGGAGGTAAAGGAGAAAGAAAGAAAGAAAGAAAGAAAGAAAGAAAGAAAGAAAGAAAGAAAGAAAGAAAGAGGAAGAATGGGAAAGAACGAAAGAAAGCAGGAAAGAAAGAAAGGGAGAGAACGAAAGAAAGGAAGAGAAAGGAAAAAGAAAGAGAAAAAGGAAGAAAGCGAGAGAAAGAAAGGAAGAACGAAAGAGAAAGGAAGAAAGGAAGAAAGAAATAGAAAGGAAGAGAAAGAAAGAAACAGAAAGGACGAAAGAAAGAGAAAAGTAGGGAAAGGAAGAAAGAAAAGAAGAAAGAAAGAGGAAGAAAGAAAGAAAAATAACAGGCATTGGTAGTGTGAAAAAAAAGACCACATCTGTGGTGAGAAAGTACTATCTTCGCTGACATACGTATGTGTTTACAATATAATCACAAAATTCGTCTAATGTTTGGTTCTGAGGCTTCAAGTCCTAACAAAGTATTCACTTACGTCTCCTTATCAAGAAATGGCAATCCAAAGAAGTAAGTCAACGACTTTCCTATTTCACTCTCTCCAGTAACATATTCTTTGGCAAGCCCTAATTGTTGCATTTTCCTATACCAAATCTGGCCTAAATTAAAAGCAGAACCTTGTATTTCGATCTCTGGAAATACTGATTCAATTGCTCTTTTTGTAGCAATCTCAAAATCGATTACAAAGTTAGAAGGAACAACTCCAAAATTTTTCATTATATTAAGGAGTCTCGTATAGGTTTCATATCTCTTATCTGGCAAAAGTGTGAAAATCAATGGTACGTAATTACTATTCATGAGAACATGTATGGTATAAATTAGTAAAAGTTTCGGCGCAATACTGGAATGTTCCGTTCATATAAACAGTTGTTGAGTTTTTTAGGTTTGTTAAATTTGTTACGCATGAGAAAACTACTATCTCACTTTCTGTATAATTTTCAACAACGAAATTTTCGCCTCTATTGGTCTTTATGTCAAATGTATTCAATATTTCTTGTACTGCTTATCTAGGCTTAGGCAGAACGGGGTAAAGGCTTGATCTACATAATACATGTTACGTCTTATGAGAGCAACGCCTGATAACGTCAGTTCATTTTCGTTTTCATGTTTTACAATTTCAATCCTAACTATTTTTGTAGGCCTTTCTGAAATAGATACTTTTCCAAAGCTTTTCTCTTAAAAGCGTTGCTCATTTTTTGTCTATTCAAATTCTTATCTACATCATGATTGTGTACGAATTCGCATTTGTTTGTATCGAGAATGTTTGTACTCACCCCATCAGTGCATACTTCAGCTCGACAACTTGTCTGGACGCAGCGTCATGTGCATTTGTTCTTCACAGACCTGTAATGTTTACAACATTTAAAACTATTCACCACGATTAGAGGCTTATTCTTCTCGCTCTGTATACACTACACTTCCTGGTGATGAAGGCGTGTACGCCCCGGCGGACTGTTGACTATTGGCTGTGTACGGCGTTGAGGGTAGTCAGCGACTGCATGATAGTAGATCAACAGATTTACCAACCTACAAAACTGTAGGAATTAACTTATCCCCATTTCTTTAATATTGTACGAACTAACATATCCCCATCCTGCCTAGGACTCGCGTTACGGAATGCGCGTTGGTTTGAGTCCTCGCGAGGGAAGAAATTTTCTCATGAAATTTAGGCTAGTGCACGAGACCAATGCCCACCCAGCATCGTGATGCACTTGGGGAGCTACGATAGGTAGCGAAAATCCGGTTTCGCAAACCAGCTATAAAGGCTGGGGGAATCATAGTGCTAACCACACGATACCTCCATTCTGGTTGCATGATCGTCCACCTCTGCTTCGGCATGTGGACGTGAGGCCAGCAGCCGGCTGATCGGTCTTGGCCCTTCATGGGTGTAGCGCCACGGATTTGCTTTACTTAACATATCTCCATTTTTCAAATAGCCTATTTATACCTGCTATGATTTTGTAGGAACTCATAGCGACTCGCCTTGCACATACGCTTTTTGTTCCTGCTTTTGTTTGTTTAAATTAGTTTTTACTAGTTGAAATTGATTTTGACGGTAACATATACAGGGACATCATTTTATTTTTACTTCAACTTTTATTGTACCTGAGTTTTTGAATGTACTTCACTCCCACCCCTTCTACTAACGAAGTTCCAACTGTCCTCCACACAGAACCAAGGCCGCAGTATTGAGTTGGGTGATTATAGTACGTTTTAGAAATATGTTCGCGTTTTCCAGTGCCGAAAATTTCCAATATTGAATCATATTTTCGCACAGATACTGTCGTCCGTTTGCCTACGTCGCATCCCGATTTCCCCCACCTGCTTCTGCTCGCTCCACTGTAAAGACTAGTGGCTGGGCTTTCTCAGCTCTTTTCTGAAAACATTAATTTCTGTTAGGAATTAATTGGACATCTACGTAATATTATGCAACTGTTTAAAATAACTTAAATACAAGGGCCTCGTTAAGTAAATTAACTATCACGTGATTCCCCCCCTTTCTACGATCCTGCAACATAACCACTTGGACGGACAGTAGATAGCATGTTGGAGTAATTTTATCTGTGCGGGTCGGGCAGAAGTGAAGACTGAATTTACAGTACGTAAGGTAGGCCTACTCTTTTATAGAGTAGGTACAGAATTATTTCAACATGAGTTACTAAGTATGAAGGAGGAAACTGGTAATTGGAATTAGATGCAATAGTCTATAGTGCGATAATAGGCACAAAAGAACTGAGGCCTGTATCGAAATGAACGGCCACCATTTTCAAAAATGTGTTTAAATATCCATATTATGATTATTTTTCATTTTAACTTCATTCTCTATATTGTACGCTAATGTGCTGTAGACAGTATAATATACACTGCATAATGAATACGTTCGCATGGATAACTCAGTTCGTGAGTAAAAACACTTATTGTTAACACTGTACTGTATTTTGATTAAACAAAACCTAATGAAAATTATCGCGATATTTCCTACTTTACGTAAATGGATGAACTACTTTTCTTCCCTCCTGTACATAGTAAAGTGATTTGTTTTATTTTACACCAGTATCATCGAACTCCAGTCGTGGAAGGAGGTAGCAAACGGTGTTTCCGGGTCTCAATCATTAATCAAAAGGTAGGCTATAGCCAGGTTAATATTAAAAATGTTAGTAAAAATAAAATCATGTCCCTGTACATTTTCCTTCATAAACAGGCCTATTTGTTATTAAAAAATCTCATACAATAAGTTTTTTAAGAACGATTATTTTACGCAAGTGGCGAAAAGAATTAAACACAAAATGACAAATAGGCGGTACGACAAATAACTTTTTAACGTGTTTCCGTTACAATTATCAACTGAATTTTAACAATATCATAATAATTTATATTCCAAAGAATGACTAGAAAAATAAAAAAAATTAAATGAATCGTAGGCTTAATGTAACTAACATACATTATAATACATATCACGAATTTGTCATTGCGCATCGCTTTATTCTTCTTACACAGACCATGAACATAACTATGTAAACTAATCTTTTTTAAGGATTTCTTATCATTTTTAAAAGTTATGCAGCAATATTATTCCGACTTCACTGTCCCACCGCCTTCTCACAATCAAACCCTTCTGCATTCCTGACAGTCGTTGTTATGGAAAATGTAGTTATCTAACGAGGTCTGTATTTGGTTACGACACATTTGCTTTTAATAGCAGAGTAATGAATTGTGCCGTTAATGAGGGATTCACACCGCCCGCCGTCAGATGTGTTACTCGTTAAAGGGCACAGTTTAACGAGTTTAACAATTATGCACGCCGGTTGGTCAAGTAGGGTTCTAGAACCATTCACCGTACAGCTGACAAGTATGCCTCACGCTTTGCGTTTCTTCGCTTGTTGCCTAGGTTACAGTAATATAGAAGATACATAATTAAACAAGGTATGACGGTTATTATGTCCTCCGACGTAGCTCACAGAAAAACAAATATACATTTCCCTTTCATGTGGTTTCGCTGCGTTTCCTTTGTTTCATGTTGTTGCCCTAAACGGCGGCATTGCGCCATGCTAACCAATTGAAGTGCTAATGCTCGCCACATCTACCTTTAGTTACAAGTCTGAGCAATGTATGTGTATGTTTCCTATAAAGTCTCAATACTAATAATTATTATTATAATTATAATAATGCTAATAATAATGATAATAATAATAATAATACCAAATTATGCGTGTGCAGCATTTCAAAAAACTATATATATATATATATATATATATATATATATATATATATATATATATATATATATATATATATATATATACAGGGGCATAATTTCAGGTATGTATTTCCCACATGTAGACAATCAAAATAGTTCATTACAACATGTGTCCGGAAATGCTTCATTTCCGAGTTATGGCCTTCACAACATTGAAATTCACCGGAACGTTTTTCTTTCCGCAGGTCGTTGTCATTACAGAAGATGTTCAAAATGTCCACCTCCTGCTTGAATACAGACCTCACATCGATGTCTCATTGACCTGCGAACACGATCCCAAACTCCAGGAGTATTGCGTATGTCCTCAGAACATGCCACAATTCGATTCCGAAGGGATTCCAAATCAGACACCGGAGACGAATAAACCAATGATTTTAAATGGCCCCACAATAGAAATCGAGAGGGTTCAGATCAGGTGAGCGTGGAGGCCAAGCAATTGGGCCACCTCTACCTATCCATTGATCAGGAAACCTTCGATCCAAGTACCGGCGAGCCGTACGACTGAAGTGTGCAGGAGCACCATCATGCAAGAAGTGAATGTGTTGACGATTGATCAGTGGAGTGTCTTCTAAAACATGAGGTATGGTGTTTTCCAGGAAGTTTGTGTACGCCTGCCCCGTAAGTCTGTTTACAAGTGCATGGGGTCCAACTAATCGAACACCAATGATACCGGCCCACATTTTGAGGGAGAACCGCATCTGGTGATGAGATGGAACAGCTGCACGTGGGTTGGTTTTCATACGCCCATATATGCTGATTGTGGAAATTTGTTATGCCATCTCGTGTGAACTGTGCTTCATCTGTAAATAATACTAAGGCAGGAAAGTTCGGATTTACACCACACTGCTGCAAGAACCACTGACAGAACCTAACTCGTGCAGGGTAATCTGCTGGTGACAGGGCCTGTACACGTTGCAAATGATAAGGATACAATTGATACTCTTTCAACAGTCTCCAGACAGTCGTATGAGGAACAATGACTTGCAACGCTACCCTTCGTGTGCTGATAGAAGGAGTCATGTTCACAGCCTCCAGAATCTCCTCCTGTACTTCTGGAGTTGTAGATTTTGGTCGTCCCCTTCCCAAACCAGGAGAGTTAAATTTTCCATACTCGCACAGACGGTAATGGAGACGTACAAATGTCTTCCGATCTGGACATTGTCGCTGTGGGTACCTCTCCTGGTACAAACGACGAGCCAGCGCAGCATTGCCGTCCGCCTTACCGTACATGAAGTGTATCTCTGCCAGCTCTTGATTTGAATACATGTCGCACAGTCTAACGCCTACACAACACTGAATGTAACCTTCGCCTCGGAATGAACTGTCAGAGTGCCCTCTTAATGTCTCCTTTGACGGCAACGACCTGCGGAAAGAAAAACGTTCCGGTGAATTTCAATGTTGTGAAGCCATAACTCGGAAATAAAGCATTTCCGGACACAGATTGTAATGAACTATTTTGATTGTCTACATGTGGGAAATACATACCTGAAATTATGCCCCGTATTTTTAAACACCCTTTATATACATACATACATACATACATACATACATACATACATACATACATACATACATACATACATACATACATACATACATACATACATACATACATACATACATACATACATACATACATACATACATACATAGAGTGTTTCCGGGCTAGTGTTACAAACTTTCAGGGATGATGGGGAAGAGCACATGTATCAATTTGAGATAAGGTACCCTGGTCCGGAAATGACCGACTCGAAAGTTACAAGCAAAAATAGTTGTGTGGAAATGAAATAATTTTATTCCTCTGTACACCTTATTTATGTGTATTTATCTGTACATCTTACACATACTGTATTCATCTGACGTTGTTTACGTTGTCTACTTACAGTATTCCATTCAGTGCTCTGTCTGAGGGATGGGGACAGGAAACTACACTAAAGCAATGCAGATAGCGTAATGTGTAACGGATATGGTCGGTCCTGATAGGCCTATGCAAGTCTGTAGACAGCAGTGTATGTGTACAAGTTGCAGTGTCCAATCAATCAGTCCTAGTGAAATGGAGGAGTACACGAGAGCGGAATAAGCAGATCTGATTTTCGAATACGGGTGAACCAATGGGAACAGTAGACAAGCTCACAGATTGTATCGGTTCAAGTATCCACATAGGAGACATCCGGCCCATACCATCTTTCCACGACTGTTCCAAAGGTTAAGGGAAGGAGGGCACGTGGTGCGAAATTACAATCCATTTCCGGGCCCCTGGCTCTATCAGGGGCTGAGGCAGGATGATCCACCTGTTACCGTCGGATTCACGAATGCCACCCAGGTCATCTGTCGTATTCCGACGATCATCTCATATATAGGGCGCACAATGGGCCAAAGCGTACCTAAGTGTACGTCCAGCCCTAGTAAACCCAGCTAGCCAGTCAGCCAGCAGCTCTTTAAGTCTTTTCCGAATCTTCTTATCTCAGTGACGTTTCTTATTGCTTCGAGATGATTTCTGGCCTGGACTGCGGTCGTGTGTCGATCTCGACTTGTACAGAGTTCACAATCATTGTAGGGCACATTTGACGCTTCCAAAACGAACGTATGATCCATTCTCAACCAACGCGACAACACACACAACTTTTTTTTTTCTTTTTGGCTAAGAGGCAACTTAACTTGTCAAATGTGAAAGAGAAACTAAAACAAAATGTGCCACACATGGATAATCTATCATTAGCTTCCGCTCCATTACTGTAAAACAGGTTTTATAGCTGATCGATACAATAAAACAATGACATGACCTAATGCTTAGGGTGGAAAGTGGTTCATGGAGTGGCATTTTATGACCTCTTAAACTTTATATTCGACTCCAAATACAACTACTTAATACAAGCGTTTATACTCATAAAACCATCTTAATGTAATAATGCCCTCTCTTTATCGATTCTAATTTCGCTTTTACAAAATTATCCACTTTTATGCTAATCAGTGTGTTTTCGTGTACCTTTACGTCTGACTTTAGTATAATGTAGCGAAAACTGTTTGCATGGATGTTAATGGGAAAGGTTTCAAATGCATTCCAAATCAGAGCAAAACCATTATCTACAGTGTTAAAAGGGAAGAAGCGTTTACTTTCAGGGGTCTGTTTCTCAAAACTCATGGACTAGTAATACTAGTCTGCACAGTAGTAATATTAGTTTATTTTACAAGTTTGTGTTTCTAGAAACTACAAGGGTAAAGTAGTAGTTACCAGTTCACAGACTAGTAATATTGGTCGATTTCACCAGTTCATAAGCGATTTTGTTTCTCAAAATGCTAATCTACTTGATTACACTAGTATTCAACAGGAATATTGCTACAAGACTCAAAAGACTGGTGATTTCTATATTATCAGTTACCAGTGACAACCTTTCTCAGATAATCGAAACAAAATATTGTAGTTATTTTTTAATATGTGATTTAGTTGTTCCTATTGAAGTGATGAAGTTGTTGTGAGAAGAGCTAAAACTATATCGAGAAAGAACAATATTATTATTCCTTGAAGGGAGCAATGTTTAAATATAATGAACAGTTTAGGTAAAGTGCTGGAAAGCTTGAAGAGTTGTTAAATATAGTGGGACCTGCATAACAAGACAAACAAATAGAAGTCATGCATTACCAGCAAAACTTCAAATACAAATTGCGCTACAAATTGGGATGTTGATTATTTTCCAATGCCATCTGGTCTTTCTGTCCTAGACCAGCGACACTTGCAGAGTTCTTTCCTAATAATCTAATATCAATTCATCAACTGCAGCCATCTTTGCTGGCTTTCCTCCTCCACTGCCTGTTCTTCTGACATCGTCAACTTTAGCCTACAAATTAAATATAAAAGTACGGTACACTAATTTATGAATAGATCAAATGTAAAACTGGAAAAAAAAAATTAGCGAATTTTTCATCAAGTCAAGTGGCATTCATAATAATTATGTCCATGTTATGACACTAACTATGAATTTGAATTGGTACTTATCAAAGTTGCTTTCTTAATGTTGGGCCAGTAAGTGTTCCTAACGTATGCATAATCTTTGTTCTGAGGTCCATTAGTTTACTGTTGTCATTTTTTGTTAATATGCTTGAAAAAACACCGGATAATATATCCTTTGATTTATTAATCATATTGAGTATAGTTAATTTGTTTTCAATTGAGGGCATTAATCGAAAAGATAAATCAAAATCAAAACACAAACAACTTAGCCTTCTAACCTTAAATAACAGTACCTACCAAATGACTATAAACAAATGAACTCAATCAGCTGACTAGTGAAAGAGATCATGTGACTATTGAAAAATTGTCACAAGTGACTAGACTGCTAAAATAGTTTGAGAAACAGAATCTACTAGAGCTGGTGAAATATACTATGGTAACTAGTAACTGGTGAACTACTAAACTAGTATTTTTGAGAAACAGGTTCCAGACCGCATAAATTGAAATTACAAGTACACTCCAATTATTCTGAGACATATTTCCATACATAGCATAACAATGCTACAATTCTATACTAAATTAATTCCTCTTTATGATCAATTCTTTTCATATACTAATTCCTTAATTTTAACGATGCTGTATCAACTGTGCATTTATCTCACGTCTATGAAATTAGTTATAGGTCCCATTTTGATGATATGAATGTAAAAAGTTCGTCACAGAATTACCTAACATTCACTTTACAGTTGGACAAAATCTCTAAAAATTTAATCTTTTAGAAGAATCTAACGTCATTGCACATGTTAAATACAATACTCATACATGAGCAATTGTATGTTTTGATTGTGCTTTCAATGCCACTTCTTTCAACATGTAAGAAAACTGACCAATCTCTCGGTCCAACGACTGATTTAATTCTTAATGAAAATAAATAAATTTATCAAACTGACTTCCTTAAAAAAAGATACTGTTATAGAAAGAGTAGGTAAAGAAAGAATAATGCTGAAAATGATCAGGAAGAGAAAAAGAAATTAACGGAGTCAAAGACTAAGAAGAAACTGCAAATTGAAGGATGCACTGGAAGGACTGGTGGAGAGAGAAAAATTCGGAGCAGAAGAAGATATCAGATGATAGACAACATTAAGATATATGGATTGTATCTGGAGACCAGGAGGAAAGATTCTTCTTTATTGTAAATACGCTAAGTTATTTGCATATTTTATAACGTTTGCAAAATAACTAAGTAAATCTAAATATTGTAACTAAGCATTGCTTCAAATATAAACGCTTTCTATTGCTTACAAATAAACTAATACAGAGTATCCCATTTATCTTGTGCACCTATTATAATTTTTTTGTTTGGATAGGTATTGGAATTTTTGTTTTTTAGCGTTATGTTAGAACGAGGGGCTAACATGAGCGTGGAGATTTGGTGCATGTAACTACATTATGGTACAAGATACACGTGACGTCATCACTTTTTCAAATATCACTACATACTTTAATTATGTTACATTCATTACGCACATTAAGACGAGTCCAAAAATGTATCACAATGTCACCTTCCTAATCAATAGCAACAAAACGAAACAAAAAAGTACTTCCAATGTGATAATGTTATGCTTCGAGAGTCACAGAAGATGTTCCAAATGGTGACCATTCACATTAATGCACATCCGAAGGCGTTTCCCGAAAGACCGTATGACTGTCCGGCATATTGCTGGCTGAATGGACACACAAGCCTGACGAATGCGTTGCTGCATGTCGTCTGGTGTTGTCAGAATGTTCTGGTACACACTGTCCTTTACAGTTCCTTACAGGAAGAAGTCGAGTGGTGACAGGTCCGGAGAACGTACAGGCCACTGTACGTGGATTGTGGCATGGACAGTTGTGGTTTTTTTTTTACGTTTTAAGACAGCAAACACATAAAACACGACGTGTACGGACGTCAGTCGTCTTTCGTTTTGTGTAAGTTAATGCACAAGATGAATGGGGCACCAGATAAACGGCACATTCTGATGGCAATCATTTTGCATTTTGTTGTTATTGATTGAGAGAGTGACATTGTGATACATTTTCGAACTCGCCTTAATGTGTGTAATCAATGTAACATGATTGAAGTATGTAGTGATATTTGAAAAATTTATGACATTACGTGTATCTTGTACCATAATGTAGCTACATGCACCAAATCTCTACACTCATGTTAGCCCCTCGTTCTAATATAACTCTCAAAAACAAAAATTCCAATACCTATCCAAACAAAAACGTTATAATAGATGCACAAGATAAGTGGGACACCCTGTATTAGTTTATTTGTATTTCCTATAACGGAATAAATCGGATATACTTCTAGTACTTTATGTAAATTGTAAAATACATAAATAACTTTTTTAAGTTATAATACAAAGAGGGTGGATATCCGCTAAGAAATCGCCTATATATCCAACGGTATTTTCTAAACTCCGAACGCTTTATAGTTTTACTGTTTCGTAAGTCTAAAATATTATAGCTCTAGAATTAAACATTTATAGGTACCAATTGCATTTCACGTGGATAATGAAATATTTAATTAAAGTCACTAATTTAAGACGTCAAATTAGTCTTTTCGCATAGCTTCCCCTCCGGCTAGCAAAATTATTATCAATGTTTTCCGTGTCATTAATCTGAAGGTATTTTTCTCCTCAAGTTTCCAAGAAGAAAATGGAATGTTGTCTACCTTCTGAAATAAGTCGAATTAATTAAAATAAACGCTGTGGATTTATGTGACAGCTCTAGATGGTCGTGGTGATCAACATCACAGTGCTTCTAAAATTGAGATGCCTGTACGAGGCCTAAAAAATAGGTGCGTATACAACATTACACTCAGGGAAAATTGCATTACGTAAGTATTTATATGGGAACAAGTTTTATTAAAATGCTTACCACAACATTTGTCCATACATCCGTCACCTATCCCTTCAAGCTGGCGCTATAGTAGTTCGTTTTTTATTTCAAATTTCAAAATTATTTACTAGCACATTAGGTCATTACAACACTTGGCACTGCAGCCCGAAGAGCAGGAGCTCGTGTTCGGGCGCAGTTCAGTTTAGTTATACAAAATAGTTTACAAAATTGAAGATTACAGATTTTTATGGTACACTCTTCAGCTACGCTCTGTTAGCAATGCCAGCGCCCCAAACTAAACGAATATACCCTTAGCCAGATAATACCGTTCCTTCAAAACTGTTGAAACTAGCGCTGAGGTGGTTCCGGTGATTTCGGAAGTGAATTTATAAGGGATAACAAAAGGCATGACAAAAGCCTAAACTAACCAAACCTAACCTGTTACAGATTCGAAACCATGGTCTTCGTTATTTTTTACATTTTATCTTCATCCCATACTGCTCACAGCTGTCGTTTAGCTCCAGTAGCATGTCCCTTAGTATCGTCCCCTCTTGTGCTAATAACGCCATATCGTCAACAATTATTATGAACTTTATTTTTCTTCCCTCTACTATCACCGCTCCCATGTTCTAAAAACAATTCTTCACTAAAACTTCCAAGTAGACGTTGAACAGAGTAGGTGATAAAGGGCAATCTTGTCGTGCTCCTCTCCCTTTCCACTTCCTTTTGACATTTCTGCTCGTATCTTGACTTTGGTTGTTTCATATAAAAATTACAGAATACTAGAAAAATCTCCTCTCCTTCCAATCCACACCTATTTTTTTCTTCAGAGTTCCCATTAGTTTATTCCAATACGCTCTGTCAGAAGCCTTTTCCAGTTCCACATATGTATACTATATGCACTTCTTCATTTTTCTCTAGGTATATCTCGCCTATTGTTCACAGCAGTCCAATTGCACCTCTCTTACGTTTTTCCTTCCTGAAGCCAAATTGCTCTTCTTCCAACTCTCCTTCCATCTTAGAATACAGGGTATTTAAAAAAGTGTCGCATATTTTTACAGGAGGTAGCATAGGTCGAAACTAGAAAAAAGTTCCTATAAACATGTGTCCGTCGAGATATGGGTCATGCTGTATTGTAGCCTATGATAGTCATTCGTTTAAAAACACAAAACAATGGTGCATGTTTTGAGAGTAGGTAGCATCCCTCAACAGAAGTAAACAGAGAACGTAGTGGTAAACAAAGGTTCAGTATACTGGGGAGTCTATCATTTTACTTGTGTTAGTAAGTACGTACAGTATTCACTGGTGTAGGATGTCTTTCTGTTCATGAACTACGAGGCACCACCCATTTTCTACGCGTCGTGCGACAATATCTAACCCGGAGGTTTAATGGCCGATGGATTGCTCGAGGAGGTCCAGTAGCATGACCTCCCCGATCACCTGACCTAATCCTTTCGATTTCTGGTTATTGGGACATTTAAATACATTAGTGTAAGCTACACCCATCGACAACGTACAAACATTACAGGAGCGTGTATCCAATGCTTGTGAACAAATCCGATAACAGCCAGGTGTGGTCGCAAGAGTTTATGATTCACTGAAAAAAAGGGCTGAAGCATGTGTAACAATGTGTGGTAACCATATAGAGCTCTAGAATTAAACATTTATAGTTACCAATTGCATTTCACGTGGATAATGAAACATTTAATTAAAGTCATTAATTTAAGACGTCAAATTAGCCTTTTCGTATAGTTTCTCCCTCCGGCTAGCACAATTTTTATCAACATGGCCCATATCTCAACATAGGCCTATATTTGTTCCGGACAAATGTTTATAGGAACTTTTTTTTCTAAGTAATTGATTAACTAGCGGACTTACTCGTGTTAATTATGTAAGTCTGTGCGGCTTTTTTCTAGTTTCGACGAATGCTACCGCCTGTAAAAATATGCAACACTTTTTATTTTGAACACTCTGTATAAACGTCGCTTCAGTATTCGCAGGTTGCGAAATAAATAAAGGTCTATGAGTTCAATATTCAAAACAAGATGTGAAGAAGGATTTTTATTTGTTAATAAAGAACCATTTATCAGTAGAAGATACGTTTTCTGCTATTAATTCTAATAACTGTTTGTCTTCTTCATTAGTCAATTTAATTTCTGACATTTGATATATTTCACGCCACAAAACACGTGCTGCATAAGAAGTCGCGAGTCACTACTGGTCCGAAAGAGGTCTCAATGCCCCCTGTCCGAGTTTCCGTCTCGGTCGACTGTCTCGCGATCTCAAATAATGTACTTCATATACAGTAAATTCATAGGGAGCAGATAGGAAGCGACTAGTCTCGGACTCCAGTCTCTGTCGCTTGCACCCAAATAATATCTTAGGTTCCGCTGCCCCATTCAATTTCAATATCTTTGTTGAATCTTCCCTTCTTGTCAGACTTGTGTAAGCTAATGTAGCGATGTAGCCTATTTTTCAATTGAAGACTTGAAATAAAAAAGGCTCTAAGTGCCATAATAAGGAATTTTGAAATTGTGTGCAAAATGGGATCTATATGCCAAGCTCTATAATGTATAAAAGGCTCAAACTGCCACGAATGAAAATGTAGTACCAAATGCAATCGACAGATAACATGCGGTTTAACTGCCGCTGCTGTTAACATATGAAAGGCTCTATGTCCCGCGCGCTTCCAACTAGATTAAATGGCGGATGCGGCAGATATTTGTAAGAGTTTGAATGGAAAGAAACGACGAATTAAAGGAGAAGATACTGCGGCTGCAATGAAAAAAAAGCTGAAAAGTGGAGGAAATGAATACATAAGTTCAAATAATAAACATGTTCCTGCAAAAGCTTGTCCAGCACAGGAGGCTAGTCTCATTACTGATCGCTAACCTACACCATACCTGGACAGACTGTTTATTCTTGTTCTTTTTGCATGAAAGCAACAATAAGGTCTAACTAAAGTATGTTGCTTGTGACAACAGAAAAAACTGGTAGACCTAATCAGATATAGTGCACAGGATTCTCCATCTTGCTTTCAGAGTCGGTGTGCATGCAAATGTAAATGCAAGAACCTCAACTATGAAATACAAGGTCGGGGTGTTTGAAGATTTTTATGATCTGGAAGATGTTGAAAAGCGAGGGAGATACTTGATGGGGCTGATGCAAGTATCACATGTTAAAAGAAGACGTCATGGTATCTACGATGACCCTTCACAGAGCAGGAGACAAGCAACTATTCATTACTCTGTTCCAGATAGGCAAGGTGACTTAGTGCAAGTTTGCAGAGAAACATTTTCTGAAATATTTTCGTTAACTTAGAAGAAAATCCAGGTATTAACCGAAAAGAAGAAGAATTTGACTGAAATGATACAGTACCTGACAAAAATGATGACCACAAACAGTTTTCCAGAAGCATTACAGAATAAACTTTTATTTTATGAACAAAAAACCATTTTTGTTTCATTCGTTTGTCCTCTTCACTATCTTTTTGCTGATTCTGAACTATGGAACTTAGAGCCTTTCGTGAAATTTCCACTTTCAGTACGTTTTTCATACTATTGCAATATTACGTTTGTAAGTTCCTTTGGACACTACCTCCATACTATGCTTATCTTTCAATTAAAACACATTAATATTGAAATTATGACCAATAATTACCTAGTACACTTAAAACTCATTTTCCTCAAATTCATGATTATGGCACTTAGAGCCTTTTTATTTCAAGTCTTCAATTTTACTAACAGTCTCTGTATGGTCGGCATAGACCCCCCTTGCATATACAAGTCGTGAAGAGTAAATCTAATAACAATTTTTTCGAAAGAGTTCCGTAATTTTCTTAGCGTCAGTATGCTCCACGTTCCTTCCTAAGTCTCAATATTTTTAAAATTAAACTAACACTCCTTTCGCCTTGCTAGCTCCCTTTTTCCTTTGCAAAATATTGGCGAAAACATGTCTTTAATTTTCTGTCTCTTCCTTAATGAAGTCGTGTTTAAAAAAGAAGGCAAATGACGTTTTAAAGCAATAGAACGTACGATTGTAGAAATCACACTTCACAAATTAAGCAGCGCAAGTCGTGACACGCGAATTCAACACAGACTGCACTGTATGGTGCAGGCATATTCCTAAATACGAATATAAACCAAAACCAGACAGTTGCATTGTTTTCTCAAAAACGCTAGAAGTGATGTTTGGAATGCGAGAACAGGGTAGCTGGGCTCGCACACTAGGTTCCAAGGTAAGGCAAAACAAAGTTAACAGAGACATGCATTTAAACTGTATAAATTTAGGAAACGGGTAATAAACCTAAATAAACCTTAACACAAAATGTATAGTAAAAAATGCTACGTCCACTAAAAAAAAAAGTATTTGTGATTGGTTGGTTTCTAATGTGCTGTTTTGGCATTTAAGCCAGTAACAGTTTAGCTCTCCAATATTTGGCGACAATACAAAAGGTATTTGTTTTATCTATCATTTTTGGTGTACAAAAAAAAAAAAAAAAAAAAAAAAAAAAAAAAAAAAAAAAAAAATCGAATAAACCCAAACACACAAAATACTGTATAATATAATATCAAGTCTAACTCTACAAAAAAAACATAGTTTTACTATTATTATGTTTCCTAGGCACTCCTAAAAAATAATCACTCTAACATAGAAAGTAGCTGTAATAAAAAGCCTAATTCTAAAAATATCCAGTCTCACTCCATTTCCGAGACATTCGTAAAAATAAATTTAAATAAACCGTACCATACCAAATATAATAAAAAGCCTTATTCTAAGAAAAATGTCCTGTTGGACTATATAGGCTACGTATTAGTAAAGCACTCGTAGAAAGAGAGAGAGATAGACGGGTAGGGAGAGATGGAGAAATTGCCACAATTTTATTAAAACAGTTTTTCGTACTTGCAACCTAATTGGAGACACGTGGAGACATACGTGACGTCATATAGGTCTATTACGTCATCCAACTTCTTAATCGGGAAAACAGCGACTCTTCCTTGGATTCTACCCAGTTTTATGATAAATTTACTGACAAAATTTCAATTTAAAGAAAATTTAAAAGGGTTCTTGAGTCCACAACTTTTTAATAAATATCGGATGACTACAGAATATGTGTAAAAGAAATACCGGGCAAATAAAAATGTAGTGTATTAACCTTAAAAGTGAAGTTATTTTATCATACCACATCTTTCAAACTGAACTGAAAGTACCGGTATATGCAAACAACTGAATTAATGACGAAGCGTTTCTCAAACTTTTTTGAAGTGGGGACCACTTTTTTAAGTCAGAATAGTTCCGCGGACCATCTTACTCTTGTTCCCTTCGAATGTGAATTTATAATTTTTGTAGCATATTTAATACCACTATACTTATACTTTAAATTAGAATTAATTAATTAAAATTAATTCTAATTCAATTAATTTTATATTATTATTAGCTAATTAAGTTAATGTTAATAGAAGAAAATTTATTTTCTTTTTTTAATAATTCAAGGCTTTAGAGTTTGGATAATCTTTAACTTATTAACTAAAAACATAAATAAATAAATGTTGGTACTCGAATTAGTGAGATAAATGAGCCTGTCGATTCGTACACAGTTGTTCTAGGCCTATATTTGAATGACTAGATATTTCTTTAATGGCACTAGAATCATTGATATTAATATTTTCACACACAGCTTCTGAATTATTAGCAGTGCCTAAATGAAGAGTATTATCACGTTCCTCTCTTTTCAAAGATCCGGATCAAAGCCAGTTTTTCATTATGTATAATGGGCACTATTTAAGACAGACATAGACACCTATTAGCATGTACCACATAAGAAAGATTTAAAGTCATAAATACATGAAAAGGTTCGGTACTTTGGTCCTCTGTAATGAATTCGGGTGGTCCCCGGCTGCACCAGAAGTGCAGGGAAAACATGGCGAGAAATACCACGTTCATAGTGCTTTAAATCCTTCTTTTGTTGCTGAGAGTAGGGTGGGAAGTCGATAGACGGATAGGGTAATAAATTTCATAAAATGGAGAAAAAGTGGAAGCGATTGCCATGTGTAATTTCCAATCTCTGAGGTTTTCAGCTATAATGTAATACGCAATTCGTTTGAATTTTATTTTTTCTTCTGTCTTTTCTGGAGGACCACAAGCGCAGACCTCGAGGACCACAGGTGGTCCGTGGACCATAGTTTGAGAAACGCTGCGGTTAGTAAATGGTAAATGACCCCTGAAATGCATATTAGAACACAAAATAATAGTAATACCGGTAACAGTACTTTGGTAACAAAAGTAATGAGTACTGGTACATCGGTATCGGCAGAATGAGACAAAACAGTACCGCAGGATACTAAAGAAACAGAATTCTATCCGAAGAAGACGCTGTCCTGTATTCTACATGTTCCATACCAGGCGTGTTAAACATATCACTGTTAAATTGGACTGGTTCGCAGACTTTAAGTTATATGAATATCTACCTAACCAAAATCTAACCTGAACAAATTAAACATTCATAAGAGTTCGTTTTATTATAAAAGTAAAAAACACTATTACATTAAATTAAAATATAAAGGAATTTAATTTTACCTGTCAGTGCGAGACTTGGCATTGATTCTCACAAACAAGGCTTGCAATATTAGGTTTAATAGATAATATAGCAACTCGAAGCGAACTCTCCAGGTGACTGTTGGTGACCCCGATCTCGTTACTCACTTCACATGCTTCATTCTGGAGAATACTTACTAGTTCGCATAACGTACGCTGCCGAAAAGTGACGCGAAACGAACTGCATGTCTATTAATGCCGGCACACTTTTCCTTTGGGGACATTGCTACTTGGACTGGAACTCTAGCGTAATGAAGGGACGTTGTTAAACTTATCCTTCAAGTCTGATGCACATTAGAAATGAACACACACCATTTGAAAATCCTCGGTACGCAAATGAAGAAGTAGGAAGGGATTGAAACCTAAGATATTCTCCTTTAAGTCATGAAATATAGTGTTCAATTTTCTTAGTTCTGATCAGGACGGCTATCACAGTCTAGTATATATAGTCATGAAACTTCAGTTGTGAGGGTACTAGGAACAATAGACTGTGCCGGTACTATTTCGCGTTATCTGTGATGAGGCGATAGTAGCGATCCTATTGGTTAGCAACTATCTATGGATGCATATTCCCTACGAATTGAGCTTCGTGACTGTACAGAGACATCATTTTATTTTTACTAACATTTCTCATATTAACCTGGCTATACCTTTGGATTAACGGTTGAGAACCGGAAACACCGTTTGCTACCCCCTTCCACGATTGGAGTTCGATGGTACTGACGTAATATACAAACAAATCACTTTACTAGGTATAGGAGGGAAGAAAAGTAATTAATCCATTTACGTAAACTAGGAAATAACGCGATTTTGAGTTTGATAATTTTCATTAGGTTTTTGCCTAGTCAAAATACAGTATTGTATTAACAATAAGTGTTTTTACTCACGAACTGAGTTATCCATTCGGACGTATTCATTAGACTGGGTGTTCATTTCAAAGTGTGTCATGACGTCACTGTTGTTGGGTCAACGATTTGAAGCGAGTTTCAGCTTATATGTTAGAGAGGTTGCCTATTATTTAAGGCGTTCTTCAATCTGAACTTGAGAACGTGTAAGGTATAACTTGAACGTCGTAGCAACAGATGGCGGCCTGTACGCTCTGTGTGCTACCATAACCTCTTTCGAACTGTGTTTTGCGCCGGCAAGTCGTACGCAGGGTATTTGTTATCATCGGTTGCGTACGGTAACGTTCCACAACACAAATCAAATGCTCCGTGTCCATGTTGACCGTCGAAGTTAATGTCAACAAATACGTAAGTAATCGTCTTAACCCTCTCCCCCTTTTCCCGACAGTACGTATTTCCAAACAGTTCACATTCCTGCCACTACCGGCGTTACCGTACGTATCGGTACTACTCTTCAGAATGAACGCCGTACTTGTTAGGCAACTTTTCTGCCTCTTAGGTTATACACCTCTGCGGAAGTGTAGGAAGATTGAATTCTCTAGGCTCATCGGCTAGCCACATGACGGCATACAGCGAGCCATGACACATTTTGAACTGAACACTCAGTACAGTACTGTCTACAGCACATTAGCGTACAATTTAGAGAATGAAGTTAAATTGAAAAATAATCATAATATGGATATTTAAACACATTTTTGAAAATGGTGGCCGTACATTTCGATACAGGCTTCAGTTCGTTTGTGCATATTATCGCACTATAGACTATTGTACCTAATTCCAATTAGCAATTTTGCCCTTCGTCCTAGTAACTCATGTTGAAATAATTCTGTACCTAATCTATAAAAGAGTATCTTACGAACTCTAAATTCAATCTTCACTTTTGCACGAACCGAAAAGATAAAATTACTCAGACATGCTCATACTGCCCGTCCAAGTGGTTTTGACGCAGGGTCGTAGAAAGGGGGATGGAAATCACGTGACGTTAATTACTTAACGAGGCCCTTTTATTTAAGTTATTTTAAACAGTTGTATAATATTATGCAGACGTCCAATTCCTGACAGAAAGTAATGTTTTCAGAAAAGAGTTAAGACAGCCCAGCCACTAGCCTTTACAGAGGGGCGAGCATAGGCGGATGGGGGAACCGGGATGCGACGTAGGCAAACGGACGACAGTACCTGTGCGAGAATATGATTGAATATTGAAAGCTCTTTCGTTACTGGAAAACGCGAACATATTTCTGGAATGTACTATACTCACTAACTCGGTACTTTTCAGACTTTGACTGCATACACAGCCTTGGTTCTGTGTGGAGGACGATTCACTAGTAGAGGGGGTGGGAGTGAAATACATTCAAAAACTCAGGCACAATGAAAATTGAAGTAAAAATAAAATTATGTCCCTGTATATACTAGACTGTGCGGCTATATAGTAAATATGTATTAAATAAACAAATATAAAGATATTCTTTGCACCGAAAATAATAAAATCAATAATGCAATAAAGACTTAAGTTCCTACGCCGTATTCTTAAGTTCCATTCAATTAACAAATTTGTACACAAGATCGAATTATTGAATTATTTGGCTGAAAAATAAATTATGTTGAGCAAATCGCTTATTTACGAGCCATTTTGGATAAAAGCTTATTATCACATCAAACGTAAGCAAAAGAAACTGCTTGCATTATTTAATTCTATTCTTTAATTCGATGTCCTATGTTGGAACAGAAGGCCAATCTCTATAAGCAGCTTATTTTTCTAGTCATTGCATATGCTTATCCTGTATGGTTCTCCAAGAACAATTCTGAAACTCTCACAAAATACTCAGAATAAGGCCCTACGCATAATGCCAGTGACTGGTATACTTCATATCTTTGCCCTCAACTCCTTAAAACTATCACAAAATTCTACAAGAACAAGTCAAGCAACAGTTCTTTGATCTTTTCTCTGGGCAGTTCTGATTCCTGAGAACACTCTATATCTATTATAATTAATACTTCAATGTCGACAATTTGAATCATGCAGCATCCTTTGATTAGTCCCTCGAGTAATACTTTTTTTTTTATGGAAGATGTGGAGCTGGTGCACCATACCAACCCCAAAATTGGAAGTACCAAAGTTTATATTTCGGAGTAACCCTTTCCTAGACTGGTTGCCAATCATGGCTAAAGAGCTCACCAGTCTACCCTCAGCATCTGGTCTCATGGTGCCAGAAACTACCCATTTATTCTCCACCTCCAGTACTGCTGGGCAAAAAGTTACATATAGAAGATGGACAAGATCGACAAGTCTGGAGATTGGAAATGGCGAAACAGTGAACAGCTGTAAAAGCTATAAGTAGATAGATATTTCAGTGTCAAAACTTTAACATTAATAAATCTTTCATTATTTTATTCTTTAAATAATTCTCGGTGATAGTAAAGTCGGCAATTCTGCAATAAGTAGGCATGACCTTCTAGAATGTGTGTGTGTGTGTGTGTGTGCGTGCGTGCGTGCGTGCGTGTGTGTGTGTGTGTGTGTGGTGGGGGGCGCGCGCGCGCGTCTACTCACTTCACTTGCGTGATTCGAGTTCTGCATACTGCGGATAGATGGCAGGACTGTGACTCATTTTCAAGTTGCACACCATTTTGGCATGCCACGTTCTGCATGATGTGTATCTGTGAAGAGTTATGTCGTGTACTAGGATGAGTGTATGTGTAAGTTTAGTGTAGGGAATGAGTGAAGATGATGATGCTGAGGGAGGGAGAGGGGGAAACCCAGTGCCGGCACGTAGCCTATCCCTGTCGAATAGCACCAAAGGGGACGCCAGGCTTAACATCCCCATCCGACGGATGAATCACTATTGATAGTGACATATGCACTGCAGACAGCATTTAACATTTAACCCAGGCATACTGGTGCACAATTTAGTGATTAGAAGCTGTGCATCGCCATCTCTCCTAGTTCCGAGGTAGAAATTTTACATGAAAATTTCTGAACCCGCCAGGAATCAAACCCAGGCTGGCTAGTCTGGAGGCAGGTGTACTATCACAGAACTAATTCGGCAGACCTATATGTCAGCTTTTAGGCGGACATGTCTGCTTTTTGGTAATAAAAATAGTCGTCTGCATACATTTTTGGAAATCCTCTAATTTGTCAGCGTTTTACATATTGAAGTCTTACCGGTATTTATTCATAAAAAGACTGCTAGCATTACAAGTTTATTAGATGAAGAGGAGAAAGAGGGAGGATGAAGAAGAAAAGTGATTGTTCATAAATACATTTTCAGTGTGTGTTTCATTATAAATCACATAAAGATAAAAAGGAAAAGAACAACTAAAAATTAGATGAATTAAAAAAATTGAGTTGGGGCAAATCTTTGAAAGAAAGCGAGAGAGAGAAAGAAAGAAAGAAAGAAAGAAAGAAAGAAAGAAAGAAAGAAAGAAAGAAAGGAAGAAACGAGGAAAAGGGAACAATAAATGTTTAATAATTTCACCCTATTCTAATATTTCGCAGTATAACAGTAAACATCTCTAAGTACTTTAAAACATCCACTTTATTACTTACAAGTAAATTGGTAAATATTCCAAACAGAACTATTACAAATGAATGTTTACAGCAATTTGTAAGAACATAGAAAATCCAGCTATTCAGTACCTACTTTTTACTTAGAAGTTTAAATACAAATATAAAAGTTTAAATACAAATCTAAAAGTAAATACAATATTATAAAATTATTTTATTATTTTTCTTTCTGTAGTGCAACTTTCACAGTGACAGTTATCAAATAACTTCTATCAAAACTAATGATGTACTCGTAATATATGTGTAAGTTGTTAACCTTCGATTCATAATAATTATTATTTAATTCAGTGATTACGAACATAGTTACTTTTCATGCCAACACATGAAATTAAACACTAACATCTTTAAACTACCTGAAGAGCATTATGGGAAACTGTTCTCTTATACTTCAAATAAACTTCTGGGATACAACAACAATATATGCTATTATAAGGGATTTTAGGCTTCCACAGTGAATGTATTCAAAAATGTACTTCTGGGTACTCTACCGTGTGTTGGAACTTGACATTTCCAATGTTTCAGAACTAATGTACAGGTTCCATCATCGGAGCAGATAGGTAGGACCAGCGGGATCACCTGCTCTATTGCACTCGTTATGTCTGGCTACTGCAGGCAACTACACTCAAAGAGTAAACCATCTCTTTGGTTATACCTATTTATCCTAGTGGAACACTCTATGTAGTTCCAAAACAATGGAAATTTTGAATTCCAGAACATAGTGAAATAAACAAAAATCTATTTCTGAACAATATACTATATTTAAGGTTTTCAAGATGATTGTCCTATGATACATATATATATTTTAATTAACTATGTGGTGGAAAGAATAACTTGCATTGAGCTTTGCGATACAGACAGCTGAGATGGCTTTACCAGCACAGATGTGTTTATCGGTGGCGTAGCATGAAATTTTGAGCAGGGAAAGCTAACTCAAGTTGTCTTTCATGTACATATGAGAAAACGTATTACAAAAATATAGTCTTAAAATAAATAGTAGTCAATGTCAAGTCACCAGTCCGAAGATTGGTTGGAACCTCGTAAGTAACACCAATAAGGCATGACCTCAAATGGTACGTAGTAAAATATGAGTTCAAGGTTTACACATATCTCTAACAAATAGACACGGTCATTTGTTTTTTAAATCGCACTTTTGTTCGTAAGTCAGTCTTGATAATAGAATTGTCCTAAAAACTCAAGTAAATCGGTGTCAGGAACTGTTATTTCACTCTTTATTTATTATATCAGCCACAATGCACACTAACACTTCAACTGAACACAACTGACGAAAAGGGATAACTCGGAAACTACTCATTTTAAATGTTAAAGCTAGCTTCTTCCGTGCCTTGCGAGCAGGGTAGTTTAGTTAGAAAGGGATGAAAATCTGCGGGGTGGGTTACACAGAAGAATGAGTGAAAGAAACCAGTCTGCTTGGAAGCTGGTGTGTGCAGGCTTCTTGTTTACTGCTGCATCACAAATCATCCTGAGCTGCCGCATCACAATATTTAATGCATAAATATAAACTCTATTAAAATTAATAAGTAATTTTGTTCATAAACTGCAAGTTTATTATGAAATTATTATTAACTGGGGAAGCTGAGCTTTTTAGCTTACATTGACGCTACGCCACTGGTATTTATGAGTAAATCCTGCACTAAATGCAGTTTCCTTCACCATGCAGTATTAAGACTACATAAGAAAAATAATAATATTTGAAGACATAATAATACGATTATGTGAAATGCTGACTTTCAAGTAACTAATATAGACGATAAAAGTTTTCTGTTCTTTTTAATAGAAAATGTAATAAGATCAGAGAAAACTTGAAAGCAAATTTATTGGTAACTTGTGTTGTTTATTAAAAAATAAATACAATAGTGGATTCATCATCTTCCTAATTAGTAAGGCACTGTATGATTGGGATTTATACTGCATGATCTAACCAAGCAGTGAAGAGTTGTAATGAAAATGTGGAACACACTTTGTGACAATACTTCTAAATTTCAAGTAGCCTACAGTCAGGTTACAGCTAGTATAGTACTAAATAGTTCTCCATTACATTAACAATGACAAAATGAAAAAAAAATGTGTGCCTAACCTGAGCGTAAAGTGTAGAACATTATCCCCAGGAAAATTAAATAAACTGACTAACAGAATCTGGTAAAGTTAAGTGAGGGTACACCACTTCGAAACACGTATACATTTACTTAGGTAACCCAAGAAATGAAAGAGCACTCTTAAGAAAACACGATGTGAAAGCTGTAATCTTACCCACATGCCTCAAATACCGTAAACTTGGGTTACTTTGAACACAGAGGAAACTTTGAACATTTTTTCAGAAAATCATATTTAGGTTTCTACATGCTGCACTTCTTATAGATGGAGGTAAATTTGGTATGAGAATGATTTTATGATAATTTACCTCCATCTATAACAAGTGCAGCATGTAGAAACCTAAATATGATTTTCTGAAAAAATGTTCAAAGTTTCCTCTGTGTTCAAAGTAACCCCAGTTTACGGTAGTGCCATTTCTTACAGGCTACAGACTAGCAGACAGATTCCTAGACTATTATCACAGTCTAGTATATACAGTCACGAAGCTCAATACGTAGGGAATATGCATCCATAGATAGTTGCTAACCACTAGGATCACTACTATTGCCTCATCACATGCAATGTGAAACAGTATCGGCACAGTCTCTTGTTCCTAGTACCCTCATCAACTCAAGCTTCGTGACTGTATATACTAGACTGTGCTATTATTACAAAACTTCCGTGCTATGATATCAATTTTGCAATACCAATGCAGAGAATGGGCTATAATATGGATATGTACTACATAACGCTATTGTATACTGTACAGCAAATCACACCCGCATGCATACAGATTAATCAAGAACAATGATATGTGTCACAGACTTGGGTCTGTCACTTAGATATAACTTCATAAAAATTCTCTTTAATTTAATTTTAACGCAAACCTCCATGAGTCATCAGAAATAAAGAAATGATGCTCCTTTTTTTCATTTGTATATTCTTTCATTTGCTCTTTCCATTTTCAGGTATTGCCACTACTGTTATTGCTATTACGACAAGTGCTTGTGCTTACAAAATGATGTATCCAAACATAATATTTAATCAGAACCGTAATCTTACATGATAATATGGATAATAAATGTAGTGTCTACCGGACACTTCTACAACATTACAAACAGCTGCCCCTACAATGTACTGCATGGGTTCTACTCGTAGTTTGGTATCCTTTGTACAATGTTACAACGTTTAGCTGACAATCATTGCCTACTAAATATTCAATATCTGAATAAGCAAGCTAGTTTTAATAATAGAAAAAGAAAACTATCAATTTCAGAAAAACAGAATGATAGTGTGTTTACCTGGCTGAAAAATCTCAAGAAAACAAATGTAACAAAAGTGAAGAATCATTATGGAAATATTTCAAGATTTCTGCTGTTAGGTGTCACATTAATAGTTTTATACTGAATATCTATTAGGTAACGAATAAATACAGAACAACAGACTAATTCAACCAATTTCAATTAGAAACCTTCACTGTTTGGTAGCATAATACATGGTGTCGTTTTGATTGCAATCGAACAATCCACTTTGAAAAAGTAGGTAGACATTGGAAAACCCTATTACTTATAAAAGAACAAAATAATAAATTATTTCTCTTCTATATTAAAAAAAAAAAGTTTAAGATAACCATGTCATAAAGGATTATACAATAAAAATGAGCTAAAATACTAAATTCTGTATACCAGCACGACTTAACTTAATAGACGAGAATAGAATCTAGAATATAAATCTTATGCATCCTTCCTCCTCACAGAGTACATAGGAGTCTAATATCACCCAATATACGCACACTTCGTTTAAAAGTACAGTTTATATCATTACCTACTTCATATTTATTCATTAGTCTACGAAAAGACTTCCTTATTGTTTCCTATCACAAGCTGAACTAAGTACAAATTCAGCTGAATCTCTCTAGGTCGTCTTTGAATTTAAATCACTTGTATAATAGTTTGGTTATTAATATGGGATCTCTATATATCAAGATGGCACGATTAACTGGTGCAATAACTGTTATTCTTTAAATCATAGCAGTGTGAACACAAGATTTCGATCATGATTAATATACGTAAATTGTACCCAGCATACATAGCATTCCGACATAAATAATAAAAGCATGCTATGTCTCAAATGCTGAAAATTAACAGTACCGGTATATTATAGAACGTAAAATAGCTAAAAAAGTACCAACATACTCAAAAAAAGAAAAAAGAAAGAAGCATTCAATCAGAGCCTTCAGAACATTAAAACTGTATGCTTCAAGAAAGCAATTCACTGAGGTAATTCTATAGTTACTGTATTAACACTAAATTCCAGCATTTATATATTCAGAGACCAATATTTAGACATACTTGAGGTTCTGAAACACCAGTATGTACACTGTTTTTAAAAATCAGCACAAAAAGGAAAACAGCTCAACAGAACCCCTAATATTCCATAAATGTTAATAAATCAATTTTTTCAATATATACCAGCAGTAACTGTTCTAGATACACGATTAATACAGTTTACAAAACACTATATTTATCAACTCATATTGCATATTATATAGAGTTGATAATCTGGAATTAGAATATACAAAATGCTCTTAATAATGCTCCTTCTTTTCGTAACATATACGTACAGTACAGGTATATACAGAGATTCTAAAGTAAAATGACAGATTAAGATGAAGAATCACAGTTTATAGTGATTATGATACAAAAAAAAATATTCATATTTTGTTTCTGTATTACTCAAACAAAATACAATTTAATGTTCACTTACAAACCTGACACAGTCATTTACAGAGTTAAGCATTTATGATACAGCTATGGAGTTTCTCATTCATTCCCTTACATAACCAACCAATGGCGAGGTAAAGTTCCTGAAATCAATTCAGCTGGTTAAGTACATAAAACAACAAGTAGCCAACAAGTTTATAAGTATACCATTTTCTATTTCATATTATCATTTTTAATCGTTTTTCCAATTAAAACCTTTGCTTTCAAATTAAATGCAGTACTTTCAATTGTATTGTATTGTATTTATTAACATTCCATGGTATTCATACATGCTTACAGCTAGAATATGGAACAAGTCAAAAATGTTTAATCTCTGAAATGAGTGAGGGATAACCTTAGAAAAAATAGAAGTTGTTTATAGATAAAAGATCATTCCTCGGAAGTAATTATTTTCGTTTCCAAAGTTAACATAATTTTCGTTCAAAACGTTTGAACAATTTCTCCATATAGGTAATGGTACAAAATTTAATAACATGCCACTCTCTGTTTAATCCTACTCCATTATGGAACATGTGCTCGATAATTCTAATCACTATCAATCACTAATATTAATTTGCTTCCAGTGAGCTTCAAATAGAATACATGATTGATACTATCAGGCAGTCAACTGTTGTGTTTCAGAAATAATGAATTTCCATTTTTTTTCAATAGGCCTACACATATTTAAAAAATCGTGACAATCTTTGGTTACATTATCTTACCACAGTTATATTGTAGTTTTAAAAATGGTTAAAGTGTCCTACTTTTTGATTTATGAAATCTAGATCCTTTCATTAAGTTTGACAACCATCACTTGTTTTCATTTTAATCTGGTAAGCCAGTACAGTGCTATAATTCATTTAGCACTAATCAGGGGATATTACGAGAAATGTGTAAATAGCAAATGTTCATTTTTTGTAAAATAAATTATTTATTTTGATCTCCCAAGTGCAGAACCTATACATTTTCAGTAGGATACTGGGACTATGAATTATGAAGCCAATGGATGGAATGATCCGTAACTCACTGTTTTAAAAGTTAATATTAAATTTATGAAGAAACCACGAAACTGCTCATTTAGGATATTCGACCAAAGCTTCTATCCCTGGGGAGCATGCTATACAGTAGCTAACAATTAAGTGTAAAATATAAAAAGAGGAAATATATAGGCCTACTCACTTCCTATTTAGTGTTCAAATTAATGTAACAATAATACATAATTTTTGCGCCTCTGATTGAGGTTCTGGCTGATATGTACATCTATTACCAGGCAGTACATATGACTTGACGATATGTGTCAGAGGAAGAACAATAATTGTTTGTATGCATCTGAAGTCTGATTAATGTAATATGTAGCTAATCGATGATTATATAATGGAACTGGCCGCTCTACCCCATTATCTCCTGGCCTAGTTGCCTCATAAGTTGTGCCTTGTCGGTATCACTTGTGAGGTTCAGACCTGTCTTTGGACAGTTGACTAAATAACAAACAACATAATTTTCGATATAATGTTTGATTACCTTAAATTGTGGTCCCCAACATGGGCATGCCTCCTTGGAGATACGTCAGAGATTTACAGGGCAGGACACAGAAAAAAAAAAAACATGTGACCTGATAAATAGAGAAATTAGTATACATATTAAAACTTGCGAATGAGAGTATGTTAAGTAGCTGAATGCTCGGATAATTTCATGCTGTTTAGTAGTAGAGTTTCGTCTATAACATCACGCTATTCTGATAATATCTTTCAGTAATTTAGTTTTTCTTGTACTTCAGTGAAAATATCTGTTAAAAGAAGAATGTGTAATAAAGATTTTATTAAGTATTCACGTTTATTGAAAAAGTTGTCCAACTGCCACAATATGCACATCATCATCATCATCATCATCATCATCATCATCATCATCATCATCATCATCATCATCATCATCATCATCATCACCACCACCACCACCATCATCACCATCATCACCACCATCACCATCATCATCATCATCGTTGTCATCATCATCATCATCATCATCATCATCATCATGTAGCTTTAAAGGAGTTGGGCTATAGATTGGCCCATTCTGGTTTCATATTAGAGGTAGAGAAGTTTCTTCAGTGGTCTTTCAGGATTTCTTGTGCCCACTGGGGTGTAATTTTTTAGTAATCTAAGATATCTGTTGCAGGGCATTCTATTGACATGTTGTATCCAGTGTAACTTATAATTTAAAATTTGTTCAAAGGCTGATGTCATTCTCAATTCTTCCAAAATTTCAATATTTCTTTTGTAGTCACTCCATTTATAACCTGTTGTTTTTTTCTTAAATATTTCATTTCTGCCGCAGTTATTCTTGATTTATCTTTTGCCTTGATTGCCCAGTTTTCAAAACTGTATAGCAAAGTCGGAAGAGCCAATATGTTATACATTTTTATCCGGGTTTTAGTTAAAGTTTGTTTTGATTTAGCCACATTGTTAATGACACCAGTAATATTTATCAAATTGTTTATGATTAATATCAAATTCAGTTTCATATGAAACAATATTATAGCCCATTTGTTATCTCGTGAAACCAAATCATGATTCAATACTTCATAGTTCCTGAAATCTTTAACTACCTTACCACACTACTATTTAGCTTCTTTTACCGTAGATACACTGATAGCCGAAGAACTTACCAAGATGAAGATTTAGGTTCATATCCCATTAAGACCATGTGAAATGTGTAGTGACAACAGGTGCTGACAAATATTTTATTATTTCTTAATTTACTTATACTTGCCAGGATTTCACCATTTCTATGCAGGGAATCATTTTCATGACCATTATTATGATCATCTTTATCAATTCCACAACATTCATCATCTGTACCTGCAGTATACAAAACAGTACATCACCTCTCGTGAATACCGTAGTCAGGCATCACTTGATTACTATGATATATAATCAAATATGGAGCTATGCTCACCAATATTTGTAAATTAAATCGTCATAATTGGTATCATTTGAATATGTATCTTTTATTCCAACTGAATCTATCGAAGAGAAATGCAAGGTAAAGGTTTGCTAAGTCTAACACCTTACAGTATCAATTAGAAAATTCTGTCACTCTTAAACGTATTAATAATTTTATTTTATATTTGTTTTCAAGAGCTAAAATCTTCAATAGTTTTAGCAGAGAGGTATTAAACAGGAGCCCGGTTGTTGTCCTTACATAATATTTTATTATTATGTAAGGATATAAATGCCAGCCTAAGAAACCAATGGGGTACTTGAATGGAACAAACGACGGGGACTCAACTATGGTGATGATGATGATTATTATTATTATTATTATTATTATTATTATTATTATTATTATATATACAATAATGTGCCTTGATTAATAGTCAAGATAAATGAATCACATCAAAACATAATCATAAATGATGATGATGATGATGATGATGATGATGATGATGATGATGATGATGATGATGATGATTAAGGATGGGACTGACAGGGCTGCCAAGTGTCAGCTCTTAAAGCTGACATCAGCGTTTTCTAAGGTAAGTCAGTTTGTCAGCGCGATACCCATTTATCAGGTGTGCAAGACTCTATTTTGTATCATTTGGTTTATTTCAATTTTCAATTTAAACTTTTATAGAGATTTCAGAACTCATTTAATGATACCATGACAGAAGTTTATTCTTCTACTCTTGTTCCAGCATGTATTGCCCGTGTTTAATTCTTTCAATTTGACTCTGCAGAAAGAGTCACCATGCACATATTTTTTAAAAGATTTTAAGTTTGATGCACGTCTGGTCCTAATCTTTCATGTGTTAATATTAAAAGAGCTTATTAACTAGAAAATTCAGTGTTGTTTATTGGTTTGACATGTAAATAGCTTCTCAGGAAAGTAATAGGTAATGGAAGTATTGGAGAAAGTCAGGCCAATACTTTTTTGAGGGAGTGAGAGCTTTCTTTTCTACTTCCATCAAGTATTTTCAAGTAAATTTGCCATTCAATGATGATGATGTTTGTAATGTCAACATTTGCCAATGTAAATACCTAATATGGGATGTAACTTGGACCAAGTTCAATGTTTTTGCAATAGATACAAAGATGTCCTTCATTTCTGAAATGATGATATGAATTGTTTGTATGATCAGTTTACAGTTTATAGATGTAAACAGAAAGATCTAACCAACAATTCCCATAGTTCCGATTCCGAGGAAATGTGGAACAATCTTTACAAAGAACTGAACTGTACTGACAGTTCAAAGTATGACAAGTTAGGTACAATTTATTACATTACCACACACTAATGCAACAGAAGAGAGTTCTTGGTTTAAACAGACAAAATAAAACTCAATTTCGTTCCTCATTCAGGATAGCCATTACTCTCTCTCTCTCTCTCTTTCATTGTACGTTACAAATTAAAATATGAAGGAAAGTGCCAGAAAGAAGTGTTTGATGAAAAAATATTTTAATAAAGATAGACGTGCTACTGAAGAGTATAATAAAAGTAATTCATAATAATCTTGCTGTACTGTATTATATGTTGTGTTTTTCACATTTTCAATGCTGAATAATTTGTTATTGTATGTTCAATCCAAGGTGGTGACAGGATTTTTTCTTGTTGCCAAACTTTCAGAACGGCCCTGAGGTTCACTCAGCCTCCTATAAAATTGAGTACCGGGTCTTTCCCGGGGGTAAAAGGCAGTCAGAGCGTGGTGCCAACCACACCACCTCATTCCAGTGCCGAGGTCATGGAAAGCATGGGGCTCTACCTCCATGCCCCCTCAAGTGCCTTCATGGCATGTTACGGGGATACCTTTACCTTTTTTTATGTATGATAATGTATTTACTTATAATATTTCTTATGAAAAAAATTATTACCGGTAGTGGTGTCAGCTTTTTTTGAACACGATTTCGAGCTTATTTCAGAATTTTAACTTGGCGCTCTGGACTGAAGATTTCATATAAACAATTCTAGAACTACATGCTCTATTATTAGATACCCGAAGATATAATGTTTTCATTGTTCTACAGCTTCAACAAACACCATAAACCATTTTTTATAATGTTATCACTCACTCAAAGACAAAATGAAAAAATTCGATAAACATTGAAAATAATATCAGAAATAGAAAATTGGTAAACTTAGCATAAAGAAAAAGATACGGATTTATTCGTGTGTTAATTGTCTTCAGAACCTTTTACAAAGCCGATTACAAAAAGCAAGCTAGATTACAGCAACAGTATTATGCTGTATTTGATTAGAAAATCGAGTAATGTGAAAGGAACGAAGCTCTATAGTTTAAGTGAAATAACTATAACATAATTAAGTTCTTGGAAATATATGAACAGATTTCATATTAAGGAGCACAATGTTGCTAACAGTACTTATGAACAAGTTTAGTGAATTTGACAGAGAAATTAAAATCATCCAGACATATTCTAATAAGGCGAAATAATACAGTCATGGGATCTGCTACTTTGACAATGATGAAAATTCTATTTCTGTGATAATGGTTGAATTCATTATCTCAGCTGATAAAGTGATAGACATTCATAATGCCCAGCAGAGCAAAAAGCTATACTAAGCATTTTTTTCACCCTGCATAACAAACTGTGTGTACATTTGACAATACAGTAAAACCTTGATAAGACACACCTGCTTATTACGCTATCAAGTGTAATATGCTAATAGATACTGAATATAAGTCAAAATTAGTATATCTGCCTAATACACGGTTTACACGCGATCCCTTGAACAGCATCCTATCGGGGTTTTACTGTATTCCATTTTACTAGCAGGCATTTTCACTTAAACTGTTTTTGCGTATCTTCACACAGAAACTTAAGAGTTTTCTAAACAACCGTAAACTCGTTATTTTTTATCCAATGAATTTGTCCAATGTATTCGACAATTTAGATTTCAAAAGTTATTAATTCACAAATGGATTATACTTCAATTAATGTCATGTAACACATTGACAAAAGGAATTTTTAAATGTTTATGACATATTATAAATGTCAATGTAAATATTAAATGCAATTTACCTATATGAAATTAGTAATTAAAACATTATAATCATACAAGTATTGTAAGAATGAAAGACAAGAAAATTAATACCGGTATCAAATTTAAATGTTCCCAAAAGAGATTAGAAGAACAAAATGCAATAATATAAACGTCAGAATATATTACAGAAAACTATCGAAATCGTATGACTTAGAAAATATATTGCGTATGAAATTTTGGTTAATTAACGAAAACTAAAGAAAAGAAAACAGCTTTCCAATGTGTAATTTGATTGTATAATATTTTCCCACACATCGAATTCTATCTTCTGCAGGCATGGAAAAGCAAAAGCTTTGACTTAACAAGGAAATTTTACAAACAAATGATAGTTCTGACTGTACAGTACTGGTATGTGTTCATTCTCGAGAAGTTACTTCATTCTCCTCCATCCCCTAGATTTCTCCACAGTGTTGTGGTTTTCCGTAATGACAATAATCAAACTTTATGTTTAAAATACTTGTTGTATCCACATAAAAATGAATGACGCAAGTAAATGATGTTAACTTATATGATCATTTGCAACATTACCATTTTTTACATTACTTTTCACTATACATAATTTCCAAAGACAACATAACAGTATCCAACATCGACAGTACAAGAATTATTGTTTTTCTCATGTTAGGAATTAGTAAGATGGTGAAATTCGAGGACCTGAAAAAGGAAAGACGTCTATTGGCCTTTTGACAGCAGGTAATAACTAAAGAGCAGAATAACAGAGTGACCATGCGCAGCTGATGTAATTCTTTATGGCTGTGAAGGTTTTAAACTTAGATCTTTATTTAAAAAAGAATAATACACCTTAAAATGTTATATTTCTTAGCAAGTATAATTTCAGTGTGCTCATATGTCGATATTGCATTAGACCAAAGCTCGAAATACACGTTTCTTAATTTTTAATGGATTCTGATGTGAAATTTTATTCCTAATACAGAATTAAAATAAGAGATAAAACAATAGAAGTTTTAAAGCTGTTTCAATTGAAAATTTGTTAAATATTAATTCCTACATTCTCCAAAAACTTATTAGGTCAAATATGTAACAAAAAGATTCATTCTTTACTGATAAAACATCTGAACCATCTTCCAGCACCAATTGTTTACATGTATGAAATATATGCGTGAAATTTTAAATATACTGGCAATTAAAAAAAAAAATACTTAAAATTATTTCCCATTCGTAAAATAACACTGCTGACTTCACACTCCAGTATGAGCTCAAAAATATATGCAGTTATGACAACTACATAAGGATTATTCAGACTAATTTCAAGCTAAAAGAGATAACGCAAGATTTTGTTAATGTTTATGGCTACTGTTACTGTAAAATTAAAAACATGTACAGTATGATAAACGCATCTATGTTGGGCTATTTACCATGTAGCTTAATTGCAGTCAAATAAACAATATCTCTAAGAGTATAGTAACAAGGAGCAACTTAGGTATGGGATATGGCGCACAAGAAGGAACACTATAGAACACCCTTGAACAGATACAACCAAATATTTAAAAAACATAATTGATGTTACGTCACATTCTTTAGTCACAATCTTGCTCAAGAGATATCTGTCAATGAGAGTTCTGCAGGTAATTCGCACAGCATAAGTATTTACAAATGATGCTACTTAAAACTAACTACTCATATTCACAGTAAAATTAAATGAAAACAAAATGGATGATTACATGGATTTGTATGACTGTTGTCGAAGAGCTGTTGATGAGAATCTTAAATGTTTCAGTTATGACAGTGTTATATCAGATAATTATTAGTCTTCGACATTTGATCATTTAAAGGGTCCATTAGTTTATGAATACTATAACAATAATGCTACAACTAGGGCAAAACAAGTTACTTTCTTAAAAATAAATGCATCATCCTAGATATTTTTTGCTAGTTATTTAGATTGTGTAGCTCAACATAGTCTACCTATACAGGTAATGATGTCATATATGACATAATGGCTACTCACTATCCGGAATATTGTACGGCAATATTCTAAATTGCACATACCTTGATTCATCCAGTGGCTATTTTTATTGTCTTGATACATAACATACTGACTGGTCTTGAGTACTTTTTCCTGTAACCTAGATACAATACTGGATTGTTTATTCGGTATTTCATTCCCAGCACTCTTCTGTAGTTTTAAAGATATGAATTGGAAAATAAATTTCGTTTCCCTCTCTATATCTCTAAGTTAATTAATTTTCAATGATTTCCATAGTCTTTCTATGTTTTGAGTATCAACCTCTAGATCATTTTCATTGACAAATTCTATTGATTAGTTCACAACACTGAATGGATGCATTTTCCAGCCATGTTTGAACTCTTTCATGAACTCTTGTGATGAAGCATTTACTAGTTCTCTATGCTACGAGTATTTCCTCGAAAATCTATACTTGACGATGTTCATTATGCAAAAATCTCCAATTATTGTCTTTTATTGTAAACATATGAAATTCGTCAATTTCTACAGTGTAGATGGACCTACGTTTTATTTGTCATAACATACCTCTCTGCAAAATCTGTAGTATTCTTGGATGGTGGTAAAAGTGGCATTAACTCCTGATGCTGCTATTTCTGTTGCTAAATTCTGTAAGGATGAATATGTCACACCTAAACTTTTTCACTGACACATGGGCACCATAGAATTTTTCTTACATGAAAGGCATTCCAATGAAACTGTATATTTCGTTTTGATCTTTTTGTAACGATACTTAAATCTTTTTCTCCCCAATTAAAGCATTCTGTTTTAGACTGTGATGGAATTATTAACACACTTTCCTGCTGTTTGTGATTTTGCCATAAGTCAAACCACGAAATATCATAACTTCCACTGAATGCTGAATGCTTTTCTTTATTTACATTTATAGTTAAATTATAAAGCTGTATAGTGCCACTCATTATTTTAATAGTAAAACTACGATAAATGTGTTCTCACTGAAATTAAATATGAAGCATATTTTCTCACTCCTCAACTTGTTTTGATAGCTCATGTGGTTGAATCACAGACAAGAGTGTAGAAAAAAATATGACAACCTGGATTGAATCCATCTCAAAGTATAATTTAAAATAGTACAGTAAAACCCTATTTTAATGTTCCCATTTTTAAGGAAACCCAGTTTAAAGAAAATCTCGCTTTGCTAGTATATAATCCCCTCCAGTTACATCTACTGCATCCAGCATGGTAACAGGGTCTGGGGTACATTCTTTAAAGGGATCAATATCTTCGAGACTATCATCAATTTTTAAAGAAATAACATCAGATTCTGAATCTGTCTATTTGATTTCCTTTCTTCTTGAATTCCTTTTCTCACTTTTGACTGTGGTTTTCCGTTTGTTTTGTTTTCCCACTTTTTTTCTTTTTGGTCTTTTCTTTTTTCACTTATAAATTACCATATTCGTCTGATGTTATTATCTGTGACAGTGGGTCACAAAAATGCACATTTCATTCTTCAATTATGTTCTCCACTTAACTCTATTCGCAAGAACATTACCGTCCATGTGTATATCTGTACATACAGTTCAAAATGAAGATATGATAACCTGAGCTAGAAAACACAAAGTTGATTCAGAATTCGTTCCCACGAAATGGGCTAGTTGTCTCTATTGTTTCTTCCTTATACTGTGGTAAGGATGTCAGTTCTATGTACCTGCCACCTTTACCTCCAAGAAAATGCCTCTGGTACTCATTTCTGTTAGAGACTGAGTAAAGGAAAATATGTGCATTAATTTTTTTAGTATTATGTAATAGAACCAGAGGAACTGACAAGTCTAAAATCATTTTGATTTTTAGTTATCAGGTAAAAGTTCTTTTAAAGTAAAGCCTGGTTCAGACGGTGCTAGTTTCTGTGATGGATTCCAAGGTGGCTGCGCTGATGGCTGCCCTGCGTGCTCACTTGCTGGCTCCCATGTTGGCTATGGTGATGGTAGTTGTTCACACGGAGCTGGCTCTTTTCACAGTTCAAATTGGAAAATCATCTGCTGCTTCATCTGTTGCCAACACTCATGGTCAAAAAGAAACTAAACCGTGAGTGGAAAACAACTAAAGTCCTACATTAACAGTAGTAAATGTCGTAATAAAGTAATTAAGCCATAAGTGCAAAACAGCTAAAGTCCGATATTTAATTGTTGTTTCTTAGAAACTAAAGAATATAGAAAAAAAACAGGTTTAGTTGGAAAACAACGAACATGGCGACATGGTTTCAGTGGTGATATTATATGATCATCTTTGGTTCTAGCCTGCAAACCATCACGAAAAATAGCAAGGAATCTACCCTCGAAATCCAGCAAGCTAGCCATCCGTGGAGCCACCAGAGCGCATTACTTCTGGCAAGTGAGCACGCAGGCTACCCATCAGCGCAGCCACCATGGAATCCATCACAGAAACACATACCGTCTGAACCGGGCTTTAAACACAACAAAAGATATTAAAATACTGTACATAGGTTAAGTGAATAATCCGCATACATTTTTCCTCCAAAAAATGTAGCATTGAAAATCATGACGGAGAGAATATACAAGAGATAAAGATAACCTATCAGTAAAAACTTGCAGGTCTAGTAGTTAGCCAACAGTCACTGTGTATCCATTGTGCAGGATACCCACCAAGTTCTCATCTTCTCATTTAACACAAAGGAAAATTAAAAATTATCGATTACGCTGAAGAAAAGAGCAGCCGGGCAAAATGAAAAAATAAGACGCGAATGAAAACTGTGTCCATAATTGACATTAAGAATAAGAAATAAAACGTATACTTTTCCATTCAACTATTACTCAAGAAGTAGAAGATTGCATTTACATTAAGAATGAATGTTACATAAGTCCATCTTTACATATTTTTCAGTCAATCACGCGAATTTAACCATTGGAATTATAAATTCTTTTAAGGTTAGTTATATACATATTGTACAAAAGTTGAGATTACTATGTGAAGCAACATATTTATGACTGTATTTCTGCATAGGTTGGAGAGTATTAATTCATGTGTCCCTCATTGGCATAAGCTTGAAGATTCCGTTTCGGCAATGTTCCAGCCCTTGATGTTCAAACCAGTCTCTCACAGCATTCTGTGCCGCTGCATCTTCCGGAAATTCTCGTCCTGCAGGGGTCTCATTAGTGCCCTAAAACAATCCCTTTCAGTTGTATTATCTTGAAACTTGTTTCAGTAAAACATTTTGACATTGGAACCACCAGAAACCAACAGGACGAGGAAAGCTTGGATTGTCAGGCCATCCTGAGTCAATCTCATCCTGACGCCGCTCCAATACTTAATTGAATCTTCATTGCGTGGTTTGCGTTGACTGCTGTAATGTGTGAGCCGGCACACTGAAGATCATGACTTCATTAAAGATCGGACTCCTCTCTCCTTTCTTCGTGGAAGTTTTCTTCTTGTGAACTTTCTTCCCCTGCTGAAGCAGGTACACATTAAGAATTAAGTGTGCTTTCAACAAACTAACAGTGAAGACTTTAGAGCTCCAGAAGTCTAAACAAATTTGTGTGATTATGTGAATGATAAGATACAATTTCGCTTTGCTATTACTAGTGAAATGCGCATGTTAGAAGTCTTGTCACTAGCCAAGGATCTAGAAGTAGGCCTACTATTATGGTTCAAGACAAGCAAGAGTGGCTTTCAAGATTTTTTAGGCAGAATGGATTTAGCTTCAGCAGAAGATTCAGTAGTGTAGAGTTCACTATTTTTAAATAAACAGCAATAAAATAGCCTTTCGAAAACTTTTTTTTCTTTTTTCAAAAATATGTTCGCCAAAATTGAGGTAAGCAGATTATTATTTAAGGGCGTGGATTATTCACGTAATATAATCAGTAACATTGCTATACTCGTTTTGAAATTAAAATAGAGTTTACATACAATGATATGTTATAATTACCTCATGGCAGAATATGTCAAAGAGGAAAATTATCTACTAATCACGGGCTCAGAATGACAAGGTTCTATCTGACATTTTTAGCAAAATTGAAATTTTTGTTGCATTGAATTCTGCTACTTCACAGCTACCTACCACATAAATTATATGTTAATATCTCAATTATTTTGCGTGATAAAGTTAGTTTGAAAAAGTTCTTATATGTACTGATTTTATTAACAATCAAACTTTTAAAATGCTCTCCTGTAAAATTTACTAAACACTAGATAGAGCCTTGTCATTCTGAACCCTCGTAATATACTACGTATTAGGGGTTAAAGATAGAGCTTTATGATTGTAGTGTTGCCTCAGTATTATGTCAGAGAGAACATTTAAAATTATATGTAAAAGAAGCAATCGTTGAAGACAGCAAAAAGCAATAGTTTAGGAACTCCTCCCTCTAACTGGTTAACTGAAATGTGCTTTATTTCTCCTATACTCCATTATTACCTCAGAACATTATAGGTCTAAAATTTCATTCATACAGAATCTGTTACTATAAAAGTGCACTACTTGACAAAAAGAACTATAGGACTGGTGTGATAAATTTAGATCTTAAAACCAGAAAAAGGTGATGTCACTAATGACAGCTTTCAGGAGTAAAATCAATTGTATTACTAGAGATCTTCACGTTTAATAACAATTAATCTCAATTTAGGATACTGTTTTCAGATTCTAGTGTACTTTGTGGTCATAAGGTGTGTGTTCCATAGATATAAATCTCACAAGTCGAAGGTATCATTGGACACCAATTATGACCTCCTATCTGGTCATGAATCAGGCCTACTTATATTAGCTTAATCCAGAAACAGAAATCAATTACACAAGTTCAGAGAAAACTACAATCCATGCAGGAGAAAAGGGAATAATAATTACTTTAGCATCAATTTCGCACCAAATTTCTACTTTTAAATCGCATAGAGACCAGTGGCGAAGCTTCAGGGTAAGCAGGGTAAGCTGAGCTTTCCCAAACATTTTCGAAGAAGGGACAAGATCAATTTAGAGTTTAGTTAATTAAAAACAGGAGCGTTTCAGCATTTCGTTTACCTTTTAGCGATGTAAAGCACGGCCTAGATCACTATTTCCGAACCATGTCTTCAGCTCAGCTTACCCAAAAATTATGTCATGCTTCACTACTAATACAGACACTTTGTGAGTTAGGAAAAGATTGTCTGTACTTTAAAATTATGATTCATCTGTGAGAAATGCAACATCAAAGTCAGAAGTATCATTGTGTATACACTCAATAAAACAATTCGCAACAAAATTTGTTCTACCATCATCATCAGCCCCATTAAGTCTGCACAACAATTTGTAATGTTTATGAAAACATTTAGCTGCCCTCCAAGAAAATCTACTGTAAAGATGACAAAAATTGTCGATATACAGTATGTTTCAGTATTAGAGTAAGGTGTCCTAAAATGAGATAGTCAAAACTGTCCAAAATATGATACAGCCCAGTCTTTCACAAGAAAATCAGGTTTATCCAATATATTCAAAGTTTTATTAATGCTAGCATGGTTTAGGGTCACTTAAGCATAATTTATGTTTTTAACCCTTTGAAGCACAAATTAACTTTTTTATGTTTTTTATATCATGGATCATACCAAAGCTTCAATCAATTGTTTTCAACATTTTAATGGCAACTCTAAGTATACTCAAGAGGTGGTTCCTTGGTGGAATATCTGTGCCATAAAATTTAGAAAGAAAGAAAACGGTGGTTCTTCTGAATAACCACTATGCCACAAAGGGTTAACTAAGAGATATAAAAAAATAATTATGATACTCTTATTTTCTGGTAAACAAATTTGCAAAATGTATTATATAACTTGGCAGAATTATGAAATTTGACACTTTATATAAACCAAATTAACATATAAAGAAAACAATGCTCTATTTACCGGAATATTCATGTCACAACTACAATACAAGATTAATTATTGAGCAATTAATATATGCCTTAAAATGATACATCACGTTTCAAAATATGATAGAGGTCATTCCAAGATGTGATACATTAGAAAAGTTTTCCTTCCGTGTTAGAATACAGTTTCCATCTGAAATGTGCATTTTTGTGACCCACTGTCACAGACAATAACATCAGACGAGTATGGTAAATTTATAAGTGAAAAAAGAAAAGACCAAAAAGAAAAAAGTGGGAAAACAAAACAAACGGAAAACCACAGTCAAAAGTGAGAAAAGTAATTCAAAAAGAAAGAAAATCAAATAGACAGATTCAGAATCTGATGTTATTTCTTTAAAAATTGATGATAGTCTCGAAGATATTGATCCCTTTGAAGAATGTACCCCAGACCCTGTTACCATGCTGGATGCAGTAGATGTAGCTGGAGGGGATTATATACTAGCAAACTTTAAGAAGGGAAGAAAACTCATACTGTTACACATATGTTTGTACGGTACGAAAAGTACTGGAAAGCAACTTGAACGTTATGGCCTTAAAGTCTATGGATGCAGCCAAAATGTTTTTGAAGTTGATTGAGAAAGATATATCACTTGATGTGGTGGGAAATGTCAGACGTGGAATTTGTTTTGTATTCGGTAGTCCCATTGATATTTATGAAAAAAAGTAAGTGATGATTAGGATTTTTGTTTGTTTATATTTTTATGACCAGAAAACTTGAATAAAATTTTGAAAGGTGTTACCAGCAGTGTTACTCATATAATGTTAAAAACAAGAGATACGAAATATGGACTTTCCTTGGGTGGTTGTAGCCTATGTTTTATGTTCTAAACGTTCTGAAAATAAAAGCCACAGAAAAAATCCAAACATTCATATGTATCATATTTCTAACCCTCATTTTTAGGACTTCAATTTGCTATCTACAGTATTTACATGGATATCCTATATGTATCATTTTTCGAAACAACTGTATCACATTTTTAGGATTTTCAGTTCAAAATGTGACATTACAGCATTTTTATTTTTTTCTAGGCTTGCTATATAACTGTGGCTAACTAATTACAGTCCTATTATTTAGAACATCATCTTGCCTAGCTAGAAATATATATACAGTAGAACTTGGTTATAGCGACCTCATTTTGTGTGACACCTCGCCTATAACGTCAAATATTCTGTGGTCCCAACTAATTCCCCATAAGACATATGCTTTCCTACCTTGCTTAATATGACAAACGCATATGCGTCTACCTCGCATATAACGTAATTTTCAACCTCGGTTTGGAATAAGATTTTCTAAGAACCAAAGTATTTTAAGAAATATTGTGTTGAAATCTGACCCTGACAAATTCTTTACAGTCTCCTTCTGTCTCCCCACCCCATTGTAACCTGCCCGAATTCATGCGGTATTAGATCAATTTCGACAGGACGTTTTCACTAAGTGCACGCATTTTAACGCAGTATGGCCACTAAAAGAAGTGAGTGACGCTTTAGAAGTCATTAGAATTATGAACATGTTCTATGAAGCTAGGGAAGGGAGCAGTGAAATTGCAACTGAAATTATGAACATACAACGTAATTTAGCCCTAGAAAGTGTGTATTGGGCATGTAGAAGACAACAGAGTAAAATGACTGATTACTTCACTTCTAAGTAAAGTAGTTTGGTGAGTACTGAACAAACTGTTTTAATACAGAATACTGTATTTATAATTGTAGGCCTACGTGTATTTTATTATGTTCATTGTAGGCTTAAACGTCAATACATAAATCTAAAAGAAGTCTAATTAAGTTTGTTATTTTTCATTTTCCACCAAACTAGATTGATAATGTGAATCTCGGTTAGCACAACAATCGTTTATAACAACATAATTTTTAAGGTCCCTTGGATGTCGTTATAATCAAGTTCTACTGTATATATATTTTGCACAAGATACATTTTGCATCAAAATAACTTCAAATTTTGTGATTTTGTATCATATTCAGGACACCTTACCCCAGTGTTTCTCAAACTATGATCCGCAGACCACCTGTGGTCCTCGAGGTCTGCCCTTGTTGTCCTTCAAACAAGATAGAAGAAAAAATAAAATTCAAACGAAATGCGTATCACACTGTAGATTAAAATCTAACAGTATGGAAATGACACATGGCAATGAATTTCACTTTTTCTCCCGGTACTGACATTTTATGAAATTTATTACCCTACCCGTCTATCGACTTTCCACTCTACTCTCAGCAACAAAAGAGGGATTTAAAGCACTATACACGTTGTGTTTCTCGCCATCTTTTCCCTGCACATCTGGTGCCGCTCCTGTAACCCAGCCAAGGACCACCTGAATTCACAACAGACGACCAAAGTACCGAACCTTAATTCAATTTTAAAATATAAGCACTCTGGTATCAAAATATGCTACGAAAATGATAAATTTGCTTTCGAAGGGAACAAGAGTAAGGTGGTCCGCGGAACTGTTCTGACTTTAAAAAGTGGTCCCCACTTCAAAAAAGTTTGAGAAACGCTGCCTTACCCTAATCAGTTTCTTTTTCTTCTTCCAAACATTTTTTTTAATTCGTTATTAAAAATATTTCAGATAGGTCACCAAGTTTTGCATTGTGTTCTTGTGAAGTATGGTTACTCATGTGAAATGTCTTATCAATTTATTCAAACATTATACAAATGACTGCTTTACATATCAAAGAACAAACAGCCTGTTTAACAGAGATAAGTAAGTGTAGACATTCGAAGACAAACAAACAGTAATCTGCTTACATTAATGACCACTGATAAGCAAGTAGTACTGACTGTTAACACAACTAAGTCAAACGACACTTATGGAAGTTTGATTATACCTTAATATAATCGTAATTGTTTTAAGATCACCTATCAGTTATTATTTAATTCTATTTAGCCTAATTCAATTGTAATTACATTGTAACTTTCTCTATAATTTCGACGTAATTATGTTTTGTATTATGACATTCTGGATTTTATTTTTGCTATCTCTGTTAACCTTAGGATGCATAACAGGGGCCCCCGGGACCCTTAGTACTTTCCAATCAATTTAAATTACGCGTTTCGCCCCCCACCCCTCCTTTTTGTATAGCGGAAGGACCCGAAGGTTTGCACTGTGAATGATTGGGTAGGTGAACGGCCACACTTCTGTACAGTGCCACACCATGAACTCAACCCGGGCTATTGAATGGATGATGATGATATGTGAAATAATGATGGTGAAATGAGTCCGAGGTTCAACGTCGAAAGTTACCCAGCAATTCTGCTTCAACATTTTTGAGGGAAAAACGCCAGAAAAAACCCCAACCAGAATAAATTAAGTGTTAAATATCTGTTGCAATTTTTAGTATGCTCTCAGATGTCTTTTAGGTTTTTATCAATGGCACTCAAATAAGTTTTGTTAATTTCATTTATTAGATATAAGATGGTTTATGTCTGTACCACTTCAATGCATAACGGAGGTCTATGAAAACTTCCGTTTATTGAACGGTGTTTTGTAAATGAATGAAAAAGCTCACATTTATAAAATTTTTTATTAGTTTTAGGTTCGCAAGAAAAAAAATTATTTCAAATGATGATGTAATATAGTAGAACCTCTATTATCCATGGTAATGAAGGGGGTGGAGTGAACGGTTAATCGAAAAAATCGGATGAACCGTACCATAAAAGGTTTCCAATTTCTACAGTGGTCTTTTGTTTTAACGCACTATAGACTATAGGTAGCAGATTAGAAGTTCACTAATTTAAATCTGGTTTTAAACGACGGGTTTTTAATGGCTGAGGAAACTTCTTAAGACTGCTGTCTGTGGAATGATAATAATAGTAACTTACAGGTTTCATGTTGTACATTTACATACTTAATACATATGATACTTGTTTTTTTTTAATTAAATTGCATACAGTTGTAATTTAAATCTCGTATTCTGATACAAATTGAACCACAGTTTTCTTTTCCCGAACCTCTATCTTACTTGCACTTTTTCTGTAGCACTACACGTTTTCTTTTGACATCTGTGGAAGACATTTTGCATACAAGTTAGACAGTACGGCCACTCAAAGAGTAGACCATACTGTGTAAGGGTAAAAGTTTGTAAAAGAACACTCTGTAGAAAAAATTCGTACTGATATACTGTACAGTACTTCATATTTTTTCTGCAGCAAACAAAAAGGGGGGGGGGGGCGAGAGAAAGACAGTCGGATAATCCACGAATCGGTTAACAGGGTGACAGATAATCGGGGTTCTACTGTATTGAGATTTATATAATGTATTAAGATCTAATTTTATTTTGTTGAAATATATAAAAAATTTACAACACCTCCTAAAGTTTTCTAAAGAACTTAAATTAATGTAGTGACAAGGCATTTTTAACATATAATATTAATTGATTAATACATTTATTGTTTCATTTTGAGCTAGACATTGTCCTAATAAATATATTGACTATTTGAAGTTTCTCATAGTCCCAAGAGAAGAAAATACATATTTATTCCATTAATTACACAAGGAGTCTTAGGGAACCCGTTATGCATTATTGTATATTCCAATTGTCATGCATCCTAGGGTTAATAATCATGCAGTAAAGTCCAGATAAATGTAGTTAAAAAATTTGACTGCCTAGTTCTTCACAAGTCACTTGCCATGTGTGTATATTCAGTCGTACCATCTATCTCCAAGTCTCACTCAGAACCCAAACAGACTTATGTCCTAAGTAAGTACTAGTCCTACACTCCTCTTGTCAAGTAATACGTTTACAAAAATACTTCCTCAAATGGTAATAATTTTCATAAGTAATTATTTTTACTTATCTTATTTCTGAAAAATACAAAGTGACCATTAGCAATTGTGTAATTTTCTATAAGTGTCTGTCGAGTAATTAAACAACAGACTATTGGTTAAGTATGTTCCAAGCATATACTTATTTCACAATCAATATATCAAATTGAAGTACGAAACCATATTGTTACCAAACCTCATCAACACTACATGAACAACGCAGTTAATAACTATTTTTAAAAGAATACAAAAGTTACATTCAATTATAATGCAACAAGCAGAACTGTCTTGTAGATTATGCAAGTAATGTAGAATTAGAATGTTCATCACCTTCGTAGAATTTCCATCTACTCAACTGGTGTATGTTCCCTGTGTAATGACCAGACCTCGGATTTTAGGTTAAATGCCTATTTTTTTTTTCTGTAGGAATAAACTAAAACTAGTTAAATATCTTTATATTTTATATAAAATATGAACGTTTGAAAGTGGTTTTATGGTGCCTAAAAATGCCTATTTTGCCCATTTTTAAGGTTTTAGAGCCTAAAATTGCCTATTTCTATTTGTTACGAATATATTTTTAAATTTTCGTGTTCCAGTGAAAGAGAAAGTTTTGAATGTCATGGCGTGGTTTTGGTTCAAACATCCTGTAATAGTTTGGTTGTAGGAATGAAGAAATTCCTGGAAGGTGTCTGATTTTGTTGAGCACTTGAGCAGACAGTAGGAATGTGATGAATCGGAAGGATGTAGTTCTCCCTAAAGAAATCTGCATGGCAGATAGTACTACATTTAATATGCATCCATTGCTTCGGTATCATTGGGAAGAATTTTTTTCCACTTATAAAATGGTTCTGTCTAAGAAAAGGCAAAGTTTCACAATAGAAAATTAGAAAAAACGTTATTATGTTTTGTAATGCCAATTATGACTAACGTGTTAATTGTAAATTCATTGGTACATTAATTAATTTAATTGTAATATGAGCACTTATATACTAGCAGCCTTAGAGCAATGAGGCCAATGAGTTAATGAAAAATTACGTACCAGTATTCATAATTTAAGACTTAACAAAAATAAAGTTTCTAACAGCAATATTTTTTTACTATTTTTGTCACTATATATCGTAATGTTTAATAGTCACTAATTAATTGCATTTTTATAGTTACTGTAGTTTGTGTGGATAGAAATTACATTTTAGCTGCTTGAAATTGTATTTTTAGGTTCCAAAAACTCAACACACTAGAACAATACGAAATATACAAACACACTAAAACACACCCTGATCAAATCCTCAACACACAGATCAATTTCAGTACACACACACTATTCATCTCCACACTCCAACACCTTCCAACAATAAAACACGCCCTCCTAACATGCAGAGAAGTTCGAGATGACGCCGCGATCTAGTAGGCTCTGATGATGGTGCGTGAAGCACTGAAACAGCTGTAAGCCTGACAAATATTACATATTTAACACGATTAAGTCCACTAGTTCATCAATTAATCCTAAATATATGTTTTTAGTGCCTATTTTGATAAATTCAAGGCCTATTTTAGGTCTTAAATATTAGTTTTTAAGTGCTTAAAAATCCGAGGTCTAGTAATGCGAATTACATCATGGATAAGAACATTTACAGCACTGAACCATGAAGCCCAACTGGAGATGTCAGCTTATACTAGCAAGATAAAGGAAAATGACTCAACAGCCATGTCCTACCATCTCAATATACTGTATTTACTCAGCTATAAGACACCTCACTTTTTCATCTATTTTTACTTCCAAAATTGGGAAGGGTCTTATAGATGCGAACTTCATAAAGAATCACTTTCTTGGTTTGGGAAATTATTAAAAAATAAGGTCTTTTAGTATTTTTATGCTACATAATACACGTATTTAATAAAACGAAATTACTACAGCATTTTGTATTTGAACTTTAAAAAAATTAAGGGAGGTTACTATACACTATGAGATTCTATAGCCGAGTAAATATGGAAAATAATATACGAGGCGTTTCCAAAAAGTAACTTTCCCACTCATCCCGCAGCTAGCAAACCATATGTTGCGCGAAGCGACTATGTGTACGTGATAGAGTAATGTCCTGGCATGGCACATGTGCTAGCAGAACTTCCCGAGTGCTCTCAGTAGCTTCGTTGCATTGGTCGAAGATGGACGCTTCTATTCCAACTCCCGCCGCGTGTGAAGTGTGATCAGTGATAAAATTTTTGAATGCACAGGACATAACGCTGATTGAAATTTATCGTCAGCTGTGCCAGGTCTAGGGGCCTAACGTGATGAGCAAGCAGATGGTGCGTTGCTCCACAAGGTCGTCTGAGATGATGGTTGGCCTCCCACTGTGCTCCTCGTCATGCACATTTTGGCGTCCTGCTGAAAATTGTCTACAGCAGCAATGCACCATCTGCTTGCTCATGACGTTAGGCCCATAGACCTGGCACAGCTGACGATAAATTTCAATCAGCGCTATGCCTTGTGCATTCAAAAACTTTATCACTGATCGCACATTACACACGGCGGGAGCTGGAATAGGAGCGTCCATCTTCAACCAATGCAACGAAGCTACCGAGAGCACTCGGGAAGTTCCGCTGGCGCATGCGCCATGCCAGGACATTGCTCTACCACATACACGCAGTCACTTCGCGCAACATATGGTTTGCTAGCTGTGGGACGAGTGGGAAAGTTACTTTATGGACGCGCCTCGTCTTATACGTTGATTAAAGCCCTTCAGAAATAATCAGCTGAATTCAAACGAAATTTAAATACTGATCAGTTGGCTTGCAAAAAATAGAAAGATTGATGGTGTCATCTGCATCTTATCAAAGTTTTAATGAAACCTACATGGAATAACACTGCAAATGTTGAACTTCTTGAGATCAGTTACGGTTTTCTTTTTAATGTTGTGTTCCCAAGTTTTTGACGAATTAATCTATATATAAACAATCACCCTCTCTCACTGTTCAAGAAGATGTTCGTTACTCTACATATGACTTGCATATCCACAGGACATACGAAAACAAAAACACAATAAATGAAAATTACCTTTCATAGTGTTATGTGAATGTGATCTATGAAGTAAATACTTGGAACCACTCGTAATTAATAATTAATGATGACTGATATGTTATTCATTATGAATCAGACTTTGAAGTTAAAGAAGAGGAAGGAAATATCTTCAATCTTAATATACGGCATATAAAAAGGTAAATAATTGCATTATATGGTGCATTAACCTCCTCATGTCCACATTTCAATACTAGATACCTATATGTACACAAATAAAAAAAATGTACGGTAGTCGTATGAGACTAGCTGTGATACAGTCACAAAAGGAACTGTTTTTAAGAGTCTTCGCAAATGCCACTAGTTCGTTGTAGATGAAAGGCTATCATAATTAAATCCTTGTACCACAATTTCACAAACATAATCATAAATATTTAAATTATTGCCCACTATCCAGATACGAATCTTTAACTTTTTTTATTACTTCTATTAAACTGCTAACACCACATACTGAAAAAAAAAAAAAAAATGCAGTCGATATTCATGTAACAAAATTCTTCAATCACAGAGTAAAGAATCTCCAGTTTCTATGGAGAAATATTAATCATGGGATAAAGCAAGAGAGAACAAATGTATTTACAGTGACTATTGCTATTTTCATTGATCACAGTTTCTGTGGAATGACGGGAATAGAATGTGGAATGGAGTTTAAAGCATTGTTGGCAGCCTTTGTATCAATGACTATTGGACTGTGATATGATGAATAAGTCGATGTTCAATTGATTGCCGTGTGTCTTCCCAAGTCTTCTGATGTATTGCCACTCGCTGGCTGAGAGGATCGGTTCACTGGTGACGTTATCTGCAGAGGCTCCAGACCACTGTCACGGAAGTATGGATGAAGCAAGGCATCAGCAGCACTGACCCGTTCACTTGGATCAAACCTCAGCATGCACTGCAACAAGTGTTTTGTTTTTCAAATTTGAGACACCAGAGGCAACTGAATTGCAAGTTACCAAATTAAATTACCAGAACTGAATTGTTGTTGGTTGTTATTTTTCATTTCACCTTAAGCTGATCTCTATGAAAGCAACTGCCTAGGCAAATTTAAACCTGCATAGCAGTAAACATAAAATATGCATAATTGATTAAATGGCGATCTTACTCGTGGCAATTGTGTAAGCATGTGCGGCTTACAGCTGTTTCGGTGCTTCTTCACACCATCCTCAGAGCCTACTAGATCTCTGCGTCATCTCGAACTTCACTGCCTGTTGTGTGGGTGCGTTCGATTGTTGAAAAGTGTTGAAATGTGGTGTCGAATAGTGTGTGTGTTCTGAAATTGATCTGTGTGTTAAGAATTTGACCAGGGTGTGTTTTAGTGTGTCTGTATATTTCATATTCTTCTAGTGTGTTGAATTTTTGGTTTTTGGGTTGTATGTGTAGGATTTCCATGTCTGTATTTATGTTATTGTATGTGTGGTTAGCATTAGTTATGTGTTCGGCACTTTACATACAACCCAAAAACCAAAAACTCAACACACTATAACAATATGAAATATACAGACATACTAAAACACACCCTGATCAAATTCTCAACACATAGATCAATTTCAGAACACACACACTATTTGACACCACATTTCAACAATCGAACGCACCCACACAACAGGCAGCGAAGTTCGAGATGATGCCGAGATCTAGTAGGCTTTGAGGATGGTGTGAAGAAGCACCGAAACAGCTGTAAGCCACACATGCTTACACAATTAACACGAGTAAGATCGCCATTTAATAAATTATTTATATTCAAGTGTTAAAAGTAGTGTATGAAAGATTCAACATGGATAAAATATGCACACAATTTTAAACAGATGGTATCAGGATTTATATTAAAAGGAATTTTAAATAAATATCTGAAGAAGTAGAATTTTAAGTGATTAATTTTTAAATATAGTCAACTCTGGATATAGTGAACTCAGTTATAGTGAACATTCGGCTATAGTGAACCTAAATCGTTTGTCCCGATCCACATACATTAAAAAATATATTAATATTTCCCTGGCTTCGGTTATAGTGAACCTTGTATCCTGACAAACTATTTGAAGTCAGACCTTCTTGTATAAAATTCAAAGAATGTGTTGAGAACAACATTCTAAGTTTCTTACTCTTTTAGTCGAAGGACAAAGGTAGGATTAGTGATTCCTAGATAATGAGCTGTACTGTAAATCCAGGCAATGCGTGACGACGATCTTGTCTCACTCCACCGTCGAACGGTTGACATTCTGTTCTCAGGCACTCTACTCTGCTGTTACTTCTAATCCTCCATCATCAAAGGGTTGCCTTTTGTTCTCAGAAACATTTCCACTGTGATGGATAGCATCGAAATAACGGAAAATGAAATTCCTTCTTTCATTAAAAAGAGACAGATATTATGTCCAGAGCATAAATGAAGGCAAGATTTCGATGGCTTTCAAACTCCAACAACCCTCCCCCAGTTTCCATTAAGTGGCCCGGGAAATTCCAAGGCCAAGTACACAGTCACAGCATAACAGCGTTTGTCATTTCTACCTGATCAGTCTCTTTCTAGTGATCCAACAATGAATGTACTGTATAAAAAAAGTCTAAGTGTAAAGTGTTTTCTGTGGAAGATAGGTAAATATAATAAGTTCCATTGAACATGGTCTTTCACAAGCGGACTTGGGTCGACAGCATAGTTTAAGTAAATCGACTGTGAGCAACAGTATACATATACAATGTAATCCATTCCACAAAAATTAAATATTTTATTTTCTTGTTCACAATTTCATTCATTTCTATCATTACAAGGTTAGGGGAGAGACACTTCGGATATAGTGAACGAAATATGCAAGTTTGCAGAGGTTCACTATATCTGGAGTTGACTGTATAAGATATTTTGTAATAAAATAAAGAACTGGCGAACTTACTTTAGTTTTCATATTTACTCATTTTGGAAATATAAACAAAACTGTTAACGCCATACGACCTGACCAGAATGTTATTACCCCTGGTCTTGAAGCACTGCTGTTCATATACAACATCATCTTTCATCGGTAGAAAGCCACAGGTTGTTGAGGGGAACACAGATGTGTTCCGATTTCTGCCACAAGTAATAACATTGTGGTCGGGTTATATAGGGTGTTTAAAAAATACGGGGCATAATTTCAGGTATGTATTTCCCACATGTAGACAATCAAAATAGTTCATTATAACATGTGTCCGGAAATGCTTCATTTCCGAGTTATGGCCTTCACAACATTGAAATTCACTGGAACGTTTTTCTTTCCGCAGGTCGTTGTCATTACAGAAGATATTCAAAATGTCCACCTCCTACTTGAATACAGACCTCACATCGATGTCTCATTGACCTGCGAAAACGATCCCAAACTCCAGGAGTATTGCGTATGTCCTCAGAACATGCCATAATTCGATTCCGAAAGGATTCCAAATCAGGCACCGGAGACGAATAAACCAATGATTTTAAATGGCCTCACAAGTAGAAATCGAGAGGGTTCAGATCAGGTGAGCGTGCAGGCCAAGCAATTGGGCCACCTCTACTTATCCATCAATCAGGAAACCTTCGATCCAAGTACCGGCGAGCCGTACGACTGAAGTGTGCAGGAGTGCCATCATGCAAGAAGTGAATGTGTTGGCGATTGATCAGTGGAGTGTCTTCTAAAACATGAGGTATGGTGTTTTCCAGGAAGTTTGTGTACGCCTGCCCCGTAAGTCTGTTTACAAGTACATGGGGTCCAACTAATCGATCACCAATGATACCGGCCCACATTTTGAGGGAGAACCGCACCTGGTGATGAGATGGAACAGTCGCACGTGGGTTTTCATACGCCCATACATGCTGATTGTGGAAATTTGTTATGCCATCTCGTGTGAACTGTGCTTCATCTGTAAATAATACTAAGGCAGGAAAGTTCGGATTTACACCACACTGCTGCAAGAACCACTGACAGCAGGGTAATCTGCTGGTGACAGGGCCTGTACACGTTGCAAATGATAAGGATACAATTGATTCTCTTTCAACAGTCTCCAGATAGTCGTATGAGGAACATTGACTTGCAATGCTACCCTTCGTGTGCTGATAGAAGGAGTCATGTTCACAGCCTCCAGAATCTCCTCCTGTACTTCTGGAGTTGTAGATCTTGGTCGTCCCCTTCCCAAACCAGGAGAGTTAAATTTTCCATACTCGCACAGACGGTAATGGAAACGTACAAATGTCTTCCGATCTGGACATTGTCGCTGTGGGTACCTCTCCTGGTACAAATGACGAGCCAGCGCAGCATTGCCGTCCGCCTTACCGTACATGAAGTGTATCTCTGCCAGCTCTTGATTTGAATACATGTCGCACAGTCTAACGCCTACACAACACTGAATGTAACCTTCACCTCGGAATAAACTGTCAGTGCCCTCTTAATGTCTCCTTTGATGGCAACGACCTGCGGAAAGAAAAATGTTCCGGTGAATTTCAATGTTGTGAAGGCCATAACTCGGAAATGAAGCATTTCCGGACACATGTTGTAATGAACTATTTTGATTGTCTACATGTGGGAAATACATACCTGAAATTATGCCCCGTATTTTTTAAACACCCTGTATATTAAATACAAACTGATGCTATGGTGTAGATTTTGGTTGCTGTAACTAATGTGGTGCAAGAAATTATCTTAAACATTTAAGAAACATTACAGAAAACACCCAAACATATTTTGCATTTGACATGTTACACAGTTGTTTAAATTCGATGTAATTATGAGGATGATCCTTTTCGAGAACAACTATATATTTATATGCAGTAACAGTTTATTAAAAGTATAACAATGAAAACTATATTTACATAAGAATAGAGAAACTTAATTGGGCCAGTAATGTAATGGAAGACGATTGTATCACAAAGCAGATATTTGGAGGAAGAAGCTAGTAGAAAGCTCATGGAACAGATGGGAGGACAGCATTAAAGAGGACGCAGTTTCTCTCCTCCATATATGGGACTGGAAAACAGCAGTATTAGACGGAATATATCGGAGGAAGGAAGTTGGAGAGGTCATGATCCGAAAATGAGCCAAAGTACCATAGGCTCATGTAGTTAAAAATCGTTCTTGAAATCTTATGAAACTCATAGGAATATGATCGTGAAAAAGATGGAAGAGAATGACGAAGAAGCAGAAGGGAAATAAAAGTAAAAGAATAGAAGAGAAAATAAGAAAAAGGAGAAGAGAAGTGAAATGAAAGACAGTTTTACAAATTTATTTTCTATTTTTCAGTATTGTGATTAAGCTATTTAAGAACACATTTTGATTTTAAATAAATAAATAAAATAATTTATCAATTAGCGAAACATCTGTAGTTATGATTAAGTTAATTGAAGCCAAAAATAATCCCTTATCATAGTCCAGTAATTTTCTCCATTGACAGTCGAAGTCACTCCTCGTTCAACTTGCAAAAAGAATATGGACCCATGATTCTGCCATACCAAAATCCACAACAGATGATAACCTTTTGGGAATGAAGTGGTCGTTCTTAAATCTCCAATGGATTCTCATGGTTCCAAAAGCAGAATTTTGTTTGGTAACGAAACTATTCATCCAAAAATCGGTCTCATCACTAAAAATGATTTTTCGCTTAAAAGCGAATACACGGCACAATCTATGGTCATTTGGCTTCAGTTCTTGAGTTAAAACAATTTTGTAAGGGTGTAAGTTCAAGTCCAGATTCAAAATCATCTAAGTTGTGGTCGATGAAAGACCCAATTCTTGTGCTCGCTGAAAAAATGATATCCATGGATTCTCACATACACTCTCACGAAGAGCAATTATGTTTTTATTGGAGTTTTCGCGTCGTTCACGTACAGGTGTTGTTTTATTTGCGACAGAACCAGTTGCCTCAAATTTTTCGATCAAACATCAAATTGTTCTCACGCAGAAATGATTATGCATGGAATGCTTGGCGAACAGATGACCCATTTTGATAATAAATTTTAACTATTTCTACGCATTGTGGAATGGTGTAACATTCCATGATTATTTGTCAACAACAACTGTAACCATGGGAAAAATATGACTGGTATAGCTTCATAAACACAGCAGTTGTTATATGTTAAAAATAGGACACCCTTATTGGAAGACCCGATATTTAACAACAATGTGCTGCCCACACAAAGAATCATAATCGAAGCCTACCACCACTCTGCAGCAGACCACAATAATATCTAGCTGAGTGATCACACAGACATGGCATGATGACAAATGGAAAAAGAAAGAAAAATATGCCTCACAGCCACTCTTTTCACCATAAATCTCACACTTCCAGAACCAGATTTCAGTCTCCTCTGGTGAGAATTCACCTCAGCTTGAAAGCAAACACTATTATACCTGTAAGAAATTCTGTCCTTGTTCACATATTTCTGGAAGCAGTGAGTCCAGCGGCACAGGACGATGCTGCACAAATGAACTCCAGTTCAGGGAAACATTCTCTGGCCACTCAGACTCTCCTGGGGTACCAATCACTCTGCAACATGAGACAGACAGGCACATTGCAAATAACTTAATAACATTATTACAGTAGAACATCTATTATCCGTGGTAATGAAGGGGGTGGAGTGAACGATTAATCGAAAAAATCGGATAATCCGTACTATAAATGATGTTCATAAACTAAGTGCATAATACAGTTTCGTAATTTTCCCAGTGGTCTTTTCTTTTAACACGCTAGATAGTGGATCATAAGTTCACTAATTTAAGTCTAGTTTTCAATGACGAATTTTTAATGGCCAAGGTAACTCCTTATGATAGCTATCTGTGGAAATATAGGAATAGTGAAGGTCTCATGTTGTACATTTACTACAAATTTGATTCACTTTATATTTTGTTTTACATTAAATCGCGCACAGTTGTAATTCTTATATCATACTGTGATGAGACAGTTTCTCATTTCCCAAACCACTCAATTACTTTTTTTTGTAGCAAACACGTTTTCTTTTGACATCTGTACTAATATAATGTATAGTACTCATATTTTTTCTGCAAAACAAAAAGAGCGAGCGAGAAAGACAGTCTGATAATCCACCAATAGGTTAATACGGTCATGGTTAATCGGGGTTTTACTGTATTACAATATCTGCATGTCATATTCAGTGATCGAAAGCTCATTCATTGATTAACTGATTGTTAAGATGCATGCTATGTACATTACGACAACTAAGCACAAATGTCTTTCGCACAACTATTGCGTCCAATTTTTTAGTTCCAGTTGTAGTTCTTTACTAAGTTCTGATCTTTTCCCTAGGAAGTTAGGTAAGTTGTATTTTTTTTCTGAATTATATAATCAGGCCCTTTTTTTCTTTGAGAAATGCGCAAATGAGCTAAACAAAACTGTTCCCTCATCCTCTCCAGTGATCAACTCATTTCCGGATTTTTAACAAAAATGCTGAACTGCTCACATATACACAACTTGTGTCAACATTTCAGCAAATTACATACATCTGAACGAGACTAACAGGAGTAATCATATTTTGAGTAAGACTTTGTTAACACTTTAAACCTAGTGGCATTATTGGTATACCTGGCATTTAAATCGCTAAGGACCTGGTAATAAAATAGATCTTCCTATGTCAAATACCCACCTCACGAAAATTATTCATAGCTGAGGCATTTAAAAGTGCTGACATAGGGGTATGCTGGACTGGACTTACAGTGTTAAAACACTGAAAGGAAAGACGATTACAATATAAAACACTCTCCCACCCTCTCACAATGGTGGCTACTTTGGGTCTTGATAATTTGACCTCAAGTGTCATCTTTATAAAAACTTGTAATATTTGAAACAGATATTCACCAAGACAATTTTAATACCCATCTTGTCAGAATAGAAATTAAAAAAAATAAAAATAAAAAAAAAAAAAAAAAGGATTTTTTTTCTTTATGACTATCTCTGTTCAGTTATTAAATTAATATGGTATTTCATTGTTAATAATAAATGTAATTTATTGTCCCCTGGAAGGAAGAAAGACTTTCATAGAAAACGACATTCAGCATCATTTTGTTAAGATAGATATAGCTTGCATAATGAAAATGATACACTTGAGCCCCTTGTGCTAAGTATCGGGAATAAAAGTGCAAATAATTGAGCTCCTCTTGCATCAGAATACTAGACTGGCGTTAGGATAAAGTGCTACGTGTTACTGTACTTCATTGTATTTATTAGTTATAACCAGCATAATATTGTGTAGTGTAGTGTGTAGTATGAAGACTTCAGTATAGCAGGAGTTTCAAATTATTAAGAGACTATAAATATTATACATTTAAAATCTTTTGTAGTACGAATTATCCGATTTTTTCGATTAACCGTTCAGTCGATCCCCTTCATTACCACGGATAATAGAAGTTCTACTGTAAGTGAATTTCAACCCAAGCCCAGCCCGGCTGAGCCTAGGTCCATGGGCTTGACCCGAGCCCATGCAGATCTCTATTATATATCAGCCAGAACCTCAAATTGGTAAGCTGCAAATTTTTCTTCAAGTACGTCATGTTCATGTTCATTAACAAAATTTCGGAATCTTCGAATAAAATATTCAAGAGATGAATATAAAATATTCTTTCTGTGTGAAATACAGTATTTGTAACTTCTGTATGCTTCAGAAATTCATCCTGAATTGGAAATACCTTTACATATTTTTTCTCCTCCTTTCAGAAGATATACATTGTGTTCCGCTTAGAACGATCGAGAAATAAATGGTGACTTAAAATCAGATTAAGATATTGTTACGATTTACATCTGACAAGATGCAGAAACTGTCCAAGTTTATGCAACAATGTTTAAAAACAGGCGCATGTTCATGTGCATGTGCACCAATGTGTAATGCAGAAACAAGCCTGGCACTGTTCAGCAGAGCATTCCGTCATTGGACCATTCTTTTCATCGAGGCAGCAGTCACAGGGAATGTGCATCTGGACATGTTGCAGGACTTTTGTTGTTGACCAACACCCACCCCACCCCCACCCACCCAAGGTCGGTTTTTCAGCAACATGTGGCTCCACCCCATTGCTATTGAGCAGTGCATGACTTCTTGGATGCAAACTTTCCCAACAAGTTGATCAGAAGAGGAGTTCTCCTTGCTTGGTTACCTAGGTCACCTGACCTGACCCGACTTTGACTTTTCTTCTGGGGCTTTGTGAAGGGTGTTGTGTACCGACTGGTTGAGTTGACGTTCTTGAAGAACTGAGGCAATGCATTACAAATGCAGCTGCACTAGTTACTTCAAAAAAGTTACAGAACACTTGGCAGGAGATAAGTATAGTTTAGATGTCTGCAGGATAACTTGAGATGCACACATCAAGTTGCATTGACCATTCCGAAACTCGGAGCATTTTTACATCAAGTTACGCAAAAAGTTATGTTATAAAACAATTATTTATACTTTAAATTATCAGTTATTTCTCGATCCCTATAAGTGGAAAATGATGTATATATTGTGGTGATAATTTTGCTTTTCCGTAATAATTTTCCCTTAGGCCGTAATAGTGGGAGAAAATCCGTAATAATTAAGGAGAATCTGTAATAGTTGCCACCTCTGAAAATTATACAATGACTTCAAAGCTATATCTTCACTTGCACTTAAATAAGATTTTCTTTTGTGTGGGGGAGTGTTCAGATTGTTGTTCACACTCACCATAGCCTTAACTATTCATTTCATAGAAGTTCATACTGACTGTGAAAGAAAACAGTTTACTTTTGTTTCTTATACCCGTACATTGCAACTGCATGGAAGTGTTTTTAAATATGAGAAAAGTGTCCTAAGTGATTACCAGGGATGGGCCCGTCCATAAGAGCTGCGGAGCTGCAGCACTTCCTGCTTTGACAGGAAAATAAAAATAATATTTATTTTAATTTGTAGAAGAATTGTTACAGCTTTTATTGGTAAACTGCTTTATATTTCATCTGGCCGGGAATATGTACTATTATCTTATGCATTATCTTTTTGCGCGTAGACTGTACTGGAATTGACACTGCATTCGTCCTGGGATCTGCAGGGTGGGACAGATCATAGAGAGTGTGTCTTGCTAGGTCAGGGGGTAGAGAGGTGAAGGGAAGCAGAGGGTAAATTGCCACTGTTTAAAACCCATATTTCACTGCATTGGCTTGCAGAGCCAGGCGACAAGGGAAGATCAAAGGGTTTGTAATATATAACTTACAAACTCTTTGGGGAAGATCTTTCCTCCCCTACCACACTGCTATTGTAATGCTACATCAAATGGATTCTCTATTCCCTTGAAACTTAATGACAAAATTTATTTGCCTTAACTCAAAATGATTGCACGAGTATAATCCTTTTGATATAACACGTAAAATACGAAAGAGACTTCTTTTCCAGTTTTAGAAAATTGTTGACCATCAGTATATCTGAGTGTTGCTTTGGTGTGACGTTTTAGTACCGTAACTTAACTAGTGCAAATGTGCAAGCATGAGTGTGTGTGAATTACAGTATATTAATATTATTTTTCTTAACTTTCCCTTGCGGAGAAAATTGATGTAATGAAGTGAAATTAAAGGGTTGTTCATTACCCGACTTAAATCTTACTCAAGCTTCATCCAGCCGAAATAGTGCATATATGTAAGGAAGTATAACAATGAAATTTACGCTGAGCATTTGTGGTTGCCTCCTCTTCGGTGGTGATACTGCATAGACTAGGAGTGGTGTGACAGATTTAGGACATTTGCCCCTAAAAATTAAAAAGCACGAATCTTCGCAATCTCATCTGAAAAATGTTGTTTCATTGGCTATGTTAGGCAAAACTAATATTGCTGCGCAATTAAGTGAAACGAACCGAACAAACATTCTCAAACATAATGAAGAAGTCAGAAAAAATCGTGAAATTATTAAAAAAAATATTGATTGTATCAAATTTTGTGGCCAATATGAACTTCCCCTTAGGGGACATGATGAAAAAACGATTCGAAGAATCCTGGTGTATTTCGTGGGTTGCAACAGTTCGTGAGTAATCTAAATGAGCCTCTCAAAAATCATTTCGAACATGCCACTGTTTAAAGGTAATTCTAAGACAATTCAGAATGAACTGGTACATTGCAAGTTGAGTGTCTGCCGATCAGAAATTCAGACTGAAATCGATAGTATTAGTTTTTTTTAGCGATTAGCAAATGATGCTACAGACATCTCCCAACTAAGTCAGAAGTTTTGGTTTTTCGATATGTAATGTATTTATTTTTGTCCTATACTTATTAGTAATGGTATCAAAAGTGAAATTTGTATGTACCAAAATCTACTGCAGCTCTCCCAATCCACAAGTTCAAGACCCGCCACTGGTGATTACAATTATTCAATTGGCTGTGAACAGTTTCAAAATTTAGTATCAGTACGCGATTGTCAGAATATAAAATGAATGTTTTATCGAACACTAAATTGTGCTTCTTCTCTAGGCTTGATTTTATGCTGAAATATTAAGCAAAACTGGAGGCCTTTATCAGAATTACTTAATTTTCTGTCTGTAATGGGGAAAAGCAATATATCGCTGTAGGCCTTTCAACTGAAATATTAATAATGGAAACAATTATGTCTGAATGTAATTTCCGCAGTTAATTATGGTGGATGTAATTTCTAACATTTATTCTTAGTATCAATGTAACTTCTTCCCACCTGAATATCCTGTCTAGCTGGTCACCTTCTGAAGTGCCACTGAACAGTGGAGACAGTCTGAACAGCTCGGCCATGATGCAGCCACAAGACCAGATGTCTACTGGCGTGGCATAGGGCAGACCAAGGAGCACCTCAGGTGAACGGTACCACAGTGTCACCACGACAGATGTCAGCCTCATCTCGAAGTCATAAGTCTTGGCAAGCCCAAAATCAGCCAGTTTGATGTTGCCGGTACTAGTGACCAGCAGGTTCTGCGGCTTCAGATCCCTGTGGATGACTCTATGTGTGTGCAGGAAGTCCACACCGCACAGAATCTGATGCATTATCTCCTGCACAACAGTGTCAACACATTTCATATTATTCAATGTGATGAAATAGCTTTGAATGCAAGGTAGATATTCGTCGATAGAAGAGAAAAACTTCACTATCATACAGAAAATCACACTGTAATAAAATTCCTCACAATATTCCTCCTACATCCTCCTCCTCCACATTTCAGAGACGCTAGCACATAAACAAAGCGTTTCTGGACATGGGTTTATTAACAAAATATGATCACGTGGTACCCATATATCCACCACCGAGCCTTGTAACATATTTTTTACACCCTGTATATATACTGTACATACATAAAATAAGGTGTGTGAGAGTGGGCAACCCTGTTTAACTCCATTTCTCTTTCATGTGTGCTACATAATTATAGTAATATTACACTTCCAGCAGCTACTGTAAGGAGGGTGCGTAAAAAAGTTTTAATATGATGAAGCCAAGCATCCATGGAGGCAAACTGCAGCCGTAGTGTGAGGATCTTATCGCTTGTTGGCCAATGTGTAATATGTATGTCACCGAGACTCTCTGAATTATTATTATTATTATTATTATTATTATTATTATTATTATTATTATTTGTTTTAAACTGACACAAACTGCCAAAATTTTCTTTTCATACATGAAATTTAATGCACATTCTAAATATGTACAAATTAATAAAGGATGTCATTAAGAATGTTCACACTCTATGTATCTGAATATATATTAATTTTTTCTCAATGATATTACTTGATTTATTTCAAATAACTCTAGTACACGATATGTTATTTTATATATTTATATCTATAACAGGGCAAAGCCACAATTACAATAGACAGTACAGATATTTGTTTAAAACATAGAATTGCAGATAACATGAAAAAAAGAGATAAAACAGATACAAATGCAAGATACAAGTGTAAATACAAATTACAAATAAAAAAAACAGACAAATAGATATACTACCTCAATAAAAGACACAGATATAGATATAAATGAAAAATACAAAATAAAAATAAATGTAAAATAGATAAGTATAGATATCATAGCCAAAAATGTAAAATGTAGCTACAATTGGCAAATTACAGAGTAACAAATAGATAGCAATATTATTTAAAATCAACTACCTTCAGTATATTAATAAGAAAATGTTTATATTCATGTAAGAAATGCTGAAATCTATATCCCATGTTTTACATATTTCATTGAAATTTGAACACATTTTTAACACTGGTGAATTTTTATGTGCTGAAGTGTTTGGTTTTTTTATAATATAACAATTGACGATTTTTTAAATGTGATGTTCTAGCATTAAGCTGGATTTGTGATAATATTTCGCTATTATCCAGTAAACCAGTGAATATTTTATATAATAAAAGTTGCTCAGGAAGTAATCTACGACTTCCAAGAAATATTAAATTAAATTCAGCAAGTAGATTGTTGTACGAAAATTTGTTATGGAGGGCCGAATAATGATATTTTCTAAAATACAGATATCTTGAGAATCGTTTTTGAATTTTTTCAATTTGATTACTATATGATTTGCAAGTGGGTGACTAAATTACTGAGGCATGGTCAAACTAAAAACAAAATACGAAATCGTGAGTAACATTCAATAATTTTTTCACTCTCTGTATATTGGCAAGTATCGATACTGCTTTCTGTATTTGTCAGATCCATGTGGTTAATGATCTCAGGAGAACAATGACAGCATGCTAACTGCTGGCATGAGAGCAACAAGAAAATAATTGCACTGTATAATACAGGCAGCAACTGTTTTCATGCAAATTATTGCATTTCCAAAATACAAGAAAAAGAAGTTTCAGTATTGTGGTGCCAATCACAGTGCATTTCGTTTGGAAAAAAAGTATTTCTGATAAGGATGTTAGGATTTAACTTTCAGATAATAATAAAGCAGTCCGCTAATATTAGAGATGTTACCATTTGGTGTGTGTATTTTGACATAATTTTATGGCCCTGGTACCTTTATACGATGAGATCCTAATCCAGGAGGAGGACATCTCTCCATGTAGCTAGCCAGATCCTGGTCTACGTGTTCGAACACCAGGAACAACACCAACTGCTGCTCCTTTTCCAGTCTCTGACCATGACAGATGTCCAGCAACCTGTAACACATTGTTCCAATAATCAATATATATTTCAATTTCACGTAAGAACACAACATATAGATTTTTATATACACTGCATGAATACATAAACGAAACTCTTCATTTTTAGAAAATTTCCAAACCAAAGCAAATCCTGATTCTGGAATACTTTCCTACACCTTTATTTTATCATAAATAATCAAACAACAATAAGATTAAGCATATTTTGCTTAAAGCCTCGAAACACGTAAATGTTTAATGTCCGTTTTTAGACAGGAGAGAAAAGAAGAAAAGCGACAATGGTAAGACGAAGAGGGGAAAAAACCTTAATGAATGTTAAATTATGTTTTTTTTTACTTAACGACGCTCGCAACTGTCGAGGTTATATCAGGAGTTCTTTTACATGCCAGTAAATCTACTGACATGAGTCTGTCGCATTTAAGCTCACCTGCAACCTCGGGCACAGAAGACCAGCTTAATGAAGAAAAGAGGAAATATAAAAGGGAAGAGATAAGAGAGAAGAGTAAAAGCGGAGACGAAAGAGGAAGACGAGGAAAAATAAAAAAAAAGATGAGAACAAGAAGAAGAAGGCTCGGCTTGGTTTTTCAAGGAGTGGAAACAGAATTGGTCCTTGCACTCAGGTTTGCTGTGGCCCACTATGCGCCCTGGGTGGCATCCGCCAATCCGATGCTGACAAGTGGACCATTCTACCTTAGCCCCGACAGCCAGGTCCCTTCCTCAGACGAATAGCCTGATAAGTACCAGAGCTCAGAGCTCTAGCCCTTCCTACAAAATCGCAAATTCGTATTACCCTCAAGACTTAACCCCGCCTATTTTTTAACTACTACAGATGACAGATAGTGTGTTGGTGAATGGTAAAAGGAAACTGGAGTATCCCGAGAAAACTCTCTGCAACGTCTGCTTTGTCCGCGACAAATTCCATCGCGACTTGACCGGGTATCGAACCCAAGCAGCCTGAATGGAAGACTAGCGCGCTAGCGCTTGAACCACAGATTGCAAGGAAGGAAGAACTAGTAGAAAAGAGTGAGAGGTGGAGAAGAGTTCGTGTTAATGGTCGTGATAAAGAGGGAAGAGCGAAAAAAAAAACTAGAGAAAGGAGACAAACACGAGAAAATGACAAACCGACGGAATGAAATAATGGTGTAATATACTACAATACAATGCAACGTAATCTAATAAGTAGAGACAGGATTTCCATGCAAATGCATGTTTTTATATAAGCTTACTACAGTTCTCAAACTTTGTAAATATCCGTTTCACGACTTTGTGATTCGAAATATGTATACTTTTTCCGTGCATATTTGCATGTTTTGGTCTTTTTAATGGTAAATTCATGCATAATGCATGTTTTTATATCATAAGTTTAATAATGCATATTTTGAGGTTTATGTTGCATATTACGTCCATCTTTATAGTTTCCAGTCGACCTGGTTGGCAAGTTGGTATAGCGCTGGCCTTCTATGCCCAAGGATGCGGGTTCGATCCCGGGCCAGGTCGATGGCATTTAAGTGTGCTTAAATGTGACAGGCTCATGTCAGTAGATTTACTGGCATGTAAAAGAACTCCTGCGGGACAAAATTCCGGCACATCCGGCGACGCTGATATAACCACTGCAGTTGCGAGCGTCGTTAAATAAAACATATATATATTCTTTTTAACTTTATAGTTTCCTTGCATATTTTATATTAAACCGCATGATACTGCATTTTATAAATGTTGCCTCATAGAGTTTGGTATTTCTGAGCTTACAATATTTGAGCATAGGCCTATATACTGAAAAATATAAGTGAAACGCTAACGGTTTGCAGGGTTTCTACCTGAGGACTTCGAACCTTACCGGCTAATCCTCTCATTGTCTTGTCACACTGGAATGCCACACTCCTGTTCTATACAAGTCTTACTTTGAGGCTAAAATTATTATTAGAAGGATGCCTCTTCTGCTCCCTCCCATACTTTGTAATTTGGCAACAATAGCACTAACATGCTTTCCCTAACATGCCTTTAATTTGGAAAGGTAGAAGGTAGAAGATCTGTAGTAGGCTACATGTACAGGTGTTTGTGAATTAGCTACTGTAGGCTATTTGAAGGGTACACGGGAAAAACGATCAAGGTCCATCAAAAATCGAAATTGAGTTTAAAATGCTATCTTATAGTGGAAAGGAACTACTATCATGTGGTCTAGCTAGTAATAAGAAATCGTCGTTCTTGACATTCCACTACGTCAATTTCTATTAAATACACACATAACAAAGTATTAAGTGCTTAAACTTTAAAATTCGTTTTTCTCGAAACTTTCTAAAATGGATCTTGATCGTTATTCCCGTGTACCCTTCATTTGTGTTCTGTGGTGATCTGTGAAGTGCTGTAATGCCCCCAATTAAATGTTTGAGAAGAGATCTTGTGGCACAGTGGATCAAGGGAAAAGAATATCTTAGAAATTTGGAAAGACTGTTAATAGTACATTGTGCCACTCGAAAATAAAATGTAAGTTTCAATTTTGATAGTGCATATTTTCAGTGTTACTGTCCTTCATTGTGCACATTTGGCCATTTGATAGTGCATGGATGCATGCATATTTTACAATTTGATAGTGCATGAAAATCCTGTCTCTAGTAATAAGCTAAAGAAATATAATATCACAGTGAGTAGTTACTTTTATGGACTTTATTTCATTGCATAAAATATCAGAAAAGCACAACGTTTCTAGTCTTTAATCTACTTTAATCAACGTCTGTAAGAAGCTGGAATACTACTACTGGATACTTCACAAACCATTAATCAAATAAGACATATCTAAGGAAAGATCCAGCCTTCCTGTTAGGAACAGAAAACGGAAGAAAAAATCAATTAGGTATACAAATAGTAGTACAGTATGTGGTAGAAACAGCTTCCAACCTCCAACATCATAATATGGTATACGAGTAGTGTCTAGGATTTTCATACTAGGGGTTATGTTTGCACTAACCCTGTTTACGCTATTTCAACTTGACGTTAGACAGGCAAAAGGAGGGACTTCCGCGAAGTGACTTCACTACGACACAGACTCTCCACCAACACAACACAACACAACACAACACAAGAGAGCACAGCAACCTATAGGCCTACTTCGTTCCATAGCCTAATGTCTGATATATCCTCTGATTGAGGTTCTGGCCGATATGTACATCTATTATAATACATAATTATCAGGCAGTACATCTCACTTGACGATATGTGTCAGAGGAAGAACAACTGTTTGTATGCATCTGAAGTCTGACTAGTATTATATGTAGCTAGTCAGCGATATATGCAATGGAGGGGGAAAGGAACTGGCCACCCTACCCCAGTATCTCCTGCCCTAGTTGCCTCGTAAGTGGTGTCTTCTTGGTATCACTTATGAGTAGGGGGCGGATGTTGATGATCTAAAAATCTACTTAAAATGGTCATTAAAATCCCCTTAAACTAATGGAAAAATGATATAACATTATAAGAAAATGACATTTAAATATTATTCCCCGTACTCGCACCACAACTTCTTAAAAATTAGTCAACTTTTTTCCAATGACTGCCCTGCAAGTCTTGGAGAGAGGAGACAACTTCCTGGAATTTGGTTAAGACAAAGGCAAAGAGCATGCAACAAAATGAAGGTTTTAAGGGAAAACTATAGATTTTAATGAGTGTTTACAATGTGTTTCAATCAGGGGTGGTCCATGTCAGTGACTTCATTGTCCGTCTCCTCCTTCCGCGCTTCAGTTTTGTCACCAGATCTTCCAGGTGAGGGAATGTGAATGACAAAACAAATTCTGGGTACAGCTGGCGCTGGTATTCTTGCAATCTTAGTGTTAAAAATACTGTCTACTACAATAGACATCCCTTCCGAACCATGTTGAGGACACAACGTCCTGTCCAGGACATGGTGAAAGTTTCCTCCCTTCCAAACATAAATTCTAAAGACACTTTCGTACCGACAAAAGAACAGTAGCAGTCAAACTCCTCACTTAAACTAAGCTGTTGTAAGGCATTTTATATTACTTCCGTTGTGTGAAGTGAAGTCTTCAGTAGAATGAGGGATGGACTTTAGAGTCTGTTCCAAACTATAAAACTCAAACTTCACTGTTATTCATTTATTCAGTAGGTAATTACTACTGACCTATTTGGTTAGAAAATGATTTAACGACCTATTGGTAAAGAAGAGAGTAAAATGCATTCCAAATGATCTAAAAGTTCTTCAAAGTATTAAAAATGAGCAAAAAATGCCGAAAGAAATATAAAAATTACCTATTAATTCAAAAACTTCAAAAAATGCAAGAAGTGCAATATAAGAAATTACTTTTTTACGTTGATATTAAAATAGAAAGGATTTCTATATTAATAGGCATCGTCCTAATGTGAAAAATAAGAAGATGACTCTTCATCAACATCCGCCCCCTACTTACGAGGTTGAGACCTGTCTTCGGACAGTTGACTAAACAACAACGTCTGACAGAAGTAAACATGGCCGGCAGAGGAGGAGAGAAGTATAATTGCTATTTGCACAAATCTGTTGTTGGCTGGATTATTTAATTCGGAAAAAATAATTGATTAATTAATTAATTGATTGATTGATTGATTAATTAATTAATTGATTGATTCATTGATTGACTGACTGACTAATCAATTAATCAATTAATCAGTCTGTCTGTCTGTCTGTCTGTCTATCTATCTATCTATCTATCTATTTATTTATTTATTTATTTATTAATTTATTTATTTTGCTTTGCAGCATTAAATCAATTGCTGGTCTGTTTTGAAAAGTCGGTTAGCCCTTTTTTAGTATTATTTGTGCTATTTTTGTAATAGTATGAATGTTACAATACAATACACATATCGTCAAGTGATATGTACTGCCTGATAATAGATGTACACATCAGCCAGAACCTCAATCAGAGGTACGTATTAGTAATAGCTTTATTTTCTTTCTCGTTTTCTTTTTTTATCCGCATATACCAAATTACTGATTTCATCGTTAGTTTGTCTCCATCTTCGTACAGATGCAGTGTGCAAGTATCAATATAACTTAATCTTGGTTTACCCTCAACGGTTGGGTCAACACACCTTGGATACTGCTTATCATATACATTCTCAAAGTTATTACTTCAGTGATTAAGGCAAGGAAAGCGTGTGAAAAATTCGCGTCGAATCTGGCCAGGCTTGGCACCAAGACCTTTGACACTGGAGGCCAGAATCTTTGCCCCTTGACCAACAGATTCCCATAAAACAGAGTCAGGTTGCTTTAGAAATTGTCCACATAATGAAAACCGTTCCCATCTCTAGAATGTCGAAACGACGGGGATGCTATGTGCATATCCATACCAACTCTGAAGAACACGGATATTAGGATCTTTCTTTAATGTTGTAAGAAAAATTTATTCCGTCATATAACTACAAGAAAAACAAAAATTGAGAAACATCATAAAAGCCGCCTGTGTACAGCTCATTACTATTAATGGATACCACGACACCGCGTACAGTTTATAAATCTCTTCTCTGTCGTGTTTTAATCTTGACATGTCTTTTTCCTGAAGAGTCCAAATTTCGCTGTCACGTAATAGCCTTAGAACTTCCAAAGTGATTGATATGTGTACTTAAGTTTTGTACATTTTTAAATTGTATTTTGTATAGGCCTGCAAATGTGACTAAACATTGCTAATAGTTGTTGTACTCTTAGTATCGAAAATATTTCACCTCATATGGCAAGTTGAATACACTTCATCACTATCGCCATCAAATGAATAAATGAATGAACAAGTAATTAAGTAAATAAATAAATAAATGCATACATACATACAAATAAATAAATAAATAAATAAATAAATAAATAAATAAATAAATAAATAAATAAATAAATAAATAAATAAATAAATAAATAAATAAATAAATAAATCAACCCCGTTTCGACTTCTTTATACTTTCTTTAGACGTCCAGGACCAATTCTTTTTTCGACTGGTAATCCAGGGCTCTTTGTGGCACACCTCCATTTTTCATTCTCAGTATATTTGTGAATTCCAGTAATTTTTTTGTCAATGTACTCGCTTAATGACAAATATGTTCCATTCACTTCGCAAGTTTCCCTATCTCTCCCTAGCGACAAGTGCTTTGATTCTTGAACAAATGATCTAAAGAATCATCCTCTCTGAAAATGAAGATTTCATCGTTTTACATTGCCCGTAGTACACCATGGGAAGTAGATTTACATTACATCAGGATTACTGATTGAAATAATGTGAAATTCCGACAGGTGGAATCAGGATATCCCGAAAAAAAATCTACCCCAAACACTTCCCTCATAGTCCACAATCCGGGTCGTGATGAAAATACTGTATACATCCTATATATCAGCCGTGGCGGAAAAGTGACTCACGAGCACATTGTGGCTCGCAATGATAGCTGTGCATTTCTCTTGCTTTATACCTTCCCCAACCCGCACCCCCTCACTCTCCGGAGTCAAACTCCGTTCCATTTGCATTTGTCTCTGACCTACGAGTGGCATATGTCTCTCTCGAAACCATGTACCTATACAAAAAACGAAAGTTTCAAGTAGGATGGGAGGACGCATTCTTTTGCTGCCAATATGATGAGAATATTAAATGTATGATTTGTTCACAAGTATTACGAGGAAAACGGTTGTATAACATAAAACGGCATTATACTACAGGTCATTCATGAAACATTAAAAGGTTAAGTATTGTTGTTGTATTATTATTATTATTATTATTATTATTATTATTATTATTATTATTATTATTATTATTGTTATCTCTGTACGTCGATCCTTTTTTAGCAGATGTACGAATAATGCGGTTAGAACTTCAATTTAATGTCATAGATTTTCAATGTGATGTTAAATGAAAGCTAGATGTAAGGACTCAACAAATGTTGAACTTTTCAAATCTTTGCCAAAAAATAAATATCCGAAGCTTCGTTCTTTCACTTGCTCTGTTGAAGCCATTTCGCTACAACTTACGTTTGTGAAAAATTATTTTCGACAATGAAAATAGTAAAAGCCAAATTTAGATCACGACCGACAGATAAATACCTTCGTGATCAACTACGACTGGCAGTAAGTGACATAATTCCTGATTTTGAAACTTTGTCGCAGAGACATTCTGAACACAGTTAATTTTAGGTTGTTATATTGTTCATTTCTTTCTTCGTTACACGTACTAAACATTAGTTCGTAGCCTTGTACTGTATAAAATTATATTTACGTGCTTGACGTATGGAAAATAAGAAAATACGTTAATAAGTCAGACAGTTGCTTCACTTCCCCTTCAGGTGTCCGCCTCCCTCCATAGGTGCTATACACGTTGCAGGTTACACAGTGGCTCGGCGCACGGTTACATTTTCGCCACCGCTGATCTAAAGAATCGTCCACTCTAAAAATGAAGATCTCTTCATCGTTTACATTGCCCGTAGTACACTATGGGAAGTAGATTTACAATACGCCAGGTTTACGGATGGAAATAATGTGAAATTCCGACAGGTGGAATCAGGATATCCTGAAAAAAAATCTATCCCAAACACTTCCATCATATAGTCCACAATCCGGGTCGTGATGAAAATACTGTATACATCCTATATTTCGTGAAGTTTCCCCTATTTGGGATGAACTTGACCTGTAAGGTTTCAGTTTCCCTTCACCTTTTTTCGGTGGCAGACATTGGTGTATAAAAATTATTACCCCAGGCCGTTATACAGTACACACTGACACACAAAAACAGCAGCTTATCTGTTTCGTTAAACCACTAAACATTTAATTCGTATGAGAAGTGGCCAAGTTTACCCCATTTTATGGTACAACAGTGCATTTTTTAAATAAATGATGGCCCGAATAAAAAGCCTGTGGCGGAGACACGGGTCACAACCGTGAAAATGTTCCAACGAGCGACGTCCTTCGTTCGCTTGTCTTGTGTGAGTGACCGGCGCGACTTGCCTGCCCCGCCCACCTGCACCGCAACGAACATTCCACCGAAATTCGTCATGCCGCGCGCAATAGTGCACACTGGCCCACACAACTCGACACCTGATGCAAACTGCAAGGACAGAACCCTAAATTTGTCAAGAAGGCCCTGAATCCCTTCCGTATTCGTCCACTACTTGCAGTTTTACAAAGACAAAATTGGGGAAGCTCTGGTAAGCGGTAGCATTGGCAGCTGTATAAACAATAATTATTTATTACTGCAGCAGAGTTCATGTTTCAAAGAAACGGAAATCTTTCGGGAGGAATTGTTAAAAAAATGCAAACATAACTCTATTCAACATTTTGTGTTTAGCTTTGCAACAAAGAGGAGTTGATACATTCTTTGAAATACGGGAAGTCCATGAGCCTTCGTTTGTTAAGGTGGCCTCGAATTTCTTCCTTATCCAACTTATGTCCGTCAGTCTATCTGCTCGCCTATTAATGTGAAGATAAAGATCAGTGAAAGACCGAAGGCAGGAATGGAGCAACTCAACGTTATTACCAGGTGTAGATTTAAGGAGATTTAACGTCAAAGAGAGAAAGACGTAATACAAATACGTACTGTAAGTCCTATACTGTGCATATGCAAAACGTAGGATTTTCATTTATCTATTTATTTTTGTCTGTTTAATTCCGTTTTGTGTCAAACGTAGCGGTAACATTATTTGTACAGGGACATCATTTTATTTTTACTTCAATTTTTATTGTACCTGAGTTTTTGAATGTACTTCACTCCCACCCCTTCTACTAATGAAGTTCCAACTCCACACAGAGCCAAGACAGCAGATAGTAAGCAGTACTGAGTTACTGTATAGTACGTTCCAAAAATATGTTCGCGTTTTCCAGTGACGAAAGAGCTTTCAATATTGAATCATATTTTCGCACAGGTACTGTCAGTTTGCCTACGTCGCATCCCGATTTCCCCCACCTGCTTCTGCTCGCCCCTCTGTAAAAGCTGGGCTGTCTTAGCTCTTTTCTGAAAACATTAATTTCTCTTAGGAATTGAGCATTTACGTAATATTATACAGCTGTTTAATTTAACTTAAATAAAAGGGCCTCGTTAAGTAATTAACTGTCACGTGATTTCCTCCCTTTCTACAATCATGCGGCATAACCACTTGGACGGACAGTAGATAGCATGTCTGAGTAATTTTATATTTTCGGGTCGGGCAGAAGTGAAGACTGAATTAACAGTACGTAGAGTAGGTATAGAATTATTTCAACATGAGTTACTAGTACGAAGGACGAAACTGGCAATTGGAATTAGATGCAATAGTCTATAGTGCGATAATATACACAAAAGAACTGAAGCCTGTATCGAAATGAACGGCCACCATTTTCAAAATTGTGTTTAAATATTCATATTATGATTATTTTTCAATTTAACTTCTTTCTCTATATTGTACGCTAATGTGCTGTAGACAGTATAATATACACCGCATAATGAATACGTTCGCATGGATAACTCACTTCGTGAGTAAAAACACTTATTCTTAATACAGTACTGTACTTTCATTAAAGAAAAACCTAATGAAAATTATCAAACTCAAAATCGCGATATTTCCTAGTTTACGTAAATGGATGAACTACTTTTCTTCCTTCCTATACCTAGTAGAGTGATTTGTGTTTTACGCCAGTATCATCGAACTCCAGTCTTGGAGGGGGAGCAAGCGGTGTTTCCGGTTCTCTAAAGGTATAGACAGGTTAATATTAAAAATGTTAGTAAAAATAAAATGATGTCCCTGTATAAACTACATATAAAGGGAGACCACACAGAAGTTAAAGGAATGGGAATTCTGTTGCTGATTATGACGGAAGACGTTCTTGTAAATTCTATTGTTCGAGCTGCAGTCAATAACATTTTGAAGCACAGTACAGCCTAACCGTTGTTTATTTTGTCATATATTATAGACCTACTTATAAACAGAAAGACACGATACTGGCTTCGTACACCAATTTTATGTTTTCTCTTACTTTATCTACTGTTAAGGACGCTTGTCCCTGCGGGTGGCTGAGTGATTAGACGTCACGTACGAGTAGAAGATTCGAGTTCGAGTCTCGATCAGACCTGGGAAAAATCCATAGTGACACTTGTGGTGGACATGCAACTGTGGTTTTTCACAGGTTCTCCCGTTTCTCCCCGTTAGGTATCAACATCATATCGTCCGAACTCCATTCCGTAGCATTCCCCAAATGTCGGGGCTGATTAGGGACGAGTGACGTTGCCTGCTCGAACCCGGATACGCGACGAACTTAATACGAGTATAATTTGTCGGTAAGGGGAAAGGAACTGGCCACCCTACCCCATTATCTCCTGGTCTAGTTGCCTCGTGAGTAATCCCTTATTGGTGTTACTTATGAGGTTCAAACCTGTCTTTGGACAGTTGACTAAACAACAACAATTAGTCGGTGTGTGTTGGGAGCGCCTAGCTGGAAGATAAGCCAAATAGATCATTTAAGCCGCAGCCGCAGATCCACGAAGTGAGGATGCCAAGCGCGGCCGCCTCTCACGGCAGCCTCGCTTGTTGCTTGCCTCGCGGTTGTCCTGGTAGCGAGGCAAGAACGAAAGCAGCGTGAGCCATCAGTTAGTGCGCGGCAATTGAGGCAGTTAATATCAGGTTGTTCACACCTGTGGCCGCGAAACAGGTGGCCCGGGCTCGAATCCCGGTCGGAGCAAGTTACCTAGTTGAGATTTTTCCGGGATTTTCCCTCAACCCAATATGAGCAAATGCTGGGTAACTTTCAGTGTTGGATCCCGACTCATTTCACAGGCATTATCACCTTCATCTCATTCCGAAGCTAAATAACCCAAGATGTTGATAAAACGTCGTAAAATAACCTACTAAAAAACATCAGGTTGCGTAATGGCATCTTTATCAAGGAACAATTCACACGGTGCGAGTTAATCACTACGAGGCACTTATGATCGCATCCAGAAACCGACTATAACTGGCTCACGGGTGAGGCAGCCTCGCACTATTGCGAGGCAAGGTATCCACTGAGCGAAGCAAGCATCATGAGGCAGTCTCGCTTCGTGGATACGCGGCTATAGGTCGTAGCAATGACTCGTAGTGCTCCCTTCCAAATAAAATTCAATGCAAAAAAATCGCTTTAGAAATGTTTTGCTGCCAGTTAATATGACAGATCTCTTAGATTCAACTGAGAATTTTATGTGGCCTTAGGGGAATTACCACACTGACAACAGTGAACTACGGCAGCGGTCACTGGTCGGTCGGAACGGCTTCGTCGCGACACGTCGGTAAGATTTACTCGGCCCTCTTCGAAGAACCTGCACCACTTGGAGATGTTGCTACGGTCCAATCAGCACCATACACCTCTAACATTTCCCTGTGGATTTCACTCGGACTTTTTTGTTCTGCTCAGAAAAAACGGACTACATCTCGCTGCTCTTCACAAGTAGACGATGCTAGCACACGTTCCATCTTTACTCAGTAGTTACCGCTCGTTCCGCCAGGGTAACACTTAATAGAGCCATTGCTGTCTGTAGCGCAAGATTCAAACTATCTGTCAACTTTGAACGTCCTAACCAAAATAGTATATCGTAAAGAAATTGTTGTGCGTTACTTTCCGATCCTCCCTAGTACATCAAAGGTAGGTCAGCGTTAGGAAATATGAACAAATACAAAGATTTGTTAATAATATAATTTTTATGAAATATTATGAAACATGAGAGGAAAATGTCTCCATTTCGATTCTATGCATGACGAAATACAAAAATTATTGTTCCCAATACTCTGCGATTAACGGTGTAAAATATTAAATTTCGTGTATTTCCTCCCACTAGTTATGTTATACAATGAAGTATGTGGCTTGATAGAATTTTCAACATGGATATCCTTGTAATGTCTAATTTTTATTATTCTTTTTATATAATCACAGGGAAAACAATGTTCCCCATTCCAGCTCTTAAGACCTAACTACATATATCTGGGCCCTGAAAAGTAGCAACATGAGGATAGTGACAAGTTGCTGGAGGGGAGCTGTAGGCCTACTCTTATAAAAACATGCACAGAACAAGATTCTACCCTATGTATATAAGTTCCGTCAGCTACAAAGAGACACGCATGTTATAGAGTTTCCGAGAATGATTAATTAAATCTCAGAAAATATTAACTACTTGATGTTAAAAATTCCTAGTAAATACCACTGAAAGGGATTGTGAGCCAGTTTCTGAAACTGACCAAGCTTTCAGAGGCGTTTAAGCAACTTTTCCTTCTTGAGGAATACAAAACCTTGGACTATCGAACCAATTGTTCAGGACTAACCTATCTCCACTCTGCAAATACCTGCTGTGTTCCTGTTCTGCTGCAGTGATTATGCAATACTTTAATTTGCATTCTCTTCTATCAAGTTCGTTATTTAGAAATGATGAGACGACATGACTGTAGTGAAGCAATCATAGAATCAAAATGCCAAAAGAATATCAAAGTCCCTCAGAAAACCTGCTTCATAGCATCCTTTTTTAAATAGGTTATTCTACGTCACTGTATCAACATCTTAGGTTATTTAGCGTCTGAATGAGATGAAGATGATAATGCTGGTGAAAGGAGTCCAGGATCCAGCACCGAAAGTTACCCAGCATTTGCTCAAATTGGGTTGAGGGAAAACTTCGGAAAAACCTCAACCAGATAACTTGCCCCGACCGGGATTCGAACCCAGACCACCTGGTTTCGCGGCCAGACGCGCTGTTACTCCACAGATGTGGACCATAGCATCCTTGCTCACAACAAATATAAATTATAAATGATAATAATAAAATGATGGACCATTCCTCTGTTGCATAATATTTAGCATAACTGTTCATATTTTAGCTCAGCGGTCATCCTGGGACTAGCGTCTCTAACCCGCGGAGAACACACTGCAACTATGGTGCATTCGTAGCTGCTAGCGGGTATGCTCTCTACCCGACGGGGCACACGGGACGGCTCCGCTTACCCTTTACCCATTTCAGCGAGTGCTGATGACCACTGTTTTAGCTGATCTTTTGAAGTACAAAGACTATATTAAGAAACATTTAAATTGTACGGCAATAATTGGGCAATGGTGAAATGACAATGGTAGAGAGTTCGTAAGTATTCTCAGAATACCTGCTCTAGAACTGTTTCATCCGCTACAAATCTCACAGGATGTACAGTGGATCGAAGCCCGCTCTTTGGTGAGAAGTGGTAGGTGACAAAACTGAGATTGTGTCAGAAAATAGTGTAAAGCTGAGAACAATTATTCTAGCCTTCTAAGACATAGAGACAAACTTCTAGTGATCTTTGTCATGTGCATGATACATGATCTGAATCAGCTGGAGAAGTCATCTCGTTCCGCATTCCTTACAGGGGTTGGAGTCCAGACTCGGAGATCCGGTGACTCAAACCGTAGCAAATGTCTTGTCTACTGGTCAACGGCTGTAAACAAAATTCCTTGGCCACTGCCCTCATTCGCTTGTCAAGTCTGCATTCCTCATGTTCATTTAGAACTTAACGTTCTTCTGTACGTTTAAAATGTACAATGACACCACAGTCTAGTATATACAGTCAAGAAGCTCAATATGTAATAAATATGCATCCATAGATAGTTGCTAATCACTAGTATCGCTACTATCGCCTCATTACAGACAATTCGAAATAGTACCTGCACAGTCTATTGTTCCTAGCAACCTTATAAACTCAAGCTTCGTGACTGTATATATTAAACTGTGGTGACACTTTAAAATATGAGGCTATCAAATGCAAAACTCGCTTTATCCAGGTAAAGTGATTTGTCAGAAAACAGGAAAAACCGTTATTGATATGGACAGTTTTGCATTTGATAGTAGTTTTCTGAGCTCTATGGAAGAGGAATTTAGACAAGATTTACACAAACCGACTATATCAGTAGATACAGAGCTGCAAGAAGTACAACATCCCATATATGTAACTCTTTTTTTTTTTTTTTTTTGATAAGGCGAGTTTTGCACTTAATATCCTCATATGTAAAACGAAAAGACTAGAAGAGCATGGTTTCTGCCGTTGAAGATTTAGATTCTAGTCTACACGAGTCCAAATGCTAGCGAGAAACTGTCCATGTAGGTTTTCTTGGAGCACTCGTGTTTCGATGCTGCAAAACTGGACCAAAAAAAAGTACTGAACGAGGTAAACATTGGCCACCAGTTCCTTCGAACAATCTCAAGCTTTCTAGTTCGTCTGATGAAACATTTTTAATGGAGTAAGAGACGAATAGCAATAGTCACATATAAAATTAGGACTGTGTACAGTAGTGGCAAAAAAAAACGGACCGACCCTTGTAGCTGATTTCAGAGTCACAGATTCAAATTTTGCTAATCACAAAACACATCCATCTTGTATAATTAATTATAACAATGAAATTTATTGCATTTGTTCGATTCTTACCTTTTTTCGTTTCCTTCAGTGCCTCAAACTTACAGACGAAAAAACTTTGAGAGTTTTATTTCCATCTGGCATTAATATTACATTTCTACCGCTATTCGGCAAAGATAACTGAGTAGTTTTACATTAAATAGCAGTACATATCTCTGGCTTCACTATCCATATTGAAATTACCACAGTTTGACACAATACACAGCACAGGATTCTTTTGTATCAGCTACAAGTGTCGGTCCGGTTTTTTGTGCCACTATTGTACATACTTCCTTGCATTCGGATGTGGTTCGAGCGCTAGCGTTCTTGTAGTGGCTATAATTCCTGGATTCGATTTCTGGCTTAGAAGTGTGCATTTGTCCCCATTCCACAAGGACTTAATGTCATATGGTTGTGTTCTTTTCAGCAGAAGCCTTAAGACATGTTAATCACATTGTCATGGAATCAGGCATTTGTGAATATATAATTTTGCCTTACAACTCACACGAGAATGGGGACGAACAGGCGAAAAGATTCAGTGCTTGAAGATATTATGACGATTATTTTCAGCATGGGTACGAGTGTACCATTTTGATCAAATAGTAGCCGCAGTGTTGATGGGTTGACTTGTGCCAAATGTTTCAAGGCTATAATGATAGTAATAACATGGTAAGGATACGGTAAGTGATTCCAGGTACCGTTTGAAAGCATTCCTGTCTCATGGAGCGTGGACGACTCCCGACACTCTCCACATACCAAGCGAACCTGATGACGTACATCTTGACCGCCATGAAACTTCATTCATACCCACATTATGTTCATTCATTAATATGTATGCACATATCATGCGTGCATACATCAATTCATTTATTCCTAATGGGCTAGGTAAGCTCAGTCCCGAGTAATTGTTTAATTACTCTGGCCTATGTAGACTCCCATCACATTTGAAGAAATACGTGGATATCCTATTTTTGAACTGCGACCAGGATTGCTAGATTCTATCGTCAGGAATCCAAGACAGGTCATAATATTGCATACTTTAATGTGACTACACATTTGAATTAATTCAATTTCTAATATAACTGATTTTATTTGGTTTACGTATTTCAACTAATTATATAGGCCTAGGGCCTAAACTTACTTACTTACAAATGGTTTTTAAGAAACCCGCAGGTTCATTGCCGCCCTCACGTAAGCTCGCCATTGGTCCCTATCCCATGTAAGATTAATCCAGTCTCTATCATCATATTCCACCTCCCTCAAATAGTATCCTCCCATCTAAGTCTCGGCCTCCCCAAAGGTCTTTTTCCCTCTAGTCTCCCAACTAACACTCTATATGCATTTCTGGATTCGCTACATGCCCTATCCATCTCAAATGTCTGGATTTAACGTTCCTAATTATGTCAGGTGAAGAATACAATGCGTGCAGTTCTGCGTTGTGTAACTTTCTCCATTCTCCTGTAACTTCATCCCTCTTAGCCCCAAATATTTTCCTAAGAACCTTATTCTCAAACACCCTGAACCTATGTTCCTCTCTCAAAGTGAGAGTCCAAGTTTCACAACCATACAGAACAACCGGTAATATAACTGTTTTATAAATTCTTTCAGATTTTTTGACAGCAACTAGATGGCAAAAGCTTCTCAACCGAATAATAACACGCAATTCCCATATTTATTCTGCGTTTAATTTCCTCCCGAGTGTCATTTATATCTGTTACTGTTGCTCCAAGATATTTGAATTTTCCCACTTCTTCGAAGGATAAATCTCCAATTTTCATGCTTTCATTTCGTACAATATTCTAGTCACGAGACAAAATCATATACTTCGTCTTTTCAGGATTTATTTCCAAATCCATCGCTTTACTTGCTTCAAGTAAAATTTCCGTGTTTTCCCTAATCGTTTGTGGATTTTCTCCTAACATATTCACGTCATCCACATAGACAAGAAGCTGATGTAACCCGTTCAATTACAAACCCTGTCTGTTATCCTGAACTTTCCTAATGACATTCTAGAGCGATGTTAAAAAGTAAAGATGATAGTCCATCTCCTTGTTTTAGCCCGCAGTGAACTGGAAAAGCATCGGATAGAAACTGGCCTATACGGACTCAGATGTAAGTTTCACTGAGAGACATTTTAATTAATCGAACTAGAGGCCTAAACTACTAATTTTATTACTGTTTTATAGATTATGAATTTTTTTTAAATATTGATGAAATCTGGAAAAATAATGCCATATGTCATATTACAGCGGATCTATACAGAAAAAAATACATGATACAGTGTTTAAATCCTATAAATAATATATCAACTTCGAAAGAGAGTAAAGAATATACTGTACGTCTATAATACCTAATATATACTGTAGTATTATCGTTTTTATTTCAATACAACCAGATAGGAGGAACCAGTCGGCATTTACGATGACATTGAACATTGGTTCGACAGGGTCTTGAAAAAAATGATTAAAGAAGTTTAAAAATAATGTTATACAAATCAACAAAAAATTGTATTTTTCCAATCTTTGACATTTCAGAACAAATTTAACTCAATCCAGGACACAGGATACACCATTAAAATCCAGAACAATCCTGGGAAATCCAGAGCGTCTGGCAACCCTGAATTCGACTGAACACGAGCACTACCCATTCCGATCTCAAAGTCATGCATTCATTCACTCATTCATTCATTCATTCATTCACTCATTCATTCTTTCAATGTTCTGCCCAAGGGCAGGTCTTTCACTGCAAACTCAGCTTTCTCCAATCTTTATGTTCTGCCGTCTTCTTTATCTCCGCATATGATCCATATATCTTAATGTCGTCTATCATCTGATATTTTCTTCTGCCCAACTCTTCTCCCGTTCACCATTCCTTCCAGTGCATCCTTCAGTAGGCAGTTTATTCTCAGTTAGTGACCCAACCAATTCCTTTTCCTCTTCCTAATTGTTTCAGCATCTTTCCAACATAACTTCATTTCTTATTCTGCCTGTCCACTTCACACGTTTCATTCTTCTCTACATTATTCTCAAAAGGGTAATTGTATCCTCCGTCTACAGTTCCAACTTTTGCTTGTACTCATTTCTGCTGATTAATCTCCGATGCTCTCCTCTGGTATCTAGAAGGACGATGACATCAACATTTCTTATGGATATATAAGCACAAAGAGTTGCTATGCACGCCGGTTCCATGCTAACCTTTACCTAGATCATATGTGTAACAGATAGGTCGGCTTTGATGTTAACAACTTTTGTCAGGTTTACTACGCTGCCATCTAGTTGTTACATAAGGAGTCACGTCATAATTCCCATTTGAATTGCATTACAAAATGGCGAATAAAGATTAATGGAACTAAGTCACAGGCAGTGGTTTTCACTAAAAGATTCCCACACTTACCAGAAGAACTCACAGTTCAACAACAAAATATAGGCCTACCTTTTAATTCGGCTGTAAAATATCTCGGCGTTTATCTTGATAGAAGACTGACTTACAGACAACATACAAATTTAATCAGAGACACAACTTTTCAACGTTTCATGCTGCTGTATCCTCTTTTCAAAACTCGCATCTCTCTTAAAGTCAAAGTTTTATTACACACTTGTCTGATCCGTTCATATATGTTATATGCTTGTGAAATTTGGTCAAATACTCATATACGTCATATTAAAAGACTGGATGGATTACAAAGATCAGTATGTAGGACAATCATGGGAGCAGACTAAGATATCAGTAACTGCCAACTATATGAGTCACTAAATATAATGTTATTTAATGATTATAGTACTCAAAATGCAAGATACAAATTTATAAAATCTGTAAGAACACATCCAAATCCACTGCTCAATAGTTTAGTAATTTCTCATGTTCAATGAATGAATGATTTCTTGTAAAACACTTCACTCTTGGTGAAAGTGTTTGAATGTAAATTGTATTTTTATACTGAATCATGTACTATGTTACATACATCTTGTAAAAGGCATGGGTCCATTTTGCGACCTGGTACTTAAATAAATATACCATTTCTGAAAAAAAAAAAATTGAATTGCATTAGCGACTGTATTGCCATCTCGTATTCGTTTACGGCGGACGGGTGGCCGATTTTAACATAGCGATGAGTTATCTGTTACATATACATAAGATCTAGGCCTTTACCAAACAAAATCTGTTGGCCGGTGGCGAACGGTCGTACTCCGGCGTATGGACAAGTCCGTGTACGCTGCCCTACGCAGACGGGTCCTATTCCACCTTCATCGCTTAGCTTTCTCAGGAAGGCGCTCCACACTATGGTCATAGCGACGGAACATTACTTCCTACCTGGAACCGATGTCATAGGAATTTTCTGTATAGTAGATGCCATGAGATTCTAAGCCCGATAGATATCTGAAAATACCATGTAAGTACTCGGTTAATATCTGAGCACATTTATTAAAGCAGAACACCGAAGGAGACAGAGAGATTGGACATTTTGGGAAGCACTGCTACACTGCAACAATAATGGGCTTCAGGTATACAGAGAGTAAAGCAGTATGCCTACATGGAAGGATAATATTTGAGCAGACATGGGCGGTCTTGGCGATCACAGAATCGTTCGTGTTCTTAATTTTCAACCTCGTTGATCCTAATCACGGCAGAGAGAGGTGGTCAAACAGTGGGCGGGGAGAGTCACGCCAAGGAAACATTCCTCGTACAAGCAGGTCCGGAAGCGCCCAGATCCACTGCGGCTTTCAGAAATAACAGGGCGCGAAATCACGCCATCATCCCGTAGAAACAAAACACTGGCTCAGTTGCATGTCACCGGTGTGAACAAAATTTTGCGTGATACATTTCCTGGGATTAAAAAGCTCGCACATGGGAAAACAAGCACCTCCTCCACCCTGTAAAGGGGTGGGAAGTGGCGACAAGATTTCATACGCGCGTGGTCGTGCACGTCAAATTGGAAACTGTATAAAGGGGCGGACATTTCGACAGATGCACGATGAAGGGACGCCCCCTGGCTTCGGTAGTAAAAAACTGGACACATGACGGCCATCAGGATTTCCAAACACCAAGAGATAACACAAATATTTATCTACAGGGTGAGATGGTCGAGATCCGAGAACAAGAAGTTCTAGGCACAGGTTTAACGGTGTGTGGAATTCGAGTTCATGGATTCGAATCTCGCTTAGAGTAAGGATAGTTCTACCTGTGACATCTTGTGTTATGCTGTCACAGAAAGAAGCTCAATGTCGCACTAAGCAAATATATAGACCGTACGCGTAACTTATTTTAAAGTCCAAGAGAAAATAATAGTGACTGATGACCATTATGATATTATATATAGCCTATATTCGTAACTTTCACCTAGTGACACACGTGTCATGTACCTAATTAGCACTCGAATCGGTGTTGACGTCTCGTATGAGCTACGGTTATGAGTATGAATCATATTTTAGATTTATATTTTTCTTCCTTGTGAACATGACATACTGCGGATAACCGGCGTTGTGGTGAAAACTTCACCTTTTGGGAGTCCAACCGTGTGTACGTCTTCTTTTAAGTCCAGAAGAAATCTAAGTACGGCCTAAGGCAGGCTTACAGAAGTGGGAGCCAATTGTGACGTACGTCGTATGGCGGAATACGTCACTCATCCCCTCCTTCCACCCCCGCGTCATTGACTTGGAAGGGAAGAAGATTTGTATTCAGTGTCTGTGTTATGTGATTGCGCACGGGTCACAGAGACGTCATTCAACGCTGGTGGACTGTATTGTATTGTATTGTATTGTATTTATTAACATTCCATGGTATTCATACATTGCTTTACAGCTAGAATATCGAACAAGTCAAAAAACTTAATACTATTATAAAGTCTTAATTTATATTCACAGTCTAGATGAAATATATATACACAGACGAGATTTACAATATAGTCTACTAGTACAACACATAGTTTTAGTATCAATTTCATGAAGTGTTACTGAATGTCATGAATTCACTTACAGAATAGAAGGCGTGAGAAATTAGGTACTTCTTTAATTTGGCCCTAAATAATCTTATGTTTTGAGTTTCATTTTTTATATCGATAGGGAGGCTATTAAAAATGTTTACTGCCATATAACGCATTCCTTTTTGATAGCACGATAGACTTGCCGATGGAGTATGAAAGTCATTTCTTTGACGTGTATTTATGCTATGAACTGTTGAATTAGTTACAAAGTTTTCACGATTACATACGAGGAAGACTATTAATGAAAAGATATACTGACAAGCCATGGGCATTATTTGTAGTTTTTTGAAAATAGTCCTACACGATTCCCTAGATTTGGCACCTACTATTATTCTAATTACTCTTTTTTGTAATAGAAATATACTGTTACTATCTGTGGAATTTCCCCAGAATATTATTCCAAAACTCATTACCGAGTGGAAGTATGCAAAGTATATTGTTTTTAAGGTATTGATATTTACTATCTTTTGCATGGTTCTAATAGCAAAACAAGCTGAATTTAGTTTGGGGGTAATTTCTTTAATATGATTTTTCCAATTTAACACATTATCGATTTTTAAACCAAGAAATTTGGTTGTCGTTGTTTCTAATAGGGATCTGTTGTTAATTATTGCGCTAGAAGTTTGCGAGGTTGAATTTGCACAGGATTTAAATTGAATTATGTTAGTTTTGTTACAATTTAATACCAATTTATTGACTGAGAACCAGTCACCAGTGTAGACGGGGAACCAACGCTTTCCCTATGCTTTACCCCTCTCTCGCCATTAGGAGTGATCAGGATCCGTCTGTGCTTATCTGTTTAACAAATATTGGTTGTTATAATACTTGTCACATTAGTTTATTCAGCTTTTAACGTTTTCGGCTTGAATAAGCCATCTTCAGAAAAGTTATATGCCTAATTACATAAAAGAAATGGGTACATGTGTATATAGTACAAATAGATGAATTAGTTGAAATTACAAGTCTCTATGGTGATAATATTGAACATAAATTGATTAAAATATTAAAACAAGGGCTATAAGAGCCATGGTCAAAGGTGACAAGTATTATAACAACCAATATTTGTTAAACAGATAAGCACAGACGGATCCTGATCACTCCTAATGTTATTGTATTAGCTATTGTATCACTATGCCTTTTAAATTTACCTCTCTCGCCAGTTTTGCATCCCTGGTCTAAGGTCTAAGAATACTCGGAGATCAAGTCGAAGATGATGATGATAATGATGTGTACTTGGTAGTAGTTAAAGAGCAACTTTGGTCCACCACTGTTGAGTAAGCATGTCTGACCGTGAAAAAGCGGTCGCAAGTTCAAATCCTGGTTAGGGCAAGTTACCAGATTGAGGTTTTTCGGAGGTTTTCCTTAACTCATTTTTAAGAGCAAATACTGAGCAACTTTCGGCGCTGGACACTGGACCCATTTCGCTGGCATTATGTCCTTCATTTCACTCAGACGTTAAACAGCCTGACCGTAGCAGTTCATACAGCGTCGTAAAATAAAATAATTTAAAAAGGAGCAACTTCAATGCCTTATAGTCTACAGCTGTGAAGTAACGGTTAGCATGTCTGACCGTGAAACGAAACAGGTTCAATTCTGGTTGGGACACGTTACTTGGTTGAGATTTTATCCGGGGTTTTCCCTCAACCCATTAACAGCAAATGCTGGATAACTTTCGGCGCTAAACCCTGAACTCATTTCGCTGGCATTATCACCTTCACTTGATTCAGAAACTAGTTGATAAAGCGTCGTAAAATAAAGCAATAAAATTGCAGCACAGAGCTTATGGCTGCGGGTTCGAGTCCCGTCTAAACCGGGGACGTTTATCCCTTGTCACTGTGTTGTCCTAGAAGTCCGGAGTGTGAATCCACGTACTGGGTATCGTACCTTGCGTTTCTCGAGTGGAAAAAATACACAAATATAAACTGTGGTGTTTTTAATTGAAGGCCAGGTGTAGTCCTGATTCCACATCATGAAAAATCTGCCATGTGTCACTCAATGTCAGGTAGTAAACGGTGGAATAAAGCATTATAAATAGACTCATAGATTTAAGCCAAAACCATACTCGGACTTCAGAACACAGGAGTGGGAGGAAGACAGGAGAAATATCAAGTAGTAAAGGGACATCATTTTATTTTTACCTCAATTTTTATCCTACCTGAGTTTTTTAATGTACTTCACTCCCACCCCGTCTACTAGTAAACTTCCAACCGTTCTGAACACAGAACCAAGCGTATACAGTCAAAATCGCCTTACAGTCATAGTAAACACAAACAGTACTGAGTTAGTGAGTATAGTACGTTCCAGAAATATGTTCGCGTTTTCCAGTGACGAAAGAGCTTTTAACATTGAATCATATTTTCGCACAGGTACTGTCGTCCGTTTGCATATGTCGCATCCCGGTTTCCCCCACCCGCTTCTGCTCGCCCCTCTGTAAAGGCTAATGGTTGGGCTGTCTTAGCTCTTTTCTGAAAACATTAATTTCTGTTAGGAATTGGACGTCTACGTAATATTATACAACTGTTTAAAATAACTTAAAGAAAAGGGTCTCGTTAATTGTCACGTGATTTCCCTCCGTTCTACGACAAAAGCACATGGACGGACAGTAGATAGCTTGTCTGAGTAATTTTATCTTTTCTGATCGGGCAGAAGTGAAGAGTGAATTTACAGTACGTAAGGTACTCTTTTATAGAGTAGGTACAGAATTATTTCAACATGAGTTACTAGTATGAAGGACGAAAGTGCTAATTGGGATTAGGTACAATAATCTATAGTGCGATAATATGCAAAAAAATAACTGAAGCCTGTATCGAAATGAATGGCCACCATTTCCAAAATTGTGTTTAAATATCCACATTATAATTATTTTTCAATTTAATTTCATTCTCTATATTGTATGCTGTGTTGTAGACAGTATAATATACACTACATAATGAATACGTCCGAATTGATAGCTCAGTTCGCGAGTGAAAATACTTATTGTTAATACAGTACTGTATTTTGATTAAAGAAATGAAAATTATCAAATTCAAAATCGCGATATTTCCTATTTTACGTAAATGGATGAACTACTTTCCTTCCGTCCTATACCTAGTAAAGTGATTTGTCTGTATTTTACGCCAGTATCATCGAACTCCGGTCGTGAAAGGGGGTAGCAAACAGTGTTTCCGGTTCTCAACCGTTAATTCAAAGGTATAGCCAGGTTAATATTATAAATGTTAGTAAAAATAAAATTATGTCCCTGTATAAGTAAGTATTCGTAAAACAAATATTTATCGTAATTTCCGTCCGCCGTAGCATAAGCAAAGGATAGGCTTACGCGGAGCACAGTTTGAGAACCATTGCTTTAAATGGTTCTCATCCGAGACATCTGCGATTACAGCGAAGTTCCGGGTCGGCCCCGATCACATGGAACCTGTTTTTTGTGATCGATGCTGCCCTCCACCCCACTGGGAAGCTATACTGCTCTTACTTGTGGGATTCCAAATTAATGTTTGTCTTGAGAATGGGGGCACAATACTGCTTGCTGTGAATGAAAGGCGCTCAACTATCTTGTCTGTGAGCAATAGGCTGCGAATGAGTTGAGGAAGTCTACGACATGGTAAAGGGGATATTGTGAGTGTGTCAAGAAAACAGCTGTTCTAATCTACCAGCAGGGACCATTACAGCATCCACCCAAGACAGGGCTGTCCAAGCGGCCAAGCATAAACTCAGATTGTCCATCTTGGCTATTAACTTACGGTATTTCTGTACGCTACGGCTGTTCTTCGGCTGCCGGGTAGCTCAGTTGGTAGAGCAGCTGGCTACGGACTGGAAGGTCCGGGGTTCGATCCCAGGTGGTGACAGGATTTTTTCTCGTTGCCAAACTTTCAGAACGGCCCCGAGGTTCACTCAGCCTCCTATAAAATTGAGTACCGGGTCTTTCCCGGGGGTAAAAGGCGGTCAGAGCGTGGTGCCGACCACACCACCTCATTCTAGTGCCGAGGTCATGGAAAGCATGGGGCTCTACCTCCATACCCCCCAAGCGTCTTCATGGCATGTTACGGGGATACCTTTACCTTTTTTTTTTTTACCTTTACGGCTCTTCTTCAGAAGACGATATAGTCTGACACACGATGGGACTCATGTAACGTGGGATTAGCACCAAGGCATGTGTCCTAATAATGAGCCCATATGAACGTGGAAATCGAGTTGCAAGGTGAAACATAGGACTTAATACTCGTGTAAGCATAATAAATTGGCGAAATGACGCTGATTCGTATCGCCTTAAGGTTAGGAAATCATAGGAAAAAACTCAACCTAGTAAACAGGCCAAACGGGATTCGAACCCGCGTCCAAGCGCAACCCCGGATCAGCAGATAAACGCCCTACCGCCTGAACTACACGGATGGCCAAGTCGCTATAAAATCTATCGTCCAATATAGACATTTTACTTTTAACTGTTCAATATCTTACCTCTATGTCATCTTTTCCAAGTTTCTTTTGGCCAAGATAGCTTAATTTTCCTACTGGAAACTTATCCCTTGTTATTTTTACGATTATTCCATTTTTCATACGATTTTCATCACTATCCACTCCTCTTTTCTATTTTGAATCCAATGTGGTATTTGGTATATTTTATCATGTCTTATTTTTTCACTTCTGACATTTTCTCTTAATGTTTTATTTGCTATTGCTCAATTTTTTTTCACTTGTATCTGATCTGGTTTCTGTTGTATAAGAAATAATTAATTTAACAACCGATTTGCATATCCTTACTTTTGCATCAACCTTTAAAAATGTATTTCCCCATGTTATTTCCCTTATACAACCATTGGCCTTATTTTATTGGTCAATGCATCTGCTTTAAAATTGAATAGCTAGTAATATTTATGCCCACATATCATATGACGAGACATATATCTTAATGTTCTCTGTTGGGTTGCTTCATAATGTGTTTTTCCCCAGTCCCCCTCCCAGACATCCAAATAGGGCGATAGTTTACGTCCGGAACCTTTTAACGTGGACTCATCATGCTATGTTTGCAGTTTTTCTTGTAAAAGATAAATGCGGTAGCTTCCCGTTGCTTTCAGCATAATCTAAATTAGACAATCAATTAATAATTTATGATTCACTTACTGTTAGTGTGGAGTACATCATTTGACGAGTGTTTGAGAAAAATACTTCTCACAATATGCACGGCTGAGTGAGATTGAATTATACCTGTTAAGGTTTATCTTGTCTCAGTAGCAATAAAACCAAGTCCCTTCAAATGAGGGTGGAGATTATAGGAGGGTTGTAAATTTTCAGTATTCCTTTCAAAACCTTGTTATTGTACAGGCTACCGGAACTCAATTTCTTGAAAGACAAGCTCAGTGACGGAACTATACAGTACAAAGGGAGATATTTTGTAATTTTATTTTGCGCTACAGAATGTATCAACTGGTCCCTTCCGCCACTGGATGGATGGACGGCACCGCTCCATTCCCCCACCGCCATAACAATACAGACGAAGTAAGACATATCTCCTTTCTCTCTCTTTTCACAGTGAGACAAGATATATCACACAGACTCTAGTGCACAGCATTACCTCAATCTTCTATCATTGTGGTTCAAAACGTATTCAGTGGGAGTCTTAAAGTGGTGTGAATGTTTGGACATAACCAGATCTTAAGAAGGCAAGCTTGATGTAATTGTAAAGCGAGAAGCACTAAACTGAATGCGAGAGACAGATAAGAATATCGTCATAAAATGGAAATGGATGTCCAATGACAAATTTCAATACATTCTTGTAGATGTATTCGGATTTCGGAAATATCCATTACAGCATACAATACAAGCATTGCTATCTTTATAACTCTTCGTTCTCAAAATAACACATGCAAATTTTGTTTATATGCTCTATGAAATTCATCGCGTTTCATCTTGCAACACCATTTCAATGTCTGCGTAGATTACCAGGAGGACAAACACCCAAGTCTTCAGTGTTCAAGATGTACAGTGAGGGACATAATTCTTGTTGTTATTGTTGTTGTTGTTAGTCAACTGTCCGAAGACAGGTCTGAACATCACAAGTGATACCAAGAAGACACAACTTATGAGACAATTAGGCCAGGGGATAATGGGGTAGGGTGGTCAGTTCCTTTTCCCCCCTCCATTGCATTCATCGCCGACTAGCTACATATTACACTTGTTAGACTTCAGATGCATACAGCTCATGCATTTTGTCAAGACACCCCCCCTCTCTTCCACCAGAGCTGCGCACGAGATCGGATTAGTCTACTTACGAATTATAGGGGAATGGGTTAGCCTTTGCCTTGAACTGGGTAGACACACGCCCGACCTTCCCTTCTACTCCTACCCCCTCTACAGAAACGTTGTTCCCGTACTGACACATCGCGAGTGTCTCGACAAAATGCATGATCTGTACAAACAATTGTTCTTCCTCTGACATATATCGTCAAGTGAGATGTACTGCGATGTACATATCAGCCAGAACATCAATCAAAGGATATAATAATTCTTGAGAGGGTGAAAATGTTTCAAGACCTATAGCACGGTTCATAAGTGGCTATAAATCGTTCTCAGCATAGATATGCACAGATACGGAAATAAAAATTGGAGGTCCCTTATTGTATAAGTTTAGCTTACAACACACTGCGCATGTGCAGTAAACAAGAGAACCTGTATATATACTACTTGTGGACAATAGTGCGAACTTGTTGCCTACATACAGGTGGACTCCCATCAAGATTCGCTCCAAATTATAATTCCGTATCTGTACTATTTAAACAGAAAAACGAAGCGAATATAACCCCGCTGCCTAAATACTGCTAGCACGTGATTTATGACACTCAAGAGACGTGTCTACCGAGATATTACTGGCTTATTTTTCCGCTCTTTCCTTTTTGTCAACGACACAAAACTTTCTAAGTAATCCGTTAGTTTTCAAATATTTTTATGTGAAATGTTTGTTTTTGCGATGGCGTGTTGTTTTTAACATCCTGATTTCGATTCTGTGGCGTATTTATTGAGTAACAGTTTTTCTACTTTAATACTTCAAAAAACGATCACGTTAAAAAATAAAAAAAAAGCAAACCCGGTTTAAATCTGAATCAGAAAGATGGAAAAATCTATCTGTAAATTTACAAAAAAAAAAAAAAAAAAAAAAAACCACACACACACACACACACACACACAATTATTGAAACCACTGTTGTCCGTCCAATGAGCGTGCAATGAGTGTTCTGGGAAGATGAATACCAACGAGCTTGAAAACATACTTAAGAACTATAATATGATATACAAAAGACTGTCGAATCTAAGTATGCTCTCTATAGAAAGAGAACTATTGTGGAACTTTACCAGACTCCCGGAATTCAAAGACAGAGTAATAGACATTTTTGCAGAAATGAAGGACAGGCGCAAACTTATTTACAAGACAGTTAATTAAAATGAGATGTCAAAATTCAGACATCACAATTTTATTACTGCGTCCCATTTTGCTAAAGTACTTCCTTAGAATCTGAGTAGCGAAGTAAGTTAATGGAATTGCATTACCGGTACCTAAATAATACATTGCGATAGTAATTATAATATAGTTGTATAATACCGGTACTGATTTATAGTAGCAGCAGCAGCAGCAGCAGTAGTAGTAGCATTAGTATAGGCTTTATTAATTTTATAAAATATTCAGTAATGATGTTCGACCGGTAATAACATAATTATGGATCTGAGACATGGACACTAACTAAAGTAGAAGAAGATCTCCTACGGTGTTTCGAGAGAAAAATTCTAAGAAGAATATACGGACCGGTATATGAAAACAATGAATGGCGGATACGTTATAATGAAGAAATCAATCAAATGATTGGAGGACAAGATATATAAAATCCCAGAGGTTGAGATGGCTGGGACACATACAAAGAATGGGCGAAAACAGAATTCCCAAGAGAATATTACAAGGGAAAGTCCAAAATAGACGAAGAAAAGGAAGACCTAAGAAGAGATGGCTAAATGGGGTCATCAGGGACCTAGAAATAATGGGAGTGAGGGGTTGGAGAAAGAAGACTGAAGATAGGACAGAATGGAGGACTGTTGTGCAAGCGGCCAAAACACACCCAGCGTTGTAGTGCCAGATGATGATGATGATGATGATGATGATGATGATGATGATGATTATTCAGTAATGATGGGATAAGATAAACTAAAATACTGTCTAGCCTTGTATGCACTTATAACAAGCTTCGCCACTGATCATAACGTAGACAACTGGTAATCAATACAGTATATCCTAGGTGGATTTCGAACCATTTAATATGCTTTTCTAACTTATAGAGTCTTAAGTAGCTGAGTAAATCGCAGTCGGTATACAACGTATTCTCTATTTCGTTCTTTAATTCTTACATAAAATACGTCTTTCTCCATACTGAGTATGCACACCCGTTCCGGACTCCGTGATGAAACAAAAAAATGACAATTTCAAACTGCAACAAGACTATGAACCACGATCCAATGCCAATCTTATTAATAGTTAGGCCATAATCCAATATAAATTTTGTTAACTACATCCAATAATGCCACCTACCCTCGCTACGGGCATGAGAGCACCGAAGATTCGTACAAAATTATCCATGCCGAGCGGCCTCTCTCAGTAGGTCTAATATCTTGACATTGAGAGACTTCCATCCCACATCTTTATCCCTGCAAAACAATTAATTACGCAGATGTTTGGGGATCGTGTCATCAGTAGGCACTTTCCAACAATGTGGCCTCCGCGATCTCCAGATTTAAATCCTGCCGACTTTTGGTTGTGGGGTTACCTTAAAGAACGAAGTTTTCCTGACACATCCAACAATCCTACTGCAACTGGAAGATGCCATCTCGCAAGAAATTTCCAATATTCCAAGACATTATCTGCAAAATGCTGTGCATGGTGTCGCAGACAGAATGCTGTACGTTGAACAAGAGAACGGCGGACATCTTCCCAATGTTTTGTAAACCCCGTTGTTTGCTCAACACTGTGATGTTTTTGTTTTTTCCCTATCTCAAATATTATAATATTTACAGCAGTATAATGTTTGAACTGACTTTTGAAATACCCTATACTTTGCAAGAAAATTCCAAATAATTCTTTGCCCCAATACTCTGCCGAAACATTGCGTTAGAATGACTGGATGGTCACGTGCTGCTCCTTCCCCGAAAAACTGACTCAGCTGATAAGGAAGCAGGTGACGTTAAGTGCCGCTTATAACGATGAGCGCTGAAATTACTAAATGGAGCCCTCTTTATGTCTCGGTTTGTTCATCTGGCTATGGCAACCCTACGATTACAAGATAATAATACATTTTTATTAATTTACTTAAACAAAGAACTAAGCCGACGACGCTGAGTTCCCTTGACAGCAGCTAGGGAGACCAGAAACGGAGTACCAAGGAACATCTTGGGTCGATTTCTAAAACACGCGCGGAAAAATGAAAAGAACCTTGTTTTTTTAAGTCCAAACGCGGAGTGCGACAGAAAACAAAAATAAACAAATCCAGATTCCAGAGGTATCCTCACCTAAGTGCAAGAAGAAGATGAAACGGAGAAGATCAAAAGTACGTACAGATAAATATTTCAAGAGATGTGGATCGAGCCATGACGATAACTGATAACTAAAAATTCGTTTAAAATACTGAGGCAACAGGACTTTCCCGATTATTAATGCTGTACACACTGCTGCTTCTGTGAAAAGATAATTTTTACACGATTGGCGAAAGCGCAGAATCATACATATTCTTCACACAATGCTTTAAAAATTTCCAGCTAAGCGGCAACAATTTTGTGTGCGCGGAAACATTTCAGTTAGGTACTGTACGGCAGTGCACCCGTGCAGCTTAAAGAGAATATCAATATTGAACATGTTTCTGCGGATCTCAGGAAAAATATTTAAGGAAAAGACTAGTAAAGTACTTTGTGTGGAGTGTAGCATTATACGGGGGCAGAAATATGGACATCACGACGATGTGAAGAGAAACGACTAGAAGCATTTGAAATGTAGATACAGATAACAATCGAGCGTGTGAAATGAAGACGCAGAATAAGAAATGAAATGTGCTAGAAAGAATGGGAGAAGAAGAGAAAAAGAAATTGGCTGGGCCACTGACTAAGAAGACACTGCTTACTGAAGGATGCATTGGAAGGAATGGTGAACGGAAAGAAAAGTTCGGGCAAGAAGAATAAAGCAGATGATATTTGATAGATAACATTAAAATACATGGATCATACGCGGAGACTAACAAGCAAACGTTCTGATGGGGACAGATAAAAAAAGTTAAATTTTTTCCTTCCACCATGTTACTAATGTCAAAAGAAGTGCTTACACAAATTTTGGCCACTCGATCGCAATTATGAGGGCCGTAAAAAAATAAGTTCGCCAGGGTCCGATAACAGAAAAAAAAACACAATTTCATTGGACAAATTTATTGAAACAGATAAAGCAATTTTTGGGCTATTTTTAACATATTTTCCATCGGAACTGAGACATTTCTCACATCATGGGATCGACAGAGAGAGGTGCAGACGCAGTCAAACGCTGGTTCCGATCTGAGGCGGCTGACTTCTACGACACAAAAAATGATCCCATGGTATGAAAAATAGCTCAATTTCAGTGGGGGATATGTTGACAAACAGCGCAAAAATTGCTGTATCTGTTTCAATAAATATTTCCATGCAATTGTGCTTTTTTTTCTATAAACGGCCCCAGGGAAAATCATTTTTTGGACGGGCTCGTAATTGCGGTCGAGTGGCCAAAATTTGTATAGGCCTAAGCACTTCTTTTGACATTATTAATATGGTGGAAGAAAAAAATTTAACTCTTTTATCTGCCCCCATCAGAACATTTGCTTGTAAGAGGAAGGCGAAAAAAAAAGGAAAGACTGGAGAATGATGGGTTTGTAGTAAAAGACCTGACCTTGGGCACAAAACTGGATGGGTGGGTGAGGAGTGAGTGAGTGAGTGAGTGAGTGAGTGAGTGAGTGAGTGTTCAAACTCCATTTTTGTCTGCAACAAATTCCACTTGGAATTGAACCCAGCTTTACTGCGTTGAAAAGAGACATGAACATTTGACTAACGATTCCCCCTTTTCAGGACACTGGATTGTCATGAAAACAATGCCGTGGTAGGCCGATAGGGGAAGTCAAAAAAGAAGACAGATGAGGACGAGGAGGAACACGAATACTATCCCCCTCCTCCGAAAATTGAAGCGCACTAGATATTCTGTACTGTAGCCTAAATGTCTGTCTGGGACAATTTTTAAATAATCTTAAATACAAATTCAAGAGTCGTATCGTCTGGATAATCCTAGTTTTAAGGCCCTAGAAATGTGCCCGTGCATCTGTCTCAAGACGCATCATTAATCCAGACTTTCTCACGCTCCTGACGACCCTCTCCAAGGCTAACAACTGCCGTGATTAGGTGCGATGGCAACCACAAGAACTGATGAGGAAGTGTCTGCAGCGACACAACGGGAAATATCATAAGAACACAAGCGGGATATGATCTCCAGACTCTTAACAAAGTCCAAGTTAAATGTTAATATGCTAAGATGAAATGAAGAGAATGTCGCCGTAACATTTAGAGGACATGGAGGTTGACATTTATTTAAATGTTAGTACTTCTCTTGCAACGCTTCTTTTGAACTGTAGCGGTCATTAAGAAATAATGGAATAATGATAGTGAAAGGAGCAATAGTGAAAAGGAGGTATTGTAGAAACTGAGCCTAAAGAGAAATTTTCTCATTGAAGATTTGTCTAACACAAATCTCACGTCTGTTGAGGATCAAACCTTGGTCCCTTTTGGCGAAAAGTTGTCGGTCGACCTACCATTCCTTTCACAACTATTCAATTCCTGTCGTATCATTCCACTGATTCTAAATATCGCCGTTGTTCCTGCAATAACTCCTATGTGCAAAATATAAATTTTTTCGGAAGGAAGAAAAAAAAAACATTTATTCATCCTATGGCAACCGCACATAGGAGAATGTGAATTCAAAGGCTCATTCAAAATGAAAATTAAATATAATGTAAGCGTTAACTTAAGAATATAAACGTTACATTAAAATCAAGAAGTCATATCATCATTCACGATGGGAACATAAACATAACCGCAAACATACTTGGTAACCATGGAAACATAACAATGACGCCATTTTCTCATATTCTGTCGTATACTTCAGCGCTCCACGATTGTGTTCTGTTTGCAAATCCCGTAAGCATAAGCATGAAAGTTTGGAGTTTGCAAACTTTCATGTTAACGTCTTACGGTAGTGTTTATGTCAGTGCTTATGTGAATCATTGTGAATGATCCCATTTGGTAGCCTGGGCGCAAACTTCTGTGTTTATGTTACGGTTATGTTTAATTTTCATTGTGAATGGGCCTTTACATTTCCGAAACAAAGAACTATAATTAAATATACAGTAGGAGATTTTATTATTTGCTGTATCACTATTTAAGTTATTTAATAGAACAAAAATCTCAAAATCGATAAATATGTCACACATGAGTTATTGCAGGAACAACGTCGATATGAATATTATAGCTCGCAAAGAATATAAATTGAGTGAAGAATCCCGGTGAGTTTAAATCTCAATGAAGAAAGTGTGGATTTACGTAAGTCTGCTATAGGAACTGATTCATATTTCCTATTTTCTTTTTCATTGTTTTTTAAATATATGTATTGTCTCGAAGGTGACCTTCCTGCACGCAACATAGCCACAGAAACGAAGAAAAAGAATAAAACGTTAATGCTGAAAAGTATGAGAATGTTGATCGAAGTAATGATTACCTATGACATATACTGTACGTACTCCACATTAAGATAATGGTAACACCACAGCCTAGTATATACAGTCACGAAGCTCAATACGTAGTAAATATGCATCCATAGATAGTTGCTAACCACTAGGATCGCTAATATCGCCTCATTACAGACAATGCGAAATAGTACCGGCACAGTCTATTGTTCCTAGCACCCTCACAACTCAAGCTTCGTGACTGTATATACTAGACTGTGATATAACACTACGTCGGCCGTAGCCCGTACGAACGTTGAAGATGAAGCTTTGACATGCGTTTCTTCGAATCTCGTCTGAGAATTAATGCTTCTTCATACATCTGAAGTCTGATTAGTGTACTATGTAGCTAGTCGGCGATATACGCAATGGAGGGGGAAAGGAACTGGCTATCCTACCCCATTATCTCCTGGCCTAGTTGTCTCATAAGTGTGCCTTGTTGGTATCATTTCTGAGGAGGTTCAGACCTGTCTTCGGACAGTTGACTAAACAACAACATTGTCAAGACGATGTTAAACGTTGTCTAGTGAGCCTAATTAGGTATAAAAATAGAAAACTTACACAGACTCAGCAGGCAGTCCGCGTTCGAACCCCGATCAGGGCAGGAATTTTTTTATTAAAAAATCGATAGTGACAATTGTGGCGGACAAGGTAGCTGCTTTTTCTTTTCTTCGAGATTCTCCAATTTCCCTGCGTTAGGCACCAACATCAACATGATTCCATCCGATGATCGCCATTATTCTACACCATATGCTCCCATGGTCGAGTGATTAGCCTGACTCCCACTGGTTCGATCCCCATCTGGATTACGAAGGAATTTGTAGTGGACAAAGAGGGGCAAGAGATTTTCTCGCGGTCCTTTTCTTTTTCAACTTATGTCTGAACGTTAAGAGCAGTGCTGAACGATACCGTGAGAGTATCTGTTCTTTGGAGTAATTATTACCCCTATACAAATATATCTAATCGAAATCACTACAGTTACAAAACTGTTTTGTTATTAGACCTACGATCAATGATGTAAATCTAGTTTCTGTTGCATTGAATAGATAAGACAGAGAGTTTAAGAAAATGTGACCTGACAAAAATTAACGAGCAGTTTGAAAATCACGAATGTTTAAGCAAACATAGTTCAATTCCAAAATTATTTTCAAATTTTAGATCTTACAAACATATACTAATTTGATTCGAAACATTGTATAAATAATTATGGTTACCGTGCAAAACACGTAATGATGAAGTAAGTGCATTTAAAATGTTCGATGAAAGGGCGTCGGCCACCCAGACGGCTGCGGGTGATCCATCTCTCGCGGCAGGTTGGCCACCCCACGACATGCCGTGACGTCATCCCCAGATTAATCCACACTTAACAGGACCGGATGCGAGCTGCAATCCCGCAGTGTCAACTGTCAAATGGACGTCCTCCCGCTGTACCAAGTTCACTGCCCACCGTTTCAATCACCAGTTTTCGTCTTCTTTGTCTTTCATTTTCCAAATTAATTCATTAGCTTTGTCTTTGCGTCTGCTTCTTAAACTTCATGTGTTCATTCATTCATTGTGTTCCGCCCAAAAGCAGGTGTTTCACTGCAAACACAGCATTCTCACTACATTCTTAATCTGCAGCTTTCTGTTTCTACTCATAATTCTTGATATTTCACTTTTTCAATCTCTACATTCCTATTCCTTTCTTTTTTCACCTTACACTTACCAATCGTCATCATTGTTCTCTTCTACTTCATCTCCTTTTTAGTATATTTACACTTAATGATGCTTTTCTTCTATAATTTCTTCTTTCTATCCTTTTATAGATATTTCTATTTCTCAACCTTTTACAGATATTTCTACTTTCTCAATTTCCCCCCCCACTTTATCAACTTCCCCCTTACCTTTCATTCCGCTTAACCTCCAGTTTTCTTCTTCTTCTTCTTCTTCTTCTTCTTCTTCTTCCAGCTTCTTTTTTTTTTCAATTTTCTCTTTCTCATCCTTAATACTACTCTTCTCTTCCTTCTTTATCTGTAGTTTTATTGGTGTTTCCACTTAAATCATTTTTTCACGACCGGGAGTAGGCCTAAATGTCGGTTTCTAGGTTACCAAAATTGGGAGAAAAATATGTATAACATTGCCTCCGTAGGGAGAGAGAGAGTAGTTATTTTTCCCTCCCTAAAGCAGAGAAATATTAACAATAAAATATATTAATCGTGTGTGTGTGTGTGTGTGTGTGTGTGTGTGTGTGTGTATCTAATGCCTACCCACTTCACTTTGCGTGATTCGGGTTCCACATACTACGGATAGATGGCAGGACTGTGACCCATTTTCAAATTGCACACCACTTCGGCGGGCTACGTTATGCATGATGTGTATCTGTGAAGAGTTATGTCGTGTACTAGGGTGAGTGTATGTTAAGTGTTCATGTAAGTGTGGTATAGGGAATGGGCGAGGAGATGATGATGAAAGTGAGGCAGGGATAAGGGGAAACCGGTGCCGGCACGTAGCCTACTCCTGTCAAATAGCACCAAAGGGGCCGCCAGGCTTAACGTCCCCATTCGACGGACGAATCACTATCAACAGTGATATATGCCTTCCCTTCATATGCACTGCGGAGAGATTTGGGATTTAACCTAAGCATATTGATGCACAATTTAGTGATTAGAAGTTGTGCACCGCCATCCCTCCTAGTCCCGAGGTAGAAATTATCGTTGTTGCTATGATATTTCCTTTGCATATGTGCATATGCGCTAACACAATAGCTCCAGCGAACTTCAATAGCCTACTAAGACTGAAATAAAAAGTGACAATAAAGAGCGACTGATAAAAAACATAGTATATACACCACTAGATCGAAACACAATTTTTCCCTCGGTACATTTGTAACCCGAGGGATTTACCCCTGACCACTAGGATCCAGAATACAAAGCAGAGGTTAAATGAAAAATACAATATGATTGCGGAGAGAATACGGAACAATGATAAATTTAAAGATAAAGTAAAATTTGATTTCGGAGAAACATGAGATGAAAATACATTGAAGAATAATGAAATGAAGTGAAAAAAAAATTACTTAGTATTATACAAGTGATTGTGTAAAATGGATAATGAATTTCTCAATACCATTAGACAAATTTTGTTAATGTCCTCATTAGAACATTTAAGAGAAAGGAGAATGGTTTTGGTTAACTTAAATGAAGTTCCCCTAGCGCCAAAAAGAAGTCCTTTCACTTCCCAAGTATTAATATTCATTTTGTATCTCTCACTGAAGTGAGGAATACATGGATTGTAAATAGACTTCTTTTCATCGTTAACGTTATTGGCTTGTTGATCATCCTTCTCAAAACGGACAGTGGGGTCAAGAATGAGGCTTCTTTGTTTCCGGCGATCGATGGCTATAATGTCTGCTCTTCTCGTTGACCCATTCTCAGCCAAGCAGTGCACTTCTTTGTAAACCTCTTCTTTCATTTCACTTTTATCCTATTCTCATCCCTTTCTTTTCTCGCTCTTGCTGCGTTCCATTATTCCGCTCTTTCTTCTCCGCCTTACATATAATCGTTTCATTTTAATTTTACCTTCTTGCTTTATCTCCTCCTTTCTGCTCACTCTTTCTGCTCCTCCCTGTCCTGTAACTTCACTCCTCCTCGAAATAATGTAGGTACTAGAGTCGTGCATTACAGACGTTATGTTCGGTTAAAGTTTGTCGAGTATGGCGAAGTTCGATATTCGCCAATGTTTGCTCTGCAGAAGGAGGCCTGTCGTGTTTGTTCCACCTTGTTACAATAATATTCGCTGTTCTCCACTCCCACCCCTTCATGTCTTAACCGCAAAAAGATTTTAGCGCGTATCTCGTGATATGTTGACATATATGCCGAACTTGGAGTCAGGCCACAAAGGGAAACATTGAGGGAGGAGGATTCGGTCGGTGCTGTGGATTGAATTCGGTGTAGCTCAGTGGTCAGAGCGCTTGGTACGTAGAACCAAGGACCCGGGTTCGATCCCCGGCGCCTGAGCGAATTTTTTTCCTCAAATATTAAAAGTTTTTAATGTTTTGGTTGCCACTTTCATGTTCGAACATTGCAGGGCACTAGTAAGTGCAGATGCCTCAAACTAGCAAGCTGTCTCGTTCGCGCAGGCGCATAGAGCACTTCTCCCCTACCACTGTCCGCCTACTGCTGTGCACTGTGGACTAGAACGGTACAGCTCAGTTCTAATAACAGTTGAGAAGGCTGCATAGGGAGGGTAAATCTTGAATACATTGTCAAGCGGTCAACTATTCAGATAATATGGCTATACCTGGGTATCGGAGCCTAGGTGGGCCCCCTCCGTTAGCTCTACTACTTCCCCTCTCCAGGCAGCTTCCTAGTTTGAGGCATCTGTACTGAATGGACTTTCCAGTATTTTACGCCAGAATCTGAATGAGGCAGGATATACTCGGCATGTAGCAAAATAATTTTTTGGTCCCGTACTACTGTATATTTCAACACGTTTCTCTTTTAACTGTGGGTAAGCTCACTAGGTCAATATTCCTCCATTTCGTGCCTCATAATAATATATCTGAATGACTGTCACGTGATCTACTTCTGAGGTTTCTGAAATAAAACGCCGAGTTACACGATTGTCTGGAATCGCTTGTTCACTTGTATCTGTAAATTGATTTTTTGTGTATCGTAAACAATGTTAAAGTGGATGAAATTGTTCAAAGTAAACAGAGAGAAGGATGCGACCGTAACATGCACAGTTTTTGTGTCCTAACCACTATGTCGTGGTAGGCAAACCCTAACCACAGGGACCTCCAGTGTCAGGACGAGACTACGGTTTTGCGTTAGTTCCCATGGAGATTAATGAATGAACCACAGAGACCACAATAAAATGGATTTGTAGCATGGCGATCTGATGATACTTCATCTCACATTTTTTTAATCTTATGACACACAACGTTCAAAAAAGTGTTGAAGAGCCTCAAAAAAAAGTTTCGTCAGTATCCCTGATGCCGAAAAAAAGTCTATTGGTGTGCTCTCCGTCCGCCTATATATGAGGGTTGTAAATAAAATAGTGGCAACATAGACAGTACGATTATATTATTGAGCTTATATGGAAAATACATTTACATCTCTTCAATACAGAGTGTCCCATTTATCCTGTGCACCTATTATAACTGTTTTGTTTTGATGGGTATTGGAATTTTTGTTTTTGAGCGTTATGTTAGAACGAGGGGCTAACATGAGTGTGGAGATTTGGTGCATGTAACTACATTATGGTACAAGATACACGTAACGTCGTCAATTTTTCAAATAGCACTACATACTTTAATCATGTTACATTGATTACACATATTAAGACGAATTCAAAAATGTATCACAATGTCACAATTTTATTAGTTTATTGACAACTTACAGAACATTTGCTCGCTTCGGAAAAGACACATAAGTATTTCTCCTATTAGAATAATTCATATAGAAAAGAAAATCAAATCGACATAAACCAGTGTGAAGACAAGTTTTCCTTCTCCTGTAAAATTAACATTTTTGACTTGTGCCACTTTTCCCGAGCACTACAGATATATTTTGCATTGAAAATTTAGAGCAATATTATTCCAAAGTGTACGCAAAATTGCACTATGATGGTAACTAAGTAACAATAAGTGCACTGTAATGGGTCCATTTCAGTATAGTTTTATGTTATGAAGAATGGTTTCCCTGGCAACAAGTTTCTGTGTGGGAATTCTAACTTTCAAGGCCTAACAACAATTACTGTAAATACAACAAAAAAATACGATCGTGCAAAAAGTTACATTGTACTCTATAAATAAAGACATTTCTAGGTAGTATGTGAAAAATATGAATAATATATTTTACAACAATTATTTGTAATAATTATCTCCTGGGAGGAACTAATTATTACTGTGGGGGAGGGGAGGTATTCTCTCCGGACATCTCTTAAATTTACTATTACCTAAGAGTCTAGAAGAGGATGAAGTTCAATTAGAACGAACACAATTCTTTTTAAATACCAGCTGGAAATAGAGTTTAAAATACCCCGGAAACTAACCTCAGCTTATTTGCGAGTGGTATCTCACAAATTATCAACACTCATATTGCGGTCGTTATAATTAACACCATGACAGGGAAATTCCGGTCATTTAATAAGTTTCATATTTTAACAAGCGGCACAGCTTCTCTTGCAAAAGCACAGTCTTGAATGAATCAAGATAATCCTGCCTTAGCGCAGTCATATGACATCAAAGCACAGGCACAGGTACGGATATTCGGCACACCAACTACAAGGATTCGATGCCCGACACATGTCAATAGTAGTGGGAAAAGTATTTTTATGCTCGACCATGCCGAAATGTACTAATTATACACCTGGTAGCAGTCCTTTAATGCATGTCATTAAAGTACACCTACTCATTAAAGTACAGGTCTTCAGCCAATGATAACTCAGCTTACATGTGTTCAGCCAATGAGAAGTCAGCTTTGTACCGTTATAAAACCGCAAGTATCGATTATTCTCGGATATGCAATCGAAAGAGAATTAGCGAAAAGTCACGGAGGCTGAAATCCAATACTGTCGCAGAAGGTTATGTTCTGTTACTATAATAATTAGCGTTAATTGTAAATAATATTCAAATAAATTCAATTTGTCATCTCGTTTTTCAATGTCGAATTCAATAATCAAGGTTATAATATTATAATATTATCAAGTTTAACGGGATTATACATCAAGGTCAATGACATTATTGTTCCTCGGAAAAAATCAATACTTTCGCGTCTGCGCACATCTCACAATTCACGACCTAGAACAAGGTCACTTCCGATCTTGTCAGATACAAATAAAATGTATACATCTGAATACCGGTAATTTCAAGTTAGAAATATGGTCGAGCATAAAAAGTCGTATCAAAGTCGCCTATAATGGTAATTAAGAAGCTCGTATGAAATTTATGAAACTCGCTTGCGCTCGTTTCATAAACATCCATACTCGCTTTCTTAATTACTATCATTATAGGCTCATTGCATAATGTACTATTAAAGACGTACCGTTGTTTAACGGCTAGATAGTCTGTTTTGGAAAATCCGAAAACCCAGATTAAAATCCCAGCTAATGCAAGTGAAATATCAATGTTTGAGGCAGGTCGTTGCGTCAGAATTTCGCTATTTCCCACTTACTATTATCATGAACATTATGATGTAATGCAGATTCACTTCTAATGGTGCATCATAGACAAGCTAAGACAGAGAAGTAACCTATACATTAAAAACATTGTTTCTAGAGGAGGCGTTTGACATCTGAGAAACAAACTGTTTTCTACGATTATTTTATGCCCCATGTCCAGAGTTGCCATTAACTTTGGAACTAAAACCGGGATATATAATTAAAACACCCGCTCAATGTACAAAAATTGATTTTTAGCTGCCATCAGAGAAAATTTTCGTTTAAGATTTGCACTGCGAGCAGACACAGCGAAAATATACTGACAGATTTCCAATAATTCTGAACACTGTTCTGTATGGTTTACAGTCTCAAAAAATTTAAGCCACTTGTCTTGAACTTTTCCGCTTTCCCATTCATGAACACCCAAGTTTGCACTCACAAAGATTTTCAAGCAAACAAACTGATCAAATACTTCATATTCTGAAAGCTGCATTTTTTTTTTTTGGTAAGCCAATATCTCTTCTACACTGAAACCTCTCATTTAAGGACATCAAAGGGACGTAACAATTTGTCCGCATCTGGGAGGTGTCCTTTATTGGGAGGGAGGCTTCCCAATCTAAGAGTAAATTTATAATATGCATTAGGCTATGTATCCCTTCACGCTTTAAATGAAATGTATTACTGTAGTTTAATTCTAAATACAGTCTACTGTACTACAGTATATTCTTTGCAACTTTAAACTACAGTAGATAAGATCGAAAAAGGAAAATATAGTACTGTGCCATGCAATTTTATTCTAGGTCTACAGTTATGCAGTACTGTAATTTACAGTTTTCAACTTAACCTTTGTGCGAGATCGTGAGTATTTGCTTGGTTTCCGCACAAAACCAAACCGCGGAAAGTCTAAAATTCCACATTCAGTATTCCCACCCTAACACACATAACAATTTCCCTCTTCTTACCGCTTAAGTGACATATTGATTTTACTGCTTTAGGCTTTTAACATATTATATTTAGAGACGTTCAATATAGTAATAATTATAAATTGGAAACTTATCACTGCAATTTCGCCTAAATTGCACTGTTAATTATTGTTTTTAAATATTTGCAAAAATTAAGTAAACTCTACAACTCCACTAAAGTTACTGCATTCGTGATGCAAGTAACATTAAGGTAGCCATGAAAAAATCAACAAGATTCCAGACTCATCATAGACTGGGGGAAAAAAAAGACAGACGTAATCACGGCCTGCTGGAGTATAGTAAACACAGAAAACATTTTAAAGCAACAATGTTGAAGATAGATATTTTTGTTTTGCAAATTTGCAGTCATTGAACAGAAACCATGATGGAGATTTCATTGCAACTAATTAGAAATTCCTCTTTCAGGTATGTAATAAACGATCTTCGCACAAAATAATGTACGATACACGAGCGGTATGTTTTCTTTCAATTCTCGGAAATTAAAAAAGCTCAACTATGTTTCGCTTTTCAAACTTCTCCTCGAACATGAAAACTTCAACATACCGCTCTTGTAACGCATATTACTATTACGTTCAGGTGCCACGTCTCTCAAAACAGAACAGCTGATTGAAGTGAAGAGAATAATCCTACTAATCCTATCATGTGTCGAATACAATTTCACGATCGCGGAAACCTTGGACCCATCAGACAGGTTAAATTTAATGACTTTGTTTAACCACCTGCTTCTAGCTAACAAGGGGTAGCCAACTGGGCTAGTGGTAGCCTACGAGACCCTTATTGTCTTCTTTCATGATAAGGAATTTCTGTACAGTTCTCAAAACTAAATTTTCGATTTTTTTTAACACATTAGGTCTTGAAATCCAAGTTCTGTCCGCAGTCAGGAGGTAAAGCAAGGTTTAGGACTGTGAAACAGCTGTCGTGTCTGAGAGTGTCCGTAAACGAGAGTTAAATTTATCATTATTTCTATATTATTTCAGTTGGGACATAAAAATCTGTCCGTATACGAGGAGTGTCCGTGTCTTGGGGGTGTCCGTAAGGAGGGGTTTCACTGTACATTATTATATCATTTCTATATCACTATTTAAAGTTTTCAACAAGTTCGGCTAAATCACACAATAGACACACTATGTTGTAGAAACCTTAAAATACAAAGGCCCGGTTGCAGAAACTCAAATCAAATCAGTCCCTGATCGCCAATCAGTTGATGTCTGATTTATTTTATTGTTCATTGCGTTGCACAAACGTGAATCTCCAATCAACTTGTTCCGATTTACTAATTGCTGATTTGAGAAAGAAACGCATTTGACAACAGCGCTATTTAGCAACCACAGCCAATTTGATGCTCTTTAAAAGTCGCGAAACGAATGCATATAGTGGGCGGTGACTAGGAAAACAAGTGAATGCTTTGCTGTTTTGTTGCTTTTTGTAGAAAGAAAACAGGCGGATTCTATTTGTATATAGACTACAATATAGTGAAGAAAACTGAAGCAAAAAAAAAAAAAAAACATGAGGGGGTTTCTGTTGTGGGATTTGCTAGGAGAGTCAACAAGAAATAGGAATAGCCTATGCATAGCCTCCATAGCCCAAAATAATTCCATTTCCCATGTCTCTGTTTACAAATTGAGCTCGTAACCTACTCATTAAAAATATTGTGTTGTCATGTGTAGAACCCTGCCAACGGGCTACAACATTGCAGAATTTCAATGATCGTGTAGGCTACATATTGCCGCCTGTATATTCACAGAAAAGAAACCTTTTCTATTTCGATAAAGTTCGGCATCATTTCAACCAGGTGATTGGATGGGGATGTGAGCAGTCTATACAACCAATATTACTCTTGGAAATCCTGACATGGCTGAAAATTCTCTCTGGATTTCAAATCGTTCCCTGTCTGAGTTTGGGGACTTTACGAGATCCTGCGATAACAAAGCAATTTCATACGTTAACATTTCTAACTACTCTGAAAATAGTTAATTTGTGGACCCCAACAAGATCACCCAAGACTGCCTGAAAAATTCCAGCATAAAATGCCAGCGTTATTAGAACTTCGTTCACAGAAGAAAATGGAAGGTTTCAATTTGTCTGTCTGCATATATTTGTTTCAATTTTTGAAAGTAACAAAACACACGAATTATTACTTAACCTAAATCCTTACTTAAATTCTCTGTCATTATACATAAAAACAGTTCAAGTCTGTCACGGAAATGCCTTCTTCTTAATAATATTTTTTTTTTCATTCTAAATTTCTTCATCAGAAGAATCCAATGTCGAAAACAATATTGTTACGTTATAACTATATAAATACAGTAACTGCACTATAAAGAGAATAACATAAATACTTGATCAATGATCAGTCACTTAACCAGCAAAAATCTGTTGATCAAATTTGATGGAAGACTGATCTCCGATCAAATACTGATTGTTCTTTCTGGAACAGAAATAGAACTGATGGCCAATCAAACCCTCCTTGATCGCCAATCATATTTTGATCGGAGTTTCTGCAACCGGGCCAAAGAAGCTGTAAACCAACTCAAAATCGGGACATCTGACCGCATCGAACGAATTTGTCGGGACAGCGGTACAGTGGAGACAAAAGCGGTGACAATCCCGGAAAACCGGGACGTATGTCACGGTACCCTTGTTCAATTTTCGCCATATAAGACATGGGCTCGACTTCTGGCAGAATCTACAAAATGTGAACAAAGGATTATGGCACAGTCAGTTTTCCTACTCGTGGCTCGGTTTTCCTGCCATTCTGTTTCTACCATCGTGCCTGAACAGTCTGCGTAGTTAAAAAGGAATGTTAAATGGAGATATTGAATTACAGGTCCGTAGGGTCCATGGGTCCATGTGTAACACCTACCCGGTAAGACTTGATTTGTCGGCTCGGAGCTGGTGTGACGAAATTCCTGCATCGCGCAAACGTGAATGCTGGTTTGTCGAAGACAACGACCGCACGAGGAGGGTTACAAAAAAAGTTCAAAACCTGCCGAAATATCGGTCCACCCCCTCCAAACCAGCCGACATTCCGCCCCCTCCCCTCACACTAAACTATCGACATTGGCAAGGTTATGATGATAGCAAAAACCGGATCCCAAGCACGGGGGAATTCAACATGGCCGTCGCGCGAGTGCTGCAACCGGGAGGAAGCCTCCGGGGTTGGAGTATTCCGGGGTTCATCGCATTCCTGTGGTCAGACTGTTGATCTTATTATCATATAACTTAGTATTCAGAGAAAAAGAATACCCTGACTATACAATCGGATTTAAATGAAAGGCAAGAGTTGTATACCATCTAAATTGCTTACAGAAAATTAGAGATGGAACAGAAATTGATGGAAAGACAACGAAGAGAGAAGAGGATATGAAGGATAGGGAACAGAAAAGGAGAGTTGAGGGAGAAGTAAAGGAAATTAAAAAGGAAAGATGAGAAAAGAGAAAGAAACTCAAGAAAATAAAAATTAAAAACAATATGAACGGTAAGAAATGGAAAGATGATAAAACAACATGGAACAGAAAGGGGAAATAATTTAACAGTACAAATATACAGAGTGATTCACAAGAAGTTACCGCCACTTACGGATATTATTTCTGAAGACATTCCGAGCAAAAACTATCATATAAACATGGGTCTTATTCTCAATATTTTCAGAGTTACACTAATTTGAAGTTGTTTTTTTCTTTAGTTTTAAGAATACTACAATTAGAGGATGAACTATTCAGAAGTATAATTTCTTTAATTGGCTAAAAATCTGTTCTTAATTCCACAGTTGCTTCGTACAGATATATATATATTTTTTTTTTCAATTTTTAACTACAAAATTACATTTTTTTAAGCATTTATCAGAAGAACAAAATTGTTACAAATCACATCATTCTTGTAAACTCTTTAAGACTGTATATTCGGATACGAAGTTGAACTGTAGAAAATAGAGATGCTAGAAGTCCTGTGATCCGTAACAATTGTGATAAGTGTATATCGGGAGGAAATTAAACGCAGAATAAATATGGGAAATTCCTGTTATTATTCGGTTGAGAAGCTATTGTCATCTAGCCTGCTGTCAAAAAATCTGAAAGTTAGAATTTATAAAACAGTTATATTACCGGTTGTTCTGTGTGGTTGTGAAACTTAGGCTCTCACTTTGAGAGAGGAACAGAGATTAAGGGTGTTTGAGAATAAGCTTCTTAGGAAAATATGGGAGACCGGAGGGAAGATCTTTGGGGAGGCCGTGACGTAAATGGGAGGATAATATTAAAATTTATTTGAGGGAAGTAGGATATGATGATAGAAACTGGATTAATCTTGCACAGGATAGGGACCGATGGCGGGCTTATGTGAGGCGGCAATGAACCTGCGGGTTCCTTAAAAAGCCATTTGTAAGTAAGTATAAGAATAATGCTATTTTTATTTAAAAATTGAAAAGAAAATCTGTACAAAGCAAATAAGGAATTAACAACACATTTTTAGCTTCAAAATACTAGCCAATTAAAGAAAGTATACTTCTGAATAGTTCATTTTCTATTTGCAACATTGTTTTACCATTAAAACTAAAGAAGAAGGTATTTTTAACAACTTCAAATTAGTGTATCTAAAAATATTGAGATATGACACATGTGTATAAGACAGTTTGTGTTCAGAATGTCTTCAGAAATAAGATTCGTAAGTGGTGGTAACTTCTCGTGAATCACCCTTTTTAATGAAGCAAAGGGGCAAAATGAGATAAAACGTAGAAAAGTATGTTTCGTCTCACGAAATCCGTTTCTGAGAAATTGCTAGATTTATGCCGAAGTATTTTCCTTTAGTATTTTGGTAATAATTTCGTTTTCTTTGATTAACCCTTTCTCTTGTCTTTGTGCCAGGATACTACTATTGTCCCTTAGTTAATAACAATGATGCTCAGTGACACTTATTTTGTGTCTGTATTGTTGTATATGTTTTCACTTTTTTTGCATCATTTAATATGTTACACTAATTTTTATTATTTTCAATTTGTATTTGTATGTTCAGTTGTTTTTTGTGTCGTATTCATTCTGTCACTCATTATTACTGTAGATTAATTGCATTGACGTATTTTTTTATTTTATTGGGTTATTTTACGACGCTGTATCAACATCTAGGTTATTTAGCGTCTGAATGAAATGAAGGTGATGATGCCGGTGACATGACTCCGGGGTCCAGCACCGAAAGTTACCCAGCATTTGCTCGTATTGGGTTAAGGGAAAACCCCGGAAAAAACCTCAACCAGGTAACTTGCCCCGACCGGGATTCGAACCCGGGCCACCTGGTTTTGCGGCCAGACGCGCTGACCGTTACTCCACAGGTGTGGACAGTTGTATTGTATTTCTGGTGGTGTAGAAGAGAAGGCCTGATGACCTTAACTCCACCAGAGTAAATAAATAAATAAATAAAATGGGAGTATGAAAAAAGGGAAAAAAATACAAAACATAGAGAGAGAGAGAGAAAAAAAAAAGGTACTGAGAATCAAAGATGGACAGACAGAACTCAAGAAAAGATAACAGACATATGAAAGAAAAATAAACACAGATAGGTAAAAAATGGTAAAAGGAAAGTTGGGAAATAAAACGAGAAGAAAGGTATAAAAACTGATAAATCGAGGAGAAACGACAAAGATATATATATACATATATATATATATATATATATATATATATATATATATATAAAATAAGTGAGAAAAAATAAACTAAGAACAGAAAATGAAAGAAAAGAGATGGAAAAGTGAAAAAGCCAGACATTAGAAAGAAGAAAAAAGACGACAAATGGGACAAAGAAAAATAGAAATGAGAAAAGAAAGTAAAATGGAAAGAAAAATGAGTCAGGAAAGTGAAGTAGAAATCGACAAAGAATGCAATGAAAAGATAAAATGTTTGATAATAATCCATAGTGTCTTCATCCCACGTTGACACTTAAAACCCATACAATAGCCCACGAGCAATATGCGCTTCTCTTTTAACGACGCATCCTACTCCATCCTTTGGATATTATTTATTGCAGCCGATATCTCAACCGGTCCTTTGGTACACCGGCCCTCCTGGCACTTCCTATGTCGGGTGACCGAGGAGCAACACGTGTTCCAGATCCCAGGGCTGTCCAACATAAGAGCCACATTCCACTTAAACCAAGCTGCTGAATAACTGGGAATGTGAAATAGGGCCAGTGACTGGCAAACAAACTGGCTTCGATGCCGGGCGGTAACTGCGAATTCCTCTCTGCACCTGAACTGCTAGTTGGCCCATAAAGCCGTGTGTGGAACGAGTATCGGAGATCTTTACCGGAGGTAACGGGGCCAGAGCGTCATTTTGATCACTTACCTGGCGTTCAAGAACGTCGGAGAAATCCGCACCACTACTATGACATATAACAGTCTGAAGCCTATCGAACACCCTTTCTTTTGGTAAAAGGCAAATGAGGGGTTAGTTGGAAGAAGGGCGTAACTCAGAACACATAGGTTTGAGATAATCAACAAAAACTACCTGTAGCCTGGATCTCCTGCTGGAATATGACACCATATATATATATATATATATATATATATATATATATATATATATATATATATATATATATATTGTAGGGTAATACGTTCTCTTGTGATTACAATGAGTTCCATGGTTAATGTTTAAATATTGTAGGGCCTACGAGAACGAAGCATTCAATGTTTTTTAACTACGCCCTTCTTCCATAGAAGAGTGTTGAAAATACTGCAATATTGTTAACTTTTCTATATTTCTATAGGAAAGGCTAGATATAGGTCTATACTACAATAATGAAGATAATTATAATATATGTTCTACAAATATACATATATATATAATATGTTCGTTTACTAAATTGTTATCACAACATTAATAGTACATTATGCAACGAGCCTATAATGGTAGCAATTAAGACGCGAGTATGTTTATGAAACGAGCGCAAGCTCGTTTCATAATTTTCATACGAGCGTCTTAATTACCATTATAGGCAAGTTTCATACGACTCTTTATGCTCGACCATATTTCTAACTTGAAATTATTCATAAGTATTCATGTTATTCTTATCTGACTGAGGAGCGGAAATGACCTGGTGCAATATCTCGTAAATTGTGAGATGTGCGCAGACGCGAAAGTGTTGATTTTTTCCTAGAAACAAATGTCATTGACCTTGATATAATCTAGAGAGTAAAATAAAGATTAATCTTGATATAACCTTGAAATTGATTTAGACATTGAAAAACGAGATGACAAATTGAATTTATTTGAATATTATTTACAATTAACACTAATTATTATAGTAACAGAACATAACCTTCTGCGACAGTATTGGATTTCCAGCCTCTGTAACGTTTCGCTAGTTGTCTTTCGATTGGATATCCGAGAATAATCGATACTTACGCTTTCATATTGCTACAATGGTGTCTTCTGATTGGTGGAACACCTGAACTTTAATGAATAGGTGTACTTTAATGAGGTCCATTAAAGGGCTGCTACCAGGTGTATAATTACTACATTTCGGCATGGTCGAGCATCAAATAATTAATCCCACTTATTTCACATTATCATTTTAACTGAAAGTATATAGAATATAGACTTACAAACACTATACCACTTTAAGTGATCTGATAACCTAAACAACATTAGGAACTTGTGAGGCCTATTGGAGTGTTTGCTTCTCATATCTGTCATTACAGTATCACCTAGTTTCACTATATTTTGTACAGTCACCACTCGTTTCTTAGATATTTTGAACAATGACAGAATAAAGGACTTGCATAAAAATTCTTCTCAGTCATGATACTGTATACCCAAGAAAATTGTCGGTGCTGTGGTTTTACAGTTGTTTGACGTTGCTTAATGGTCCTCTTCTCCAAATAAGCCATAAGAAATGCATCCTGTTGGTTTTTTATTCCAGTTTCCTAAAATCCTCAATGGAAAATGGCTTGTTCCTCTGTAGACATCTCATGTTTCTTCTGGCAGCAACTGGCTTAAATGTTTTGCTGCTAACCTGTCAGAAATATGGTCTTTCCTAAATGACTGACTGCTAGCCTGGATCTAACATTTTATAGTACTGCATACTCTTATATTATTAGTATCTTATATTCATTCTCCACTGACATTATTTCACCATTTTTCCTGACCTACTTGTGCAAGCTTTGCCATAATTTCGTCGTCGCTTGCTAGATTATTCTTTCATAGTTTGTTAAACCGTTTCAGTTTTCTACCTTTCCGTATGTAATTCATTTTCACTGATACTTTCAACATCACAAAGGTTACATTCGCTTCCATTAAGCGAAAGATAGGATAGATCAGAACATTCGTCAAACAACGCGAACGCCCTTGCAGTTACCTTCGCCGGTCCTCGAATCATTGTAGTGAGATGAAAGATGGACGCAGTTAAATAATACAGACGATTATTCAGTCCTGATAGCTCAGCGACGCGAAAGAGGGAAAGTAGTAGGAGGAGTGGGGAGAGTTCCGGAGTAGAGATAGGGCGAGCAGTCGGTAAAGGCAAGCGAGTGAATAACCCTAACACCCCTAAGCGTAACTAAATAGACTCGCCTGTTTCACGCGCACATCTCCGGCGACTGTCAGGACTAAATAATCGTACTGTACCTCTCTATTGCAATCTATTGGGAGTAGAGGCATAACACTGTGGTCATGGATAAATATATAATAGGATGCGAAACTGCGGTCAGCACCATCTGGCGGCGGGGGGTTGAAATAAGATGATTGGCGCCCAACGTCGTAGGTGGTGAATATTAGAACTACGTGTTGGGTACATTACCCAGAGTTCTCTATTTATCCGTTCGTGATATTGCTCGAGGAGACGAGATGGCAGATAGAAACTTGCTGATAGGTGAACATAAGTGACACGTGTGTATAAGCAGTGAATGTTAAACAGTGATGTTTATGGACGTTGTAAAAAGTGTTGTTGAATGTATTGTAAAGTAATAGTAGGCCTAATATAATAAATTGGAACTATCTAAGTAGTTCTTGCAGACTTTTCCATTGCGCTGTACAATAAATACCCAAAGAATACAATCCCAATTATCTAACCTTTTGCTTTATTTTTTTGTCTCTGTCTGGTTATATTTTAATTGGGTAGTGTAAAATAGATCGTCTCCTTTATCTGCCTATTGGCTTCGGTAAGAATTTTAAGTAGAAGATGCTGTGAGGAATAAAAATGTAAATGTTTTATTTTAAATTGAGTTAGTTTTGAATATCGATGAGGGTGGGAGGGAATACTTTCTGCACAGTTTAACATTTTCGTCACCAGGTGCGCTGCTAAATGCATGGAGTAATTACTCTTTTTGCTACTTGGTGCGCTGCTAGATGCAATAACGCCCCTCCCCCCCAACAGGTGGCAGCAAGATCAATTTCTACAACAGCGCCTCAAGTATGTGTTACGGGAAACTCAGTAAGTTTCGCATCCTATTATATATTCGTGCATGTTGTGGTGGTTGGTAGAAACGCCGCCAAAGAACGCATGCGGATAAACGCCCTTCTTCCAGCTAACTCAATCGCTGACTTATTTGGCAACGAAATGCAAGGTAAAATTAACTCTAATTTTCATTACATGAATTAAGCCACTGACGCCTTATGTTAGCTATCTAAACAAGCGGTATTCAATCTATGGTACGCACATACCCCCAGTTGTCTCAATAGGTATGCATTCCACTGATCCACTGACTGCGTATGTAAAAATGCTGACATACTTTATTATATTTGTTGCTGATTATTTCAGTTCACGTATTTTCATTCTTTTTTTTATTATTTCTCATATAATTACAATGCAGTTTGGGGATGCGAAGGTAAAAAAAAAAAAAACATTTTGGGGGTACACTAGCAAAACAGATTGAATAATACTGATCTAAATGTCAAGTTAAGTGTTTCTGTGCCTGTTGTGCCTGATATGGACATTAAAAGGAGTTGTGTCGTGTCTGAAAGTAATGTGACACTCAAAATAAATCGTAGCATTTTATTTCGCCAGACAACATAGACATATTCACGCATAAAACACTTCCGGCTGTCCATCCCTTTTTATATACAGTGTATTATATATAAAGGAACGGCCGGCAAATGTTGCACCGAGCATCTACATTTATAGACGGAGTTCTTATATGCTCTAAATCTTCGACATAAGCCTCCCTGCTTTCCTTCCCATTCGAAGAAGTTATGCAGAGGATTATCATCGCCTTTAAAATCCCAATCGTACTCTGCCGGGTTTGAACTTTTTAAACTACCGTTTATGGATAGATTATATCGCTTCTGTTGCGAAACTTTAATGAAAATGCAATAAAAACCTAAATATTCTAAGAAAATGCATCTCAAGAAGCCAGCCGGCCACTACAATCTGACAGCATTTAACTGAACTCCGAAATCAAATGAAATTTTATTATCTAATAGAGGTACGTCTTGATTGAAAAACATAAAAAATATATATATTTCTACGCAACAGCCACTAACAACAAGATCAAACGACACGATCCTACAGACATAAATGTTCGCAGATTAGAGTGGAAGGAGTTTGTCATTAACAGGGAATTAGATTTTTTTTGGGGGGGGGGGGCTAACAGCATTAAATAGTGGTTGTATTTTGAAATTTCAGGCTACAGATTAACTACAAAGAACTTTATAATCAGTTCTGGTTCGTATCATTAAAATTCACTTTAATCATAATAAAAAAAGTTGTGATATTTCAGTGGAAAACTACCTTGTTTTTCAGTCACGTGTACGACAATTTGTGTTGATGTTCACATCTGGAAGGAACTGAAGTAGTGTTAGAATTAAGGATTTTATCAGCGTTCTACACTACCGCACTTTGGAAAAAGGAAACCTTACCAGGTTCAACGCAACCATGTCATCTAGAAATGGTCTCAAAGGCTGGTGCACCGTTAGCCGATTGGTTATAGCACAGTATCGGTTATCCTCGTCTGAAAGCCAGGTTCAAACTGCGGAATTTGAGGTGGAGAAAGATAGTGTTCGGGGCAGGCTATCGCATGAAAATCCCGTTTCTGTTATCGGCATTCCGCATTTCAGCCATTAATCATTATTATTAGTATTGTGGGATTTAATCGATTAATCTAATCGATCAATTTCTGTTGTAAGATTAATCGATCAAAAATATTTAACCCAATAATCGAGTAGATTAAAATTAATCAGCTGTAGTTGATAAATTATTACTTTGTTAATAAAAACTCATACTAAAAATTCCGACAATATTCCTCTCTCGGAAATGATTTCCTTAAAAGCACAATAGAACTGTTATTTTCTAACTGTAAACCAGGTAGCGTAGGGAAAATCTTTGCACAAACACTTCCTAAATAACAAAAAGTATGAAGACTCACCTAGTTAATACTGCTTCATCCATGATTTTAAACATGTGAGTGTATTCACATGCTCCGAATTAAGTGCCGCTCTACGTTTAGTAACAATATTTCCTGCATCACTAAACACGAAAAAACTTTTTTTTCTGTCAAGCACTTCTCCACGATCGTTCAATTTAAATCCAAACGTTTCACCGAGTTTACCTCTCAAATTATCATAGGCCTATGACATAGAGTTTACACTTTTCACAAACCACAGAAAACTGATTCTTTTTTTTCTTTATGAAACTAAACACACAACCTTCATATACAAACTCAGTACAGAAACTGCAATTGCGGTACACCAGTCGAAACAGAAGACTGGCCTCTATTGTAATCGCATTAGCAGATTTTGAAAAGAGAAGAAGGTAGTTACGCTCTTACTTGCACACAGTGTAGACATGGCTACCTTATAAGGGATGAGGGGAAGATGAGCTAACAAGCTGGAAGTTTTCTTGGAAAACCATAAAACTTAATAAGGGTTTCGCATTATTTCAACTTTCAATAGAGGTAGACTAGGTCATTGTTCTCATATTTCCATCTCTTTCTGAAGTGTTTGTGCAAAGATTTTCCCTACTCTACCTGGTTCACAGTTAGAAAATAACAGTACTCTTGTGCTTTTAAGTAAACAATTTCAGAGATGGAAATATTGTCGGAATTTTTAGTATGAGTTTGTATTAACAAAATAATAATTAATAACTACAACCAATTAATTTTAATCGATTCGATTATTCGATTAAATATTTTTGATCGATTAATCGATTAAATACCACAACACTACAAGAAACTAACCACACTAACTTCAGTCGACCCTTGTAAACTATAACCATAAACTGAAGTCTACCCAATAATACACACCTTAAAGTCACACCAACTAACATGCAAACATTCTCATGGAAGCAGATAAAAAAAAGTTATTTTTTTCTCCACTATGTTAATAACGTCAAAACAAGTGCATTTACAAATTTTGGCCACTTGAGCGCAATTATGAGAGCCGTCCAAAAAGTAAGTTTCCCTGGGGCCGTTTACAGAAAGAAAATACAATCTAATGGAAAGATTTATTGGAAGAGATACAGCAATGTTGAGCTATTTTTCAGCATATTCCCCATCGAAATTGAGACCTTTGTCGTACCTTGGGATGATTTTTTTGTATCCCTTTGTCGTAGAAATCTGCCGTCTGGGTTCGGAACCAGTATGTGGCAGCCGTGTGCACCTCTCTGTTGATCCCACGGTATAAAAACCTAATATAATAAAAGTTATATTTATTATTATTATTATTATTATTATTATTATTATTTTATCTCTATTCTAGTTATGGTGAGCGTAGTGTAGTGAACATAGTTTGGTAACTTCATGCTTTGGCGTCCGTTTTTATTAACTTTGTGCAAAAGAAAGTCTAAAATTATCCCGTATTTTACAAACTCTTTTTCACTGTCATCGTCAAATTGCCCATCATCGCGATTGGACGGGGAGGAGGAGAAAGGTGGGAAGGGTAGGGGGCGATGTTGATGAAAACCTCGACCTTGCATGGAATACTGCGGGGAATGCAGACACTGGACCGGGGTTCAAAGCCCGCTCAAGAATTTCACATTCTTGTCTAGGTCAGCCAGGCAGCCAGCCGGCAGCCGCCCGCCCGCTCGCAGGCCAGTCAGTCTCTGTAGCTGTGGGAGAGCGGAACGGTGCATCTGTCTGTCCTCAGTCAATTGTTGCACGAACAAATTGGGTGCACGGCGCTGCCCCATTTCTCTGGTATATTGGGCGTGGTATTTTCCCACAGCCTCCGTCAGGTGAAATGCTGAAAGGTTACAGACCCCCACCGAGTGAGCGGACGGAGCCCTCACCTTGACTATGGTGCCCCAAGCATACACAGGCAGAAATCACATGCTCACATAACTGAATTGCTCCTTTCCTTAATTTTCCTTCTTTCCTTCAGTCATATCTCTTTACTTTCCTTCGCCTTTCTTCTCTCTTTACTTCCTTTCTTTCTGCCACTCTAACTGTCCCTCTCTCTTATTGTTCTCCTTCATGTCTCATTCTGTCCTCACTTTTTAATCTCTTTTTTTTTCTTCCATCCTCCACTGCCCCTCGTCTCTCTTCTTCTGTTTCAACGTAGAATTACGTCTTTCTCCTCACTCTGTATGGGGTGGGAGGTAAATTGAGTAATTGACCGTCACATAAATATGCAAGCTCCCATTTCTTCCTCTTGAATCCCCCTTGTTCTCCTTTCCTTCTCCATTTTCCTTGTATTCCCCTCGTTCGTTTTGTTCTCCTGCATTTCCTATGTTCTCCTTGTCCTCCCCTCGTCTTCAGCTTGTTCTCCTTAAGTTTCCCTTGTTCTCCTTGCTTCGCTCTTCTTTTTCTCCTTGCAGTCCCCTCGTTCCCCTTGCCATCCCTTTTTCTCCTTGTAGTTTCGTTACACATGTATTCTCTTTGTTTCACCTCTTGCACCACCCACGCGTATTTCTACGTAAAGATATGCACTATAGTGAAACTACGCACCTGTCGACAGGTGACAGCACCCACACGTAGTTTTACGTAAAAATATGCAGCACAGTAAAGCTATATAGGTCTACCTGTTGATTTTGTTTACTCTTGTCTTATTTTCTGTCCTATTTTTCTCGTTTCATTTCATTATGCTTCCTTCTTTCATTTTTCTTTCGTTCTCTTTGGCTGTCCTCGGAGGTGAAAAGATTACTATGCTTGCTCTTTCTTTATTTTTTTCCTCCTTTCTCTTTCTCCTTCCTTCCTTACCTCCTCTTATTTCTATTTTCTTTCATTTCTCATCTTCCTTTATTTTGAATTCCTTTCATAATTTTTTCATTCAATCTCCTTCTTTTGCTCTCTTTTTTATGTTTACCTTTCTTCTGTATCCATTCGCCTCTCTTTCTTCAAATCCTTTTTCTTCTCTTTCATCTGTTGTTTTTTCTATTCCTTATTTAGTTTCTCTCAATGTTACCGACCACCACTCCTTCTATTAATCTCTCTGTCCACTTTACCACCTGCCAATTCGCCCATTTATCTTTACATCCAAGAAAATAAATAATGCTATTCATCTTAAAGGTATTATTTGTGGAATACAAAAATATTCTTGTGAATAATTTCATCTTGACAAGATAATATTATTTAACTACTTTTTCTCATCACCCACCTATCCATAATTTATTTATTTCTGTCCTCATTGCATTAACTATTTGATATTGACATTTGCAATTCAAATCTGTCTATGCATTTACGGTGCTGACTAACACGTTAACTCACGTGATAGTGATGCCAAAATGCTGGAATATGTTAGAGAAAGCGGAAGTTCGAGAGAAACTACCAAAATGCTGTATTTATTGACTACAAATTCCACACGATTAGTCTAGATATGAATGAAGACATCTATGTTCTAGTCCAGAGTTCTGGGCCTCAGATTAATCTATATGGGCCGTATTCATAGACATTCTTAGCGCGGGCTTCCGCCGGATGATCAGCGAACTAACGTTTTTCTCATTCATAAATCAGTGTTCGCGATATGATATGATATGATATGATATGATATGATATGATATGATATGATATGATATGATATGATATGATATGATATGATATGATATGATATGATATGATATGATATGATATGATATGATATGATATGATATGATATGATATATGATATGATAGGATATGATATGATATATGATATGATATGATATGATATGATATGATATGATATGATATGATATGTTATGTTATGATATGATATGATATGATATGATATGATATGATATGATATATGATATGATATATGATATGAATCCTGTGCAAGTAACCAGTCGATAGCCGGGGCTAGTTTAGCACGCTCGTAGCGCAGGCTAGCGAAATGTCTATGAATAGCACCCTATGTGTTTTTATCGTCCCTTTTAAACCCAAGAGTTTTTTTCATCTTCATCTTAAAATAGTTCTTGTTGCTCCCTCCGGAGCACATTACATAAAGTAGCCTATGTGAAACTCAAAAAATATAACAAAAACTCAGGAAATTAAATGGGTTCTCTTTTGCGATATGCTCTGAGCTGACTGAGCTACGGATGATCCGCAGTAGTGGAATAAGAATTTTTGGGAATATTGAAGTAGGTAGTTGCTCCTTTGGCCAACAAAAAGAATTCCATGGAATTTTATGGGCAATGAATCCCGATACTTGTTTATGAGAAGGTTCTGACATAACCTTATTCTTAGAGGATTTTTTTAAAGTCAGATTTTTTCTATTAGACCGTTGCATTATGCATTTTGAGAGCTCTTGAATCAAATAATTACTTAGGTATTCTAGTACACTAAGTTCCCCCCCCCCAAAGTAAGAGATTATTTCAAAATATTAGTAGTTTCGTCAATTAACAACTTAATTTGAAAAACAAAGAATCTCTTCTACATAAACAAGCGAAGTTTGTCAAAATATTGCGATCAGTGTAAACAATATTGTACAGATGTGGAAATAAAATTTGTAGCTCCCTTATTGTATAAGTTTTTCTTACAACACACTGCGCTTGTCCAGCAAACAAGAGCCCCTGTAGCCTAATATACTACTTGTGGACAGTCCTGTAAAATTATTGCTACATACAGATGGACTTCCATCAAGACTCGCTCCAAATTTTAATTCCGTATCTGTACATATACACCATAGACTACTGCAAGTTCTTTAATAGCCTCTTCAGTGCTGTAAACAGCATTACGAGAAAGTGTATTAGAACAGCTGCCACTTTTGCGCGACGGATTCCTTCAACTGATGAACTCATGTATGTCCATTTAAAGACACACGTTTTAAACAATTCTACATTAAATGACTTCACAAGCGCAAGTCCTCAGGGTTAATGTCGCGTGATTTAACAGACCAAGTTACAGTAAAATAACTAGTAATAACATGGTTACCAAAGGCGGGTTAATGTCGCGCGATTTAACAGACCGGTTAATGTCGCGAGATTTAACAGACCGATTAATGTCTCGCAATTTAACAGACGGTTAATGTCGCGCAATTTAACAGACCAAGTTACGGTAAAATAACTAGTAATATCATGGTTACCAAAGGCGGGTTAATGTCGAGCGATTTAACAGACCGGTTAATGTCGCGCAATTTAACAGACAGTTAATGTCGCGCGATTTAACAGACCAGTTAATGTCGCGCAATTTAAGACGGTTAATGTTGCGCAATTTAACAGACCAAGTTACAGTAAAATAAATAGTAATAACATGGTTACCAAAGGCGGGTTAAAGTCGCGCAATTTAACAGACCGGTTAATGTCGCGCAATTTAATAGACGGTTAATGTTGCGCAATTTAACAGACCAAGTTACATTAAAATAACTAGTAATAACATGGTTACCAAAGGCGGGTTAATGTCGCGCAATTTAACAGACCAAGTTACAGTAAAATAACTAGTAATAACATGGTTACCAAAGGCGGGTTTATGTCGCGCAATTTAACAGACCGGTTAATGTCGTGCAATTTAACAGACGGTTAATGTCGCGCGATTTAACAGACCAAGTTACAGTAAAATAACTAGTAATAACATGGTTACCAAAGGCGGGTTAATGTCGCGCAATTTAACAGACCGGTTAATGTCGCGCGATTTAACAGGCGGTTAATGTCGCGCGATTTAACAGACCAAGTTACAGTAAAATAACTAGTAGTAACATGGTTACCAAAGGCGGGTTAATGTCGCACAATTTAACAGACCGGTTAATGTCGCGCAATTTAACAGACCGGTTAATGTCGCGCAATTTAACAGACCAAGTTACAGTGAAATAACTAGTAATAACATGGTTACCAAAGGCGGGTTAATGTCGCGCAATTTAACAGACCGGTTAATGTCGCGCAATTTAACAGACCGGTTAATGTCGCCAAATTTAACAGACGGTTAATGTTGCGCGATTTAACAGACCAAGTTACAGTAAAATAACTAGTAATGACATGGGTTACCAAAGGCGGTGCTTAGAAATTGTATAAGTTTTAAAATTTATGGAAGCGTATCGTCCTATTCGGGTATATTTTTATGCCTGATCCGTTTCTTAATCTCCTCCTTTCTTGAGATTTATTTCATCGTACACAACACCTCTTCTAAATATTATTTCAGAAAGTACCATTTGTATATCAGACTACATAATCATATTTCAGAAAAAGTTATGATTTTCATTTTAGTCTATTTCATTTGAGAAAGCACCAACTGTATTTCAGTTTAATCAAAGTAAATCAGAATGTGTAAATTTAATTTCAGAAATAGTTTGTATTTTGTAAATCGTTAATTGTATTTTTGAAAATGTGAAATGTATTTCAGGTAATTTAATCATAACATTTTCAAACATGGCAAGCATGAACAAGGAAAATATATTGAAATGACTAACAGTGCGGTGTCCCTTATTAAGGGCTTATCCCTCCCTCCCTCTCACTCTGTCTCTCTCTTTGTTCCCCTGGAAAATATTTTATTTAGATTGAGTGTTCCCATTCTTTTGATCGTTCTTTTGCTTCTGGATCATAATAATGTAGTCTATCCATATTTCATCCAGAGTTACAATAAGCCTACTATCCAAAATGCTAGTAGAATCCTCTTCTAAACGGAGGCAAAACGACTTTGAAATTGTCACAGAGTCGTTTCTGTTCCGCATTTAGGGATCTATTTAGCAGATAAATTTCTAATACCTAAATCATGTCGTACTGGTCGTCATCATAAGGGCATGGTTCAACGGCTCCACACAAATTCTCCAGTTTAGCCAAATTCACAATAGCCTATTCACAGAATATAATCGACTAAACTTCTCATCGAACGTGGAGTAACTATTTATCAACAACATAGGCCTACCCTTTTCCATGGCAACCATTTTCGCTTTTGTATAGATAGGTCCAAGACTAACTATACTGCATATCAGTTCAAAACGATCGTCAAACCACTGCGGAATCGTTTCAATTTTAGCAACTGTTCTTCCTTGAATTCGAACAGAACTTGAACTTCATACGGACAAACTGTATTAAGAATTCGCCATACTGTTCTGATGCTAATCTGTAGGCGTGTTCGTATGAATTAGGGTGGAAGGTGGAATAAACGAACACGCGCTTACGCAGCTAACAAGGGCATATTGTGTTACCTCAAAATTAAGACGTGGGCGACAAATAATTTATCAATTTTTGCTGAAAATTCTCATTCGGGGATAGAGTAGTTTTTATGTGTTTTACTTCTCTTCTAATGGAAGCCACAAAACAAATTGTTACTATATCGTTCTTTTCTTTTTTTATTTCGTTGGTTATTTAACAACGCTGTATCAACAACTAGGTTACTTAGCGTCGATGAGATTGGTGATAGCGAGATGGTATTTGGCGAGATGAGGCCGAGGATTCGCCATAGATTACCTGGCATTCACCTTACGGTTGGGGAAAACCTCGCAAAAAAATACCAACCAGGTAATGAGCCCAAGCGGGGATCGAATCCGCGCCCAAGAGCAACTTCAGACGGGCAGGCAAGCGCCTTAACCGACTGAGCCACGCCGGTGGCCTTCGTTCTTGGTAATATTTCACCGTCACATACGCAAAATTTTCTAAAGGCGTCTGAAAATCCCCGTCTAATTCGTAATAATACTGAACAACTCCAATGCAATTTCGTAGAGATGAACCATTGCTTACTGTACTTAGGCCTACTTAATTACAAATGGCTTTTAGAGAACCCGGAGGTTCATTGGCGCCCTCACATAAACCCATCATCGGTTCCTATCCTGAGCAACATCAATCCAGTCTCTACCATCATATCCCATCTCACTCAAATCTATTTTAATATTATCCTTTTATTCTCCCATCTACGTCTCGGCCTACCCAAAGATATTTTCCCCTCCGGCATCTCAACTAACACAATATATGCATTTCTGGATTCGTCCATACGTTGCTACATGCCCTGCCCATCTCAAACGTCTGGAGTAAATGTTCCTAACTTTGTCAGGTGAAGTCCACACCTGTGGAGTAACGGTCAGCGCGTCTGGCCGGGAAACCAGGTGGCCCGGGTTCGAATCTCGGTCGGGGCAAGTTACCTGATTGAGGTTTTTTCCGGGGTTTTCCCTCAACCCAATACGAGCAAATGCTGAGTAACTTTCGGTGCTGGACCCCGGACTCATTTCACCGGCATTATCACCATTTCATTCAGACGCTAAATAATCTAGATGTTGATACAGCGTCGTAAAATAACCCAATAAAATAAAATAAATTTGTCAGGTGAAGAATACAATGTGTGCAGTTCTGCGTTGTGTAACTTTCTCCATTCTCCTGCAACTTCATCTCTCTTAGCCCCAAATATTTTCCTAAGAAACTTATTTCTTACATACCCTTAGCCTCTGTTTCTCTTTCAATGTGAGAGTTCATTTCTTTTCAAAAATATGAATTGATAAAAAAAAACGTCCCAACGAAATTAAATTGCCACTGAAGTCTAGTGACTGTTTTTAAACAAACTCGTTACATTTCAACAGTCCACTGGAAAAAGGAGAGGGGTATTTTCAAAATTTCGTAAAATTAATGAAGAGATGAGCAAAAAACATTATACTGTACATGTCATAGAAATACAATGGAGAATATTATCTTTCAAAGTACATAAAATTTCTTAAATTGTTTCGTGGAATAATCCTAATGCTATTATTCGGGACTGGCACACCCATCACGATCAACCATTGAAAAATTACTTTGTTGCTCGAAATAAACCTAGAGAAGATTACTTGATTCCTTTGTTCTTCATGGCACGCAGACATAATTACAGGCAGAGATCAGGTACGTCAAGTCTTACACGATTCGCTATTGACAAGTTAAAAAATTTGCACAAATTCGCGTAATTCAAAATTTTCTCACGCCCTACTGAAACTAGGTTCTCGAAACTAGGTTACTAACACGGCAGCAAGTGGAATATATATGTTGCTAGGTTACCAATTCGGCGGCGAACGGATTCTATATTACGTAGCAACGTTACCAATTCGAAAGCGAGCGGATTTTATCTGTTGCTAGGTTACTAATTCGAGAACGCGTTCTGTTGCTCATTAGGAATTCGAGAGAGTATTACATCTGTTGCTAGGGTATAAACCGAATAGCGGATTCTTTGTTGCTAGGTTAGCAATTCGAGAGCGGACAAGCGACGTTGCAGGACCGGTGCGTGGAAATGGTAAATATTGTACTTGGCATGGATTCGCGTTTCTGGGAACCGCGGGCGCTTCCTGACGATGCTTCAGCACATTTCAGCACGTAGATGAATGGACGAGGCTCTTTCATACCTCAGAGACGAGTTCAACGGTCAAAGTAAATCTCCAGATCTGCTCAAGAATGCGGCCCTTTCACGTACCTCAAACCTGCACGACGATGGTTCTCAACATCTGGACCGCGAGCTGGGTCACCCGAGATTATCCTTTATCAACATAACAAAAAGTTACAGAGATACGGGAGTGTTGTGCGCTATGGGATTAAAATTATCTGTAATATCTTCCGTAACATTACAGTATTACATTCAATATTTGGTTTGGATGAAGGTAACTGTAGGCTTTAACACTCATCGGAAAATGTTTATTATTAAAAATAAACTTGATACATTTCAAATACTATGTGAAACAGTTCGAAGAATGGTAAGCAATATAACAAATATTGCTATATTATGATATCAAGAATAGAAGATCAATTTTAATGTGATTAGAAGTAACCCACATGCGTTTTGATTATATTAATAAGAGGTAAGAGAATGGAGATATGTAAAGATAAATACCGAAGAGAAGGATGAAGGGAGAAGTAGAAAATAATTAATAGCTGTGTTATTTAAAGTTTTCTTTATTTCCTTCTAAAATTAAGTTTGTTTCCTTTTTTTTTTACTTGGTTATTTAACGACGCTGTATCAACTACGAAGTTATTTAGCGTCGATAAACTTTGTGATAGTGAGACGGTATTTGGCGAGATGAGGTCGAGGATTCGCCATAGATTACCTGACATTTTCCTTACGGTTGGGGAAAACCTCGGAAAAACCCAACCAGGTAATCGGCCCAAGAGGGAATCGAACCCGCGCCCCAGCGCAGCTCTGGATCGGCAGGCAAGCGCCTTAGCCGACTGAGCTACACCGGTGGCCTTAAATTTGTTGTTAATTTCATTGTACAGGGTTCGTCAGGGAAACGAGCTATTTTAAAGTATGCGCTACATAATTATCGTAGGCGATACACGGTGCTGTTATCTGTTGTTATATTGCCTAAATTATGCCATTTACGCAACATTACATGATCAGTCGCCATAGAATATTGGAACGGTGCACAGCGTGCATATGCAATCAAAGCGGTTTACAAAAACAATAACATGAGTAATAATAATTGAAGACCTGAATTGACGAACATCCGAAGTCCATTGGGGTAAGTTTTTCAGGAGAGCAAAAAAACTAGGCCTACATATAGGCTTGCAATATAAAAATATTGAAATAAATATTTATATTTTTAAAAAACATAGGCTTGAGTCGGCTTGGGATATTCTTTTTTTACAGGATGGTAGCCTATCCAAAAAACAATAAAAAGCCAAATTCGGCTAATTTTAGACTTTGGATGTATGTCAAATCAGGTTTTCAATTGCAGAATGCATTTTGTAGATGTTCAAATCCTGATTTAACTAATAATAATAATAATAATAATAATAATAATAATAAAACCATTGTATTCTAAGTTTATTTCAATTGAGAGGTATGACGATAATGGAGTAATGGTGAACTGAGAACCCTGTGCCAAATTACTGAGCTAAAAGGCATTGAATAACTTTTCACGGATTTCATACAGACATAGAGATAATTAACAATGGAAGAATGAAAAGTGGTGTACTATAAATTCTTACTTACCCAAAAATGGCTTTTAAGGAATCCGCACGTTCATTGCCGCTCTCACAAAAGCCTGTCATCGGTCCCTATCCTGTGCAAGATTAATCCAGTCTCTATCATCATATCCCACCTCCCTCAAATCCATTTTAATATTATCCTTCCATCTATGCCTCGGCCTCCCCAAAGGTCTTTTTCCCTCCGGCCTCCCAACTAACACTCTATATGCATTTCTGGATTCGCCCATACGTCCACATGCCCTGCCCATCTCAAATGTCTGGATTTAATGTTTCTAATAATGTCACGTGAAGAGTATAATGCATGCAGTTCTGCGTTGTGTAACTTTCTCCATTCTCCTGTAATTTTATCCCTCTAAGCCCCAAATATTTTCCTAAGAAGCTTATTCTCAAACACCCTTAATCTCTGTTCCTCTCTCAAAGTGAGAGTCCAAGTTTCACTACCATACAGAACAACCGGTAATATAACTGTTTTATAAATTCTAACTTTCAGATTTTTGACAGCAGACTAGATGACAAAAGCTTCTCAACACGCATTTCCCATATTTATTCTGCATTTAATTTCCTCCCGAGTGTCATTTATATCTGTTACTCTTGCTCCAAGATATTTGAATTTTTCCACCTCTTCGAAAGATAAATCTCCAATTTTTATATTTCCATTTCGTAGAATATTCTGGTCACGAGACACAATCATATACTACATCTTTTTGGGCTTTACTTGCTTCAAGTAAAATTTCCGTGTTTTCCCTAATCGTTTGTGGATTTTCTCCTAACATATTCACGACATCCGCATAGACAAGAAGCTGATGTAACCCGTTCAATTCCAAACCCTTTCTGTTATCCTTATGGCATATTTTAGAGCGATGTTAAAAAGTAAAGGTGATAGTACATCTCCTTGCTTTAGCCCGCAGTGAATTGGAAAAGCATCAGACAGAATCTGACCTATACAAACTCTGCTGTAAGTTTCACTGAGACACATTTAATCGAACTAGTTTCTTGGGAATACCAAATTCAATAAGAATGTCATATAATACTTCTCTCTTAACCGAGTCATATGCCTTTTTGAAATCTATAAATATTGTGCTAAAAATAAATAATGGAGCAATAGTGGAAAGAAACGCCGTAGCACTCTGAGAAAGCCTGCCCTGTCCCACCTTCTATATCATAAATCGATTCCCGGTCCTCTTTGGTGAGAACCTGCGTAGTCGTGAATCAGTCGTTTCAACCGAGTGACTCCGTCTGGCCTGCAGCCAGGCTGGAAAGCTGAACGACAGAGATTTAAATGTAGGCAGTCAGTCAGTCCATGAATGAGATACTGTGTGTGTGTTCTGGGAAGTGTTTGCAATCTAATCGTCACTTCCCGTCTGTGCGGGGCGCCATTCATCGTCGTGGGAACCACGTTCACCAGCTCATTATCGCTTTCTCCTTGCCAGTAACGCAACCTGTGGAGCACGCGCAGATATCGCCTGCACAATATTGTAACTCCGCAAAGCAAAGAACTGCGGGATGTGAGAGTGCAAGGGGAAAAGTGAGCGAGCCACAGTGATGACGAAGACCGTATTGGACTGAATGCAGCGAGGTGCTCTATAAAGTGTTTATTTGCAGTTCATGTCAGATGTTTGAGGAAAAATATGCTTAATCACGAATTTATCAGTAGTGTTCCATCTTAGTGTTATCCCATATCAATAAATACGCTGAGTTATTTAACACTTAAGGGGAGACTCCACTGCAAATCATGAAAATTTTCGAGAAAAAAATTACTGGCTTTTTTATTTTACTTGGTTATTTAAGGACGCTGTATTAACTACGAGGTTATTTAGTGTCGATTGAATTGGTGATAGCGAGATGATATTTGGCGAGATGAGGCCGACGATTCGTCATAGATTACCTGACATTTGCCTTATGGTTGGGGAAAACCTTGGAAAAAATCCAACTAGGTAATCAGCCCGAGCGGGAATCGAACCTGCACCCGAACGCAACTCCGGATCGGCAGGCAAGCGCCTTAGCCGACTGAGCTACGTCTGTGGCTTTATTGGCTATTTCACTTCTCTGGAATGTATAGACCTATTTTCATATCCCATACGGATTTAGTTCAATTCTGAACACAAATATATTTATTTTTTTATAATTAAGGCTGTAAGGGGGCATGTCATTTAAAGAGCTATCACAATTATTTTCATCAAAGAATTCTTCTTTTACACATTTCTAATTACAAACCTAGTAACTTTATGTTATAAAGTTGGCTCCCTGAAGTTACCAGATCAATGTAGCGGATGATAATTTTAATTTACATTAATTTTCATTTTACTTTCAAATTCATTTTTCCGTAAGTTTATTTTTCTTGATTCAACACCAACTTTTTTATGCCAAATATTAATCAATCCGGATGAACATTTTACTGCAAGTATTTATGAGGTAGCTGCATGTGTCTATGCATTTATTTTGTGAAAAATGCTGCTAGTTTATTTTTTTTTTCGTGAATTACAGGAAAAATAAAATTTTTGAAATTAAAAAAAAAATATATATATATATATATTGAAAGTTAATAAATGAGATATTTCATAAAATGAATGCATAGAAGTATTTGTCTATATCTTGTGAATGTAAACAAAAAAAAAGGAAGCTTAAAAATTGATCTCTTCTACTAAAAACTTGGGTTTGAAAATATTTCTAAAAGGAATAGAAAAAAATCAAAAGCAAAAACATTTTAACATTTTGAAATTCAAAATTCGGATTTTGTTAGTCCTTTACATTGTAAACACGCTCTCAAAATTTGCTTGAAAAAAATGATTAGGAAAAAAGTTGTCTTTTCTAGTGGCGTGTTCCCTTAAAATCCGTCTTGTAGCAGGAACTTTTAATAGACCAAGTGCTTTTTCGTTCCCTATTCTTACGATGAAAGAATGCGCACATCATAATAAAAACCTGGAAGTATTTCAATCGGTATTGAAGTCAAGTTTTCAATATCTCTGATACGCGTAATAAATGATATGAACTTACTGACGTACCACAGCCAATAGTTTATGCCGATGATCGTAAAATTTTATCAGCAGATTAAATCCATTGACTGATGACGTGGTGTCTAACGAGATTGAAAATCGCCCAAAATGTAGGCAGTTCCAGTTGGCAACTGAGAGGAACAGTGTGGTGTGTGAAGACTGACATAGTGTGGATTACAATTAATATTAGCATAAAACGTGTTAAAACCACTTGCAATGGAAAAAAATTGAATTGTGCTATTTGAAACTGTTCATATCCTTTAGAAAGTATTGTAGAAAAAAATCAGATTGTTCGTATCTGATCCTGAAGTAAATGAGTATAAACTACAGTGAATATTCAATGCATAAAGAGAAAAATAAAATTTTCAAGAATTAGAGACTATGATAATGTAATAATAATAATAATAATAATAATAATAATAATAATAATAATAATAATAATAATAATAATAATAATAATAATAATAACAATTCATTTAGTGTTCTGCTCAAGGGCAGGTCTTTCACTGCAAACCCAGCTCTCTCCAGTATTTGCTATTTTCTGCCTTCCTCTTTGTTTCCTCATATGATCCATATATCTTAATGTCGTCTATCATCTGATAACTTCTCCTACTCCAAACTCTTCTCTCGTTGATTTACTTAAATTTTTTAAGTAATAACTTAAGTGTTCAGTTGCAACAGCAATACAATGAATCGATATGCATTGTTTGCATTAATTAGCTTCCTTTTTGTCGATGGTTTTTCTATTACATAGTTCACACACTTCAAACATACGACGCATTCTGACAGCATTTACTTGAACACTCTTGTGCTTCTGCCTACAGAAATCTACATTCATTTAGATACTAAATAATTGGGATTGAAAATATTAAATAGTCTTTTAAGGACAAACGACGAGAAACGAACGCGGTATCTCATGATTTAGTCAGGAATGCTGACCTCAAGACCACGAAGCCATATGTTATAGAATAATATTATTATAGAATAATTTCAATAGCAATGATAGATAATATCGCCTGGTGTTTATGCAACTCGCAGAGCCTTGGTGTATCTTAGGTTGCATTGTATTATACGAATGTTAGTAAGAAAACTATTACATTCTACACTGCCATTTCATATTCTATGGTAGCCTACTGCAGTTTTAAAACTCTTAATGACTGGTAAAACAACTGGGGTTATGATATAATTATATTAACTCCGAGTTTATTAACTTCAGGTTAAAAATTTAACTTGTTATTGCGAGTAATGCGTTTCACCAAGCCTTTTCGGCAGAGAGTTAGCTACCACCACTTTAACCCAAGGGGAAAGTACTGTAGAGGATTCCAGGTTAAGAAAAAAGAATTGGGCATATGGGACTATTCCGTCAAATGACCAGTTGCTAAAGAAACGCCTACCTACCACAGAGCTTCTAAAGTGTACTAAGCAAGACACATAAAACTAACTCATCTTTCTTAACCTTTTTTAATCTAGAAGGCCGTGACCGAGAATTTATTTTTATGAACGCACCTTATTGCGTGTTTCTTTTGCTTTTTTCTACAACTCCATCCGTAACAGTAACCAAGGAAATAGAAGAGGTCATGAAGAGATATAGAAGCTCAAATTTTTCGGTAACAGATACATCTTTGCTGACTGAATTAGGTCTAGCAACTTAATACATAAAAAGATATCGTAGAGTTCAAGAAGAACTATGGATTAAAAATAAAGGAAAAGTATGAGACGTAGGAAAGGATTGCATAAAAAGTCAATAGCGTTGCCCACGTTACCGTCAGACCCAGCAGAGAACTAAAACGCTACTAGGAAAATGGTACATTTGATAGAAGTCATGAATAACATGTGGACTTTATTCATTGGAAGGAAACTTTACCTACCATTGTCTCATTGATACTATAGCTACAGACACCTTAGAGATAATTCCATTAACAGCTTTTGAAACTTCAACATTGTCTTCAATCATTTATGAAAAGACCCTGTAGCATAATATCTTAATATTAATAGTACCTGCAGCAAAAGAGATGGAGGACTGTTTCTCTCCGTTGTGTATTCTAACCTCTCGCAAATTTCATCGACAATCTTACTGACCACGGCTTTCGACAATCTATATCTCCTTACAAATTGTTCCTAATTTAAAATCATTTCTCAGAGGTCTCTCTGTTAGGAACACCATTAACATATTCGTACTATCTAAATCACTGCTGTAGTTGGAAACAAATTTTTAGGGGTACTGTTGAATCTCCTTGGTCAGACTAGACTCTGTATGGACTCGTACTGCACTTCTTTTCCAAGGTTACTTCTTCCGTCATGCAGTCGCCTCTGCAGACTTTCCAGATCGCAGTCACAATTGCATATAAGACAAGAAATTAAACGCCGACGCTGGTGGCCCAACACTTTTTAGGAACAAAAGCCTAAAACCTCTTTTACTGGAAGAGTATTCCTTTTCTTAGTGCAATATTGTTCATTACAGTAATGCTCATTCACATTATTTAGTTGAAATTGGAATAGAATCTATAACATGTAACTGGACTCAAGATTCATAAACGTACGAAAAGTAACAATATTTCCCTCTTCTAGCAACTGCCAGCATTACGTATGAGCGAGTTTTAAAATTAACTAATCAGTGCAGCAGAATTCTTGAGGCACCACATCATAAAATTAATGTTATGCGAAGGCATCTACGCAAGTTTTAAAATTAGCGAATCAGTGTAGCAGATTTCTTGAGACGCCATGCCATAAAGTTAGTGTTAATTACTTACAGAAATACCACGGCGGTATGCAAGCTTGAAATTAGCAAATCACAACTACTCCTGAAGTGCCAGACCATGGTTTCGGATAAAACAACGAATGGACAAGCGTTTAAGCAAAGGATATGAGATGCCAGCCACTACTTTTATGCCAGATATCAAAATAGACTGTTTAGGCATAATTAAAAGTTTTCTAGTCTTTTTTTTTCCGGTACATTAAAACAGCGAGTTTTTATTTTAGACGGTGCGGCGTACCGGCTCAACTACAGCACTGATCTAAACAAAGCAGTTCTGCGTCAAAAACATGATTTGCAGTAGCCATTTTGTTTTTAGCCCGGAGTTAAACATTTAACCAAACTGAAAATAGGTTAAAGCTTAACCCCGTGTTAAAATTAACTTCTGTTGATGAAACAGAATTTTAGACAGATCTAGAGTTAAAACTGTATAACATGAGGTTAATTTTTAACCCCTGTTGATGAAACCGGGCCTAATTGTTACTGATCGATTTCAACCGATGCTGTATCAACAGCAAGCGTCCATAGAATTGGAGATAGAGCATTTGACGAGATGAGGCCGAGGATTCACCATACGATTACATGACATTCGTTTTGCAATTGGGGAAAACGTCGAACGTTTGCAATTCAAGTATTTTAATGGTAAAACTTGCAATGGTCTTTCCACGGTAACCAGACGGCAGGACTGGGCGATATCAACAAAGGCAACAATGGTCACTGCTTCAGTTGACATCGTAGCTTCTTCATTGTAGACTACACCATTTACTCAGCAGACAATCGTGCAATAGGCTGAGTTCTTACCTGACGATATGGGGGTGCTCATACTGATCTAGCTGCCTAAGTAGCGCTATCTCCCGCAGCGTGGACATGGGAACGCCATCTTCGGTGAGGGGCACCCGCACCTTCTTCAGCGCCACGATGTGCCCATTGTTGGTGAGATCCCGAGCCTTGTACACCGTGCCGTACGCTCCTGAAATGAAGGAGATAATCTTTTGAAGATGGATGGCATATGAGCGAAGGAAGGAGAGATAACCAGGATATTAAAAATATATAATAAAATTGCTATCTGAAAACGAGACTGAAAATACGGTGGACTCGAGTTACATTTCAGGTAAGAAAGTGACAATGTAAGTCTACCTACATCATCTCTCCCTTTGTCATGTTATAAGTAGACCTCACAGTTTCAGGCCCTTAAAAACCAACTTTTAGATAATTAAAATAGGCTCTGAATTTATCAAAACAGGCACTAAAACCACAGATTTAGACACCTAAAAATACAATTTCAAGCAGTTAAAAATACGATTTTATGCAGCTAAAATGTAATTATATTCATTAAACTACAATGATTGTTGAGTTAAATATTATGGTCTACAGAGATAAAAACAGTAAAATATTATTGCGGTTAGAAACTTTATTTTTGTCTTAAAATGAATTCATGGACGTCATGTTCTATAGCTGCTAATACACAAGTGCTAATATTACAATTAAATTAATTAATTTATCAATGAATTTACAATTAACACATTACTCATAATTGGCATTGCAATACATAAAGTTTTCTCTAATTTTCTGTTGTGAAGCTTTGCCTTTTCTTAGATCAGGCATGCAGAACTCGCAAGGAGGGGAACTAAGACGTCAGCCTCACTCCACTTCTATTGGGGATGATCGACTTCCGCCCCTAGAATGAATGTTGATGCAGCCGAGCGTAACTAGAACGCCGTGATCGCACAGGTAGAAAAGGTGGGTGGGGTAAGAAAGGGGAGGAAAGCAGTCGCTCTCAAGAGCTACAGTTCTGCAGGCCTGTCTTAGAAACATTTTATAAGCGAAAAAAAAAATGCATTTTCAATGATACCGAAGCAATGGGTGCATATTTAAATCTAGCAATATTTCCCCTGCTGACTTCTTTAGGGAGACGGAGGCCTGCAATAGGTTTATATCCTTCCCATTCACCATTTTTCTACTGCTTGCTCAAGTGCTCAACAAAACCATTCATTTTCCAGAAATTTCTTTATTCCTAAAACCAAAATATTACACGGTCCTTGAACCAAACCCATACGCCTATAGCCTAGTTTTTGTAAATGGTGTAGTATTTATTACTTTAAAATAAATAAAACTGTTCACTGAGATTATATAAACACAAGTAATAATGAATGTTGATACATGTCAACTTTAATATAAGTGTTCCGTTTTTTTATTTTGGGAATCTGGTCACCCTACTATAGATGCTTGACCGTTGCCGATAACTTCGATCTTATCGCTCTTGATAAAGATTTAACAACGTGGTGGAGTCCACACTAGTCTTGTCGTGCGTCTAATTGGAAGGTTAAATTTGTCGAATGAGCAAAGTCACATTTTATATTTCGAATCAACACTACTCATACTTTTGAGAAAAAGAAGCGGGAGATCTTCCGTGGTTGTCGAATATCTTGTGATGCTTGCCATTATAGACCAAAAGTTATGGATACAAAACTCCGCCAGGAATAGATTTTTAAGTGCAATAAAGAGACATAAAGGTTCCTCAACATAAATTAGGGACTGCGAGCAATTTTACTGCATACTTATCGCCCAAAACATTCCTTGCTTTGCGCACAGTGTCTTTACAAGCCAGCATTTCGTGAGGCTGCAGAGGCCTCTGACAGTCAAAGTAGGAAACAACTGCATAATACGCCAACAGGATGGAGTGCTAAGGCCAAAGATGATTCTCGTACAGACAGTTGATGAACATACAAATTTCTCCCCCGTTACATTAACTTCTGAATGGTTAGAATGTGAAATGTTCGAGGGAGGGCTGCGACAAGCGCTATCTGTTAAGAGCCTTTAGTACTACAATACATAAAATGCCTGCCTCTGTGGCTCTTTTCCCCCTCATCCTAACTACATTCATCAATCCATACTCTTACTTCAAAAATAGGTTCTTGCAGAGAACTAGTTCACAGAACAATAATAACTAGAGCCCGGATGTTAGGCAAAATCCCTTTTTTAAACTGAGTGTATGTACATTTTGCCTTTTTTGCCTATTTTAGCTCCCGTTGCCTAATTTAAGTAAAATGCCTTTTTTCTTAGCCCTTTTACGTCGCTATTGTACATTTTCTATATTTAATGCATTTAAAATAAACCGCACATAAATTATATAAAAAAGAATGGGTGCACAAATTAAAAATATATATTCACCTCACACAAAATATATTTGCTGAGAATCTTATTCTCCAGCAATACATATGTTTCCAAGAAGTCGTAAACTTTTCTCCCCTACCGAATCCATCTTTTATGTCACTTAAAGATGTTTGAACAGTAAAATCCTCAGTGCTCAGGTCACTTCGGGGTTTATCAGCGAAAAAAAGGGGACGAGGGAAGTATTAAAAGCAAGTCTCCAGGTCCCGTTACTGTTGTCGCTTGCACGCACAAGTCACGCGTACTTTGAAGTCTCTAATCCCTTCCAACATTCCTCTTTTTGAGACATTACACAGGTTTTCCCCGATCTCTGAAAGAAAGTAGAGACAGTCCTTCTGAAATAAGTTGTTTTAAGTTTGATCCAATCACTTCAGTAGAAGCAGAAACATCTTTTCCCACCATGAAAAACGTTCTCTCTGACAGGCGGCTCACTATGACAGTTGACAACTGGAAAAAGAATCTTGTTGGGATAGTTTATTAAATATTTGTCTATTTTTTTGTCTGTTTCCATGAACAATAAATGCCTATTTCACTGCCTATTTTTACTATTTTTAGTGCCTACATGTCTGCCTATTTTAACCAAAATAATTGCCTACACATCCGGGCTCTAATAATAACAATGAAATAGCTACTTAATTCTGCATAAAGAATGAAAAAAATTATCTTGAATGAATTAATCACGGAATATATCTAAAACTGTGTATTAAGATTTTGTAATGTTGCTTCGCTCACCATTTACAAATTTAGAAAACAGTGCTATTACTTCTAATAGTATTTGCAATATTAATAATTAACAGACAATTAGTTTTTCATATTCTGCATACAGTTTGAGATATACTTTAATTACAGGTAAGCGATGATGGGACTATGTAAGGTTAAAAGCGGAAAGGCGCTAAAAAATATGCGGGAACAATTTATTTTACCTTGAGGCTCAGGCACATCTTCCTTGAGGAGGTAATGATCCTGGAATATTACGGTAGACACGTCCCAGCGTTTAAGTGTGCTAGGTCCTGGCTTCTCTGGTGTCAAAGGTGGTGTATGTAGCAAGTTATCGCCGTCGTCCACGGGCGTCGAACTCCGACACTGCTCGAGAAGTAATTTAGCCCGGGAAAAAGCGCTTTCCAAACAACTAAAGCAACTGGGCTTACAGCAGAACCGCATCTTCACCCCTCGAGTTCAACGGCGGGTCCTTCCAGGAACTGAATCTCTTAATTTATTACGAGGGGGAATGTTTGGTAACACTCAACCCTCCACCTCTCCTTTTTCTGTACCTTCAGAAGTGGAAGTACACACCCTGAAATTCCGAGCTACCCTAATTGGAAAATTCCACTGCTTTTAGATTTGTCTACACGAACAATCTCTGTTCAGTACTTCGCATATAGGTATACTGTGTTTACTGGGACAAAAAGGTATGCACCAGCGAAAGTTGCCGTATACTTAACTACTTGCTTATCAAATTAAGAAGAAAAATCACAAGTTAAACACTGAAAGTTGCTTCGCCTGAGAATCACAGCCGTTTCAAAAAATTTAACAACTTAAAGAATGTTTCCAGCACTAGTAATCGAAATCTCAAACATGAATAAAAATATTACTCCACTTCAACGTGAAGAATTATTATCCCATGAATTAATCACAAAGTTAATTCTTATGACGAAACTATTCACTTCAAGACAACAATTTCAAAAAAGAACTAGTGGCCAGGACGAATGAAGACCGCAGACAGACTTAAATGTTATCCCTCACTGTGAAACAAGAGTCTACAGAGTAATGCTGCCTTCTATAACGACAATTATAAGAAATGCTTGAGACCTTTGTTCCCTAAGACCCATCAGAATACACACAAACCTTTGACTTAAGTTCATGTTAACATAAATCATTGCCTGAAAACAAATCTGGTATTGTAATCTTCTTATAAATAAGCAGAATTCCAAAGTACCACGCTGATTGGGAACCGATTCGTAATTTCTGTCACAAAAGATACGAAACAGCGGAAGAACAAAAAAATGTGGTGGTGGTATCACCTTTGCTGATGACTGATTTAAATATATATATATATATATATATATATATATATATATATATATATATATGAGGAAAGCGGATAATGAGAAAAGAGAGGACGTACAGTTAGAAGGGGAAAAAGATGAAAGTAGAAGTGAAATGAAAGGAGAGGAGGTACATGGAGGTAAATGGAAAGGCTTGAGATAAAGAGAAACAGAAAGGGAAAGAGGAGATGAAGGGCAAGAGAAAGGGATAGGAGATAAATTTGGAAGGAGAGGGGTAAAGGTAAAGAAAAAGAGGATGACAAAGATAAAGAGAAAGGGGAAAAGAGAGAAGATATAGGGGAATGAAATCAGGTAAAGGAAAAGGGGATGAAAATAGATGAAGAAAAAGAAGAAGAGAAGCTAAAGAAGAAATAGAGGAGATAAGGGTAAAGAAAAAGTGGATGTCATAAAGAGAAAGAGGAAGGGAAGGTATAGGGAAAGTAGAGGGGATAAAGGTAAAGAAAATAGGATGATAAAGATAAAGAGACAGGAAAAAAGGAGAAGGTGAGGAAAGAGAAGAGGTAAAGGGAAAGGAGAGTAGGTAAAGAGAAAGAATAGGAGATAAAAGGACAGGAGAGAAGGTAACTGTAAAGAGAAAAAGAATGACAAAAGATAAAGAAAAAGTTGAGGACAAACAGAAAGAGGAAGAAGGCAAGATAAAGATGAAAGAAAAGACAAACGAGGGAAGAGGAAGTAAAAGCAAAGAAAAAAGTGAATGACAAATAAAAAGCGGAAAGAGAGAAAATAGGATAGAGGGGAGGTAAAGGTACAGAAAAAGTGGATGACAAAGAAAAAGTGGATGACAGAGAAAAGGAGAAACCCCAGTTATTGTAAGCAGCGACCTAAATTTGTTTCTTTATTATTATTATTCTCCTTCTACTCAGTTAATTTTTCTGTGATGAAGGATATAGAACTCAAGACGGAAATTACAACTAAGAGTAGGAATAATCGTGTAGATACAAATAGGTGTAGCTAGTTATTAATTTATCACGAGAAGAACTTTTTTCTATCGATACGAACTACTATGACACTTGATTTTGTTATTAAAAATGACAAGAAGAATTACTGATTTTTATTTGTACTATAACGCTAGTTTGTTTTGATTTTCAGTAAAACCTAATTTTTACTAAAAATTGTATTACATTACATTTCATACGCATCATTCTCGGATAATACTGAATATGAACAAAATCTGTACAATAGTTTAGAATAAATCGTATACAGATTGGCAGGCGACATTTCCAAAACAACTTTTCGGTTATAGAGTGTATTTCCGTGAAAATTTTGAAAATATTTTTTGTAGCATCACAACACTAATGTAAACAAAGAGAAAGCGAAGGAGCGAAAATAAAGAGGAGCATCAAGGGAATGACGAGGTAATGCAAGAAGGGGAGGTGAAGAAGAGAAGTGAAAGAAGATGTTGCTTAAGATTGTTCCTTAGAATCAGTCTTCTGTTACGTCACAAAGCATGCTGTGTTCACGTTATCAGAGAGATAACTAGACTGCTGTGTGAACTGTGGGCAAGTCTGAATTTTCAAACAACACGCCTAACAAGAACAGCATGAATCACTCCATTTTATTAAAGTCAACGTTGTCAGAAATCGTACCAGTGAACCGTATTTCAGGAATCTGTAGATGTGGAAAAACGCAAGTTAATTTGTTATTGCTATAACCAGGGAAAGGATTTCTATGTAAATACGACAATTATATTTTGCATTATCTTTATGTTTCACAATGCGTAGAGTTTGAAATGCTACTTTTATTTTCCATATCTCAGAGATTAGTACATATTTCAATTAATTAATTTATTTTCATGTATTTTCTATATTTCACATAAAATAGTCCATATTATATTAGGCTTAATAATAAAATAAAATTCCATTAACTTTTAAAAATACATCTCAACAATACAGTTTTAAATATTTTCAGTAATTCCTTTAAAATCAGAGTTATTTGAAAATTAACAGTCCTTTCAACAATGAAAAAGCAAGTTAAGAAATTCTATTACAGTATTTTAATTTTGAAGTTTGTAACAGAGTGTAACTTCGCGGTTATATGACAGTCAGAATACACATTGGTTCAGTTCTGCTAATCATTCTATAAAAACTGTAAATATGCCAAACGTACCACATTAAACCACTTTAAAATTAAGAAGTTACATTTCAGAATTTAAAGATGATGGTTTATCAACTGACAATAAAATATTATTTTGTAATTTATGTCAGTGTGCAGTATTCTCTATAATCTACGTAGATTCCCAGTATTAATCAAACCCATTTGTAAATGAAATTTTTTGTTATTAAATTAAGATTAGGTTAAATATTACATTAAGCTTTTACACTTACTTAAAAAATGAATTCACTATGTCACAGTATTTGCTTTTCTATTATTTTATGTTTTACCACGACTGGCTGGATTCGAAACTGCTTTGTTTTGAACACAATTTCAGTCATCCAAGGCCTATTGTAATTAATAGCTTTGCTATATTAACAGAAAGTATGATCAGATTTAATCGAATGTCCATAGCAATTTGTTTCGCGTTAAAAATAAAATATAGAATGTATACAAATGATTCATCAGGTTTTGACATCGTATAGCTTAAAATTTATAATGTCCACCCATTTGTACTCATAGCCAATAGAAAGAGCATATTCTTAAATTTGGTATCTCTCATTTCAGATTTCATTCTGACTCTTCAGTGACTCACTAGTGGCGGTTGATAAAATAGTGACTGATCAACAGAAAGCATTTTGTGTTTTGGAAGATCAGAGTACTCAATCCATCATCACTGTGCAGCGTGCGTTCCGGAGACAGTACAGAGGAGCCCACCAAACCACCAAAGTATTCTGCGGTGGTATCGACAGTTGAAAGACAAAGGATGCTTGTGTAAAGGAAAAAGCTCAGGACGACCAGGTGTTTCAGCTGAAAAGGTGGAGAGAATCCGAGAGGCATTCGCTCGTAGCTCACAAAAATCAACACGTCGAGCAAGTCGCGAACTGGACATTCCTCGTGCAACTGTGTGGAAGATTCTGCTCGGGATGATTTGGCACTCCTCAGGTGGCCCCCGCGGTCTCCTGACCTCACAGTTTGTGATTTTTTCTTTGGGGGTAACGTGAAAGAGAATGTTTACATGCCACCTATGCGACAACATTAGCTGAACTCCTGGATCGCATCACTGCTGCGCTGAGGAACATCGACAATGACATGCTCCAACGTGTATGGGTCGAACTGGACTACCGCATAGATGTGTGTCGGGTAACACGAGGGCACATAGAACATTTGTAATGATATGTACAGAACTTGAAAATGTGCTCTTTCGATTGGCTATTAGTACAAATGGATGGACTTTATACATTTGAAGATATACGATGTCAAAACCCGAAGAATCATTTGTATACACTCTGTATAGATTATTAACATCAGTTTTCTGTTTTCAAGTTAGCTATTATGAGTCAATTGTCGGTACTGCTTAGACACATTTTGGATCCTTAGGAAACCTTCGAAATTTGTGAACAAATAGATTTCAGAAGGTCTTCTTCGAATACTTCATTTCTCTTCATGCTAATTCACCACTCCTCCATTATCACCGTATGATTTCATTCCTGCGAAAAGTGTTTGAAGTTCAAAAAGTAAGCTAAATAATTACAATTCAAGTACGTGGTGATAAAAGAAGTTAACAGAGCCTTTAATTACCCCAACTTCCCATCATAATTTTGGTCACCCTTTGGATCTTTTGCCTTCAAACTTTGAAATATTTTTAGTGGCTAATTGGTCGTGGGATCTTATTACAGTCCTGCCCATTTCAGCCGTTTAGTTTGTACAGATTATTTGTAATAAGTCATGTAACTCCCTGTATCCACGGATATGAATATTGTTGACTCATAACATCAAGGCAATCTCTAATGTCATCTCAGAACGATTTCTGTCATATTTCATATCACGGAAAAAACAATTAAACTTCTAAAATTATAGAAATGTGTACCCGATGAGTAGAAAGTATGGAACAAGCTTGCTTCTAGTTGTCCTATTTTTAATTTGATTAAAACATTATATATAGACCCTACACAAAATTTATAAGAATGAAAAAAGAATATTTTGAACATGTTTTCAAACACTACGTTTTTCATTTATAAAGCATGTGCCTAGAAGTATGTTTTTATTTTAATGTCACGATGGACTTATTTTTTTATTTTCGGATTAGCCAGTAGTCAAAACATACAATTTATTTACCATTTATAAACTATTATTTTTTTTTTTAAATTTCTGAACTGTATGACACAAATATTTGTGCAGGGCTACACAATAAAATAAATACTTCAATATAAGCCTATCAATTTATAACTATGAAGAATGAGGGGCCCAAGAATTAACCAGACAAAACTTTACTTAATTCACGACCGTCTTATTCTCCGTAGTGATAAATTGAGATACTGAAGCATCTCTCTTTGTTATATAGCTACACACGGGCTTATATTGAGATTATAAATTTGATAAATTTCTAAAAATAATAGTTTATAAATTATAAAAAAAATATATACATTTGATTATGTAGGTTTTGTGACCAGGGGCCTATTCCACTTGTACATTACAAGTAAATCCTCTAGAAAATAGTAAAAATACTGGAGTTTCTGTTCCACAAAAGACTTTTCTACAGTAGTATTTTACCACTCCGTACTTACAAATTACCAATGAAATTTGACGATTGTGTTCCACAAAAGTAGTAATATTTGTAACTTACTAGTGGATTGTCAAATATTCTCTACCAATGAATGGAAACTAATACATACATGTACTAATGCCATTTAAATATATTTCATAATATTAATATATATTTTGATAAATATGTGATGTAGAATATCCTTTCTTGCTTCTATTTACTTCAAAATAAACATTTCATATCCTCTGACACCAATTCAATAATTTTGCAGTTTTGTAATTTCGTAACGAAAGACGAAAGCAGAATAACGGCTAATGAAATGAAATTTATGAGATATACAGCAGGATATGCGAAATGGGATCACAAACGCAATGAAGATGTACAACTAGAATTACAACTAGAACCTGTAATTAATCACGTAAAACATTATCAGAACAACTGGATAAATCATCTACATCGCATGCATAGAGATAGAATCCCAAAAGTCATGGTCCACTATCGTCCAAACGGGAAGAGATCTCTCGGTCGTCCAAAGAAGCGCTGGATTGAAAATTCAACTGTGAGATCGTAACAGGCCATTTGGCCTAATACTTGAAGGGAAGAAGAAGAAAAAGAAGAAGAAGAATTTCGTAACAATTACGTTTGGGGTGAAGATCATTATTAGTGGCATCTGTTGGGTAATATGGGAAACTATCAAGGAGCATTATGCGGGGATCGCGGAAGAACATGATGATGATAATAATAAAGATGTAAATATTTCATTATTAAATAAGTAAACTAAAATAAATAACATTGAGGGTTACGAATCTTTGCAGTATAATCTACCTTAAAATACATTACGAATAGAGAGACAAACATAACCTAATTCGATGAATGAAATACGAAGATAACCAGCTGCTTCACGTTATGACGTAGTATGTTTATTGATATGACGTCACTAGTAGCGATTCATTGGTAATGTACAACACACTTTAATTATTTCGTGGAAAAGAAACTTTACTTTACAACATCTTTAATCAGTAATTTGTAATTTGTGCAACAAGGTACCTTTGTGGAATAGACTCCAGAAGAATACAAAAATGTAAAAATAAGTACGTGGTGTCATTAAAAGAGACTCATTGACATACTCTTTATAAATTACACACACAGTTTTTTTTTAATATAAACAAATATTTCTTGTTTCATTGCCTATCACTTTTCTTTCTTCATAAAATTAAAAATGGAAAAAATGCTACAAGTTTCGTTCCAAACTCTTTACTCGCCTGCTTGACAGTTCCTAAATGTACTACAGCTGTAGCATATAATCACAGTAGCAACTTCGGTCCAAAGCTTTGTAACAAATGATAATAGATAAATTCCCAAACATACAATTTGCTAATGCTTCTCATTTCAAAAAATTTATTAAAATTGCTGTTAACAGAGAAAATTTAAAGTTCAATTATTGTGATATGTGTTTTTTCTTCTTCTTTTTTTCTTTTATTACTTTTTACTCTGTTATTCAACAAAATGTCTTAACATTAACTTATGTGGAATGCCCCTGGGCACGAGTGTGCAACTTATTCTTTCTGGGGGTACTAGAGAGTTCTTATATAAAAAAAATCAATATGTATCTTTGTTCTGGAAATAAAATATTATTATTATTATTATTATTATTATTATTATTATTATTACCTGGTGTAATAAAACAACCCACATGATGGCCAACATTTTCATTAAACGCAATATTTAAAAATTTACAGTACCTCCATTTAAAGGTCCAATGACAGATTTTGAACCTTTAACTCTTAACATAAATTTTCGTTTTCGACAATCCCTTTTTAACACCAGAGGGCCAATTTTACGGCAACAGTCGTTTCATAATGAAAAGGAAACGATAATGATCAGAAAGTGAAATGGCCTCGTTATGGGGGTAGCTTATTCTGTTTGGGAAAGGGCCAAGAAGCAAGATAAGCGCAGATTAGAATCGCACGGTGCACCGGGGCCCAGTCTGCAGCGGTGGCGGCGGCTCACAATCATCGCATACCACGAGACAAACCAAACTCGCCATCCACCAAACATGGACAAAGAATGCCTGTTCATCTCCCGGCAGCCGTTAGCGCGAGTAGGGCTGCCCAAGCTTCCCACGGACACCGGATTCCCCAAAACGAGACAGCGGCTTAATTAGAACCCCCTTCTCGGCATTCCTGCCACACGCACGAATACAAATTTCTTAATTTTCTTCGTTTCCTAATCAAAGTCCGCCGTCTTACAAAACCAAGGAATTAAAATTCTGTAGTGCTCGGAAAAAGTTGCACAAGTCAAAAATGTTAATTTTACAGGAGAATGAAAAAAACTGTCTTCACACTGGTTTATGTCCATTTGATTTTCCTCTGTATGAATTATTGTAATGGGAGAAATACTTTGTCTCTTTTCCCAAGCGATCAGATGTTCCGTAAGTTGTCAATAAATTAATAAAAAATGTTTGTGGAAACTGACTTATGTCACTTTTCCCAAGCACTGCAGAATTTTTCCAGGAATTCCCATCGAAGGTCCTTTTACGAAAAACAACTTTGAGGTCTACCTCTAGAATCTAGTGTTCCGCAACCGGTGTACCGCAGCACACTGATGTGCCTCCACAAGGTGAAAAGTGTGACGCGAACTTTTACCTATTATTGTAAGAAATTAATAAAATTATTTTAAATTAAATTAAAATTAAATTCCTCTCTCTGCTGACACAATCAATCGCCGAGTTAGTGATATGTCCAGTGACATCCAAGACATTATGAAGGAGAAAATATAGAGCAGTCAGAAGTTCTCACTTCAGATCAACGAGTCCACAGATATTAGCGGTCATGCACAACTTCTTTCCTACATTCAATACATTCATGGGAATGTAATTGCATTTTTTTTTTGTGCAAAGAAGTGTCCAAGCGAGCAACCGGTGAAGAAATATTTCACAAAACTAATGAATATGTGGTCCGTAATTGATTAACAACAGAGGATTGCGTTAGCTTTTAAAGATGGAGCCGCTTCTATGATAGGATTCGTGGCTAAAGTACGTGAAGTATATCCTAACATATGGAGCGACCATTATCTCATTCACCGCTAAGCCATTGTTGCTAAGTCTTTGCCATCTCCTCTGAAAATTGTGATGCACGAAGTAGAAAAAGTTAATATGTTATTCTCATTTTCAGCTGCATATACATATGTGTGAACTGGGCTTCTCGACGTCAACTGAAATTAAAACATTAAGGAGGGAGAGACTCAAATCCATCGATGAAGAAATTAGGCTTGCACTGTCAACATTTCCTCCGCGGTGCAATAATATTTTTTGAAGGATTAACATTTTGGTGTGCTGTGTTGAGTCTAGGCCTGTCTAGGGTGTGTCGTGAGTAAAAAAAGGGTTGCGGAACACTGCTCTAGATAAACAGCTAGGGCAATGGTTTTCCACGCAGAAGACAGAAGTTTAAGTTATGTAGAGTTCAAGCAGAATTTTTTGTAGGAAAATACAGCATTGGGACAACTTCTCTCTCGGTATTTCCGTTTCCCACCAGCTATTATCTCATCATTGCTTCGTCATCGGCGCATTTACCAACGGTGTTCAGTAATCTTCCCGGAGGGAATAAGATCTTTGGGGAGGCCGAGACGTAGATGGGAGAATATTAAAACGGATTTGAGGGAGGTGGGATATGATGATAGGGATTGGATTAATCTTGCTTATGTGAGGGCAGCAATGAACCTCCGGGTTCCTTAAAAGCCGTAAGTAAGTACGTAAGTTCAGTAATCTTTACATGAAACAACGAGTCAAAGTCAGGATAGGAGAAGAAATGTCAGAAGAAAGTGAAATAGGGAGAGCAGTACGTCAAGGATGTCCTTTATCACCTACCCTGTTCAACATCTACTTGGAGGATTTAGAGAAGAATTGCTTTCAGAACATGGGAGGAAGAAGAATAAAGTGCGTAAGATTTGCTGATGATATGGCGTTGTTAGCAGAAGAGGAGAAGAAACTAAGGGATATCTATTGGAGATAAATGACAGCTGTGAACAGTATGGGATGAAGATAAATGCAAATAAGACGAAGACCATGGTCATAGGAAGAAAGGTAAAGAAGATAAAGTTGCGAATTCTAAATGAGATAGTAGAAAGAAGTAAGGAAGATACTAGTGAAGTGCTTTATGTGGCAATGTATGGGACAGAAACATGGACATTACGACGAAGTGACGAGAAGCAACTAGTAGCATTTGAAATGTGGATATGGAGAAAAATGGAACATGTGAAGTGGACAGACAGAATAAGAAATGAAGCTGTATTGGAAAGAGTGGGTGAAGAAACAATGATGCTGAAACTGATCACGAAGAGGAAAAGGAATTGGTTGGGTCACTGGCTGAGAAGAAACTGCCTACTGAAGGATGCACTGGAAGGAATGGTGAACGGGAGAACAGTTCAGGGCAAAAGAAGATATCAGATGATAGACGACATTAAGATATATGGATCATATGCGGAGATAAAGAGAAAGGCAGAAAATAAGAAAGATTGGAGGAAGCTGAGTTTGAATGAATGAATACATTTACTTATCTTATTGGCTCTAGAACTATAATGTACCATCTACCACATAGCATATTAGAATGTGAACAGTTATTTTTGGTTGAAAAAATCTGATCAAGATCACATTATGATTTACAATTCTCACAAGAGCGAAGACAAAACAGGCTAATATGCTGAATTGTACAATAATAATGACAAAGATCATAATGATAACGATAATAATGAAAATGATGAGAAAGATAACGACTATGATGATGATAATGAAGAATACAAAAAGTCCACTATCTTAAAATTTAAGCGAGCCGTTCATTTTCTATTACCTCCCAGATGAGGCAGAGACTGTTCTTGCTACAAACTCTTCTCTTGGAAGGACTCTTCTCTTTCTCAAACTTGTGGAAAACAAGATACACCAAAATACAAAGCGACTAATGTATAAGAAAATTATCCAACACGACGACTTGACAATTTGTCACGCTAGTTAACAAAGAGGCGTGACAACGTCGCCATGGTGATATATCATCATAACAAAGGTGCGTTAACCACCCATGAGGATAAATAATAAAAAACTAACACAATATCATAGCCATGTGGTAGTCAAATCAAGACACTGTTTGGAGACTTCAATGCTGGAGTGAGAAGGCACACAGAAGGAAATGATTGTGGTATGATGTAGCAAATTAACACAAAAACGAAAAGTCAACATCTCTTGGTAATTTTTCTTCTGATGTAATTCTAAGAAAACACATATAATAATTCAGTTCCGTAGTGTATTTAACGGCGTTTTTCAAGTGTTCAAGTTAGTAAGAGATGGCGAGACGATGCCGTGGTAGAGCAAAGATGAGAAAATATGACACAGTATAATAATTCACTTCTATTTCTATGAAAATCTGGAAATACGATTTTTGCAGCATCATAATAACTATGTACCGTACTTGTACTGATGTTGGACGCAAAAAAAATATATATATAAAAAACATAAATAAACAGGCTGCATATAAATTATTGAAAGTCAAACTCAATAACGGGGTAAATCCCGTAAACATAATATCATAAAGATTATCTCATACAAGAGGAAGACTGTTTTCAAATCGTCAGAGATATAACTGTGCACTGGCTTGAAAACCTAACAGCCGTCTTTTCGCATCGTTAAATCAAATGTATCAGTCTGAGAGTGAGACGCTTATTTAATATTTTATATTTCGTTATTGGAGGTACGTTAACAGAAAGCCACAATTTAAGTCACACAGAATTTGAGTGCACTCGAAGTTAGGTTCTGGCGTCTTGTCAGCTCATTTGAGTTGTGTGGATGTAAAGGAAAAATTGTGACGGTGTCGTGCATAGGTCCTGGGGTAGCTCAGCCGGTAGAGCATTCGTCCGCTAACCGAAGGGTCCCGGGATCGATACCCGGCTCCGAAACAATTTTTCCTTGAAATTATTCAATCAGGAGAATTAATTCACGCAAAAAGAGATGATGCAGTGACGATGCAACGATTATGAAATTAAAATATGGAGGGAATGAAGCGTTTGAAGAAAACTTTTTTCAGTCATAAATATTTTTTTTAAATCTATTCCGAGCGATATTAATTATAGTAATTATTTAAATGATGCCCATGTTAGTTACAGAGACAGTTCAGAAATCATATAATAATAAGCCCGTAATGGAGCAATGGTGGAATGAAAGGAAAAACCTAAGAACTGTAAGGAAACTTTCTCCGCTATTGCTTCCTCCAGCACAAATCTTTCTTACAAAGTAATAACAAAGAAAAACGAGCAATTTATTTGCCACGCTGCAGTGATTTGGGGACCAAATATAACACCAAGACATGGGACGTTATAGAAATTATGACTGGGGCTAGAGGCTCAATCCCACTAGAGTCCTTAGAAGTCTTCCGGAAATTAAAAGTTCCTGACAGCACCGTGAAAATGATATCCTCTACTGCACTGAAGTCATCGATTTCCATAATTATCATTTATATTCGTTATAAAACGGCCGCTCTCAGAGCGCTGAGCTTCTCCCGCTACAGTTGCTGTTGTACGTAAATACTCATGCTGACTGCTTTGTTTACAATACGAGTTTCCCACCCCTGTTATAAAATGTAATTTGTGTTGTAGCCTAAACTGTCTATTGCATTTCCTAATACATTTTTCAATAAAATTATTGCCTACCTAACTGAAGTTTCTATTTAAAAAAAATTGAATTAAATATAAATATTCATTTAGAACTGATTAGGAGGCCGATTATTAAACTCTGGTTGGGGCGGCTATCACGTATCTATTATTAATTTTTTATTAAATATACAGTGTGTCCACAGAAACATTCCGGGGTTATAAACTGCTATAATTCTGTCACTATGTGTTTTACGAAATTCATACCGGTGTCATTAGAAAGAACAGCTCAAAGAATTTCAGAAAATGTGTCATTGACAATTGTTGACCGAAACAACAGAGGGCAGCACAAGAAGAAAGAAAAAACGTCGTTCGCGCTAGTTCGCTTGTCATTAAGGCATTGTTAGATATAAGCAAATTGTGTTAAATGATCTGAGTGTTAGATTTTCAAATCTGGGTGAATTCTGCAGCATTTAGAGGCATATTTAGGTTATGGCGAATACAAGGAACGTAGTTCGTGTGTATTGGAATATCATAGTACTCGGAGTGTAGTAAGAGTACAGAGTGCTTTCAGACGGAATTTTCATCATAAGGCACCTATCGACAAAACGATTCTGAAGTGGTATTGAGATTTTGTAGGGCATGGATGCGTATGTGATAAAAGGAAATGTCATTCAGGAAAACGGCCTGTTAGTGCGGAAACTGTAGAACAGGTGCGGGAGGCGTTTGTACATAGTCCTCGAAAGTCTGTGCGTAGAGCTAGCCTGCTAGTCTAAATACACCGTTTCCAAGGTCCTACGTTCTCTTCTGCAATTTCATCCCTATAAACTGCAAATAGTGCGTAAGTTAAAACCTGATGACCATGCGAAATTATGTGTTTTCTGTGAAAATTTATTGAGCACACATTGAGTGTCTTTGAGGTAGGTACAAAAATTTTTGCGTTTCTCTTTCTAATGATACCAGTTTCGTATAAATCCGACAATTAACAGCGACGCTATAGCAGTTTATAACCCCGGAATGTTTCTACGGACACATTGTATTTTGAAACATAGAGGTTGTTCATACACAATGGAATAATTATCTAGTCTAGAAGTAAGCTAAAGTAATGTGCGGAATTTTAATGGAAGAACAACCGAAACATCCACGAAATGTTTCAATGACTATTACCTCCGTCTTAAATCTCAGATTATCTGTGAACATTCAAAGTGTTCTGTAATTGAAATACAGTCCCAAGATAAAGACGAGTTGACAGAAATCACTGTGTCTATCTTAGTAATCAGCTATCCACCCACCCTTTGTACTCTGTACACGTATTCCAGGCACTCCTTGTCAATGTGTCACAATGTCCACACGCTCTCTGTTCTATGCACTCTCACGTTTCCGGTATTAATATCCGCATCAAAATAGCCGATAACATTTTGTCGGAATTCCATTATCAACTTAAACATTAATTTAGATAAGAACCCTGATACAACAAGTTATACGAAAAAAATGTAATCAAAGTCATGTAATATTTCATATCAATCGCTGTTTACATAAATAAACTCCATTTTTTTTTTTTTTTTTTTTTTTTTTGCCCGCACAGATTTCGATGGCACTTTCCCACGCTCTGGTGGCCCGTATTTCAAATAACCTCACTGTATAAGAAATCGGTAGGAGCAACAGCTGCGTAGGCCTATTACACTCCCCCTCTCCTGCTTCTGTTGACTAGAGAGCGTACTTCCGCCTAGAGCAGCGGTCATCAGCACAGTGCACTCTCGGGCTGGCGTCTCTTACAGCACCAGCGTGCATCCATGGTTGCTGGCGGGTATGCTTCCTCCCGCACAACGGTGCATATTGCGATGCACTGCTTACCAGTAACCCATTTCAGGGAGTGCTAACGAACACTGGCCTAGAGCAAAACATCTTTCATTGGAGATCCGAAGAGAAACAAGAGACGGTGTCGGGTAGAGTTCCTGGGTAGCTCAGTTGGTACGTTCAACCAATGTCCCGGGATCGATAACCGGCCCCGGAACAATTTTTCCCTCGAAATTATTCAAGTCTGCTTCACAGGGAGCTTTACCTGAAAAACTAGACTTGCATAATATATATGTTACTGTAGGTACGTTAACAGAAAACCACAATTTCAAGTCACACAGAGTTTGTGTGCACTCGATGTGGGTCTCTGGCGTCTTGTCAGCCCACTCGAATTGTGTGGATATAAGGGGAAAAATTGCGACTGTGTCGGATGGAGTTCGTGGGCAGCTCAGTTGTTAGAGCGCTGGTACGTTCAACCAGAGGTCCCGTGATCGAGACCCGGCCCCGGAACAATTTTTCCCTCGAAATTATTCAAGCTAAAGGGAAAACCCAACACGCTAAACGACAAAAAGCAACCTCGTAGCTCGGTAAGAATGTGGGTAGCCTAACTTACGTTTGAATCGCTCTGTATAAAATTATAAATTACCTATTCTTTATGTAGCTAATCGGTAATGTATGCAATGGAGGGAAAAAATCAACTGGCTAACCTACCCCATTATCTCCTGGCTTAGGTGTTTTGTAAGTGGTGTTATGTTGATATCACTTGTGAGGTTCAGATCTGTCTTCGGACAGTTGACTAAACAACAACCCTATTCCTTTTCTCCAGAGACATTCACAATCGTTTTTAGTGGAAAAGGAAAGTGCAAAAAGAGGTAAAAAAAAAAGAGCAATAACAAGAATTCCTAATAAAATGTAACTTACATCTTGAATGCTGTATGAATTTTTATGCTCGACCATGCCGAAATGTAGTAATTATACACCTGGTAGCAGTCCTTTAATGCATGTCATTAAAGTACACCTACTCATTAAAGTACAGGTGTTTCCAGCCAATGACAACTCAGCTTACAGGTGTTCAGCCAATAACAAGTTAGCTTTGTACCGTTATAAAACAGCAAGTATCGATTATTCTCGGATATGCAATCGAAAGAGAATTAGCGAAAAGTCACGGAGGCTGGAAATCCAATACTGTCGCAGAAGGTTATGTTCTGTTACTATATTAATTAGCGTTAATTGTAAATAATATTCAAATAAATTCAATTTGTCATCTCGTTTTTCAATGTCGAATTCAATAATCAAGGTTATACCAAGTTTAACGGGATTACATCAAGGTCAATGACATTGTTCCTCGGAAAAAATCAATACTTTCGCGTCTGCGCACATCTCACAATTCACGACCTAGAACAAGGTCACTTTCGATCTTGTCAGATACAAATAAAATGTATACATCTGAATAATTTCAAGTTAGAAATATGGTCGAGCATAAAAAGTCGTATGCAACGAGCCTATAATGATAGTAATTAAGAAGCGAGTATGGATGTTTATGAAACGAGCGCAAGCGATATCCCATTGTATCTTTTAATTACTGCAATAAAATACAGCAATGTTAGTGTATTCTCTGCTGGGTAACAAAGATGTTAAGACATAACAAGTTTAAAATAAAATGAGATTTACAAGCCAAGGTAGAGTAAATATATCTCTGACATCGAAATCTCGATAAGTCAAATTATTTCTCAAGTTCCATGTTACTAAAAAATATCAAGGTTTGCATTGTTTCGTATAAAAATCCAACAGACGTAAGTGGCATGTTTTTTCAAGTAGAGAGACACAAATACATGAAGGTAGCATGTGTGTTCTTACCGTTGCCAATGAGGGCCAGTTCCTCGTAGTGGCCGTGCTCGCGGAAGAGCTCATTGGGGGAGGCCATGACGGTGCTGCTACTGCCACTGCTGCCACTCGAGGGTGGAGCTGGCCCGGGCATCTCGCTGCCCTCAGTCGGCGCCACTCCCGGGCCGTCCCCAGCCCCGGACACTGGACTCTGCGCCGCCAGCACGCCGTCGCCGTGTTCGACGATGCGACCAGACCATCACCGCACCATCTCTAAGCAAAAACGGCCGTCACGTCACAACATGGCGCCTGGAAAAATAAACGAGAGTGCATACGTCAATACGGTTAAGGACACTGATTAAATTGAAAGAATACGAATAAAAAATTGTGCATTCTGGAACAAACCACTTTAAAAATTAATCTATGACGTTACATATGACAATATAACTACCAAACTATAGTGCATATATTTTCTTTTTCCAGGCTCACGAAGGTAGAGCGGAAGAGGCCACTTGCCCATATGCGATCTTGGAAAGACAAAATGTATGCACTTTATAATAATTTCGGAAATATGCTATAGTCAGTACAAGACTGAAGAAGTCAGCTAAAAAGGAAGTCCGCCGTCATTATCTTCATTTTAATTGCACTATCCTGTTGGGAAAGTGGCTCTCCCGTCATAGCATAAACTGAAAAGGCGTAAGATTAATAAAGGCTTTAAAAAATCACTGCAACTTAGTATAAAGAATCCACTCAAAAGAAATTGATTTTAAGTTAAACACCAAAAAAATTAAGAAGTCAAATGTTGTACAAAGAATGATATTATAAATACAAACACGAAGGAATGTGAAATTATGAATGGCTGGCTTAGAGAAACTAAATAAAAGAATAAAGGATTCAAGTGAGGAAATAATTTAGGTAGGATGAGAATGAAATACTAAGGGTACGTACAAGATGGAGCCTGGCTGGTTACCGTGTTGGTCGCTCGTAACCTATATCTGGTGGCTGGGCAGAAAGTCTGGGTGATCAAAACGAAGCTTGTTTGCGCCTACCAGTCAGTGTAGCTGAAGTTACTCTGCTTTTTCAAAATTGTTTTTAAAAAACAATAACAATTCATGAAAGTGCCAGGATGGATTGTATTGGTCTTCCGGTTCTCCTAAACGTACCTTAGGAATTTTGACATAACCATGTAAATAATTCCACTTTTCTGGAAATAATAAAAACCCTTTCATTAAATCCCATATAGTTCATCATCTGATATATTCATCTCTTTCGAACTTTTCTCCCGTTCACCATTCCTTCAGTAGGCAGTTTTTTCTCAGCCAGTGATAGCCAATTCCTTTTTCTTTTCTTGATCAGTTTCAGCATTATTCTGTCTTCACCCACTCTTCCTAGCATAGCTTCATATCTTATTCTGTCTGCCCATTTCGCCGCTCATTATTCTCCATTTCCACATTTCAAATGCTTCTAGTCGCTTTTCTTCACATCGTTGTAATGTCCATGTTTCTGCCACATACAATGCCACAGTCCACACAAAGCACTTCACTAGTGTCTTCAAATGATCATTTATTAAGTATCCCTCTACAGTTACCTTATGGAATAGATATGGCGATGACAAGGCGAAAATGGAGCAAAGGTGAAATAACAACTTAAGAGTAAACCAAAGTAGCCAGAGAAAGTCTATCCTCTGTCCACTATAAATCTTACAGGATGTGTCCATGATGAAACGTCGGGTCCCTAAGCGAGAAAACATAACATATACCTTATTTTATTTCAAGGAGTGCAGTTCGGTGGCTCCTTTGAACACCCACTTACAGATTTATGACTTCCTACACAAACAACTCTGACAATTCCATCCTGTCCCCTTGTCCCAACATTGCACAGTTGTCACAATCCTGGTGACCTTCGAAATTATGCAGTGAAACTGACGGGATTCTTGAAATTCGGAAAAGATGCGGCAACTCTGCCTCCACGTGGATTTGACGGGCACCTGTCAATTCTTCTGAACGAGGGTTATGATTGGTTACTGACAGGAGAAGACAAGATTTCCGTCACAGTAAGGAAGACATTTATTTATGACAAACAATTAGTAGGGGGCAGTAGAAGGTCTGTCGGCAAAGTCCTTTCTATGAAACTGCACTCCATGAAAAAAAAAAAATAAAGTATATCTACGGCTTCCATCAAGTAGGCCTATGCACAAAACCACTGATAATGCTTTTCTTGCCACCTTGCATATAGAAAGCATGGGAATCAGAGAAAGCTTGGATGTCCTTCCTACAAAGGCGAAACTGGCTAAAAAGTAACAGTAGACAAAAAGATAACCCAGACGAGACAAGAGCAACAAGACTTGTCAGCCGGAAATGGGCTCGCTATAGGGAATTATAAAACTGCGTCCAATACACTTGCTGATTCACATCGCGGGCTGCTAAGCCATGCGTGTACGATCACTAACACTTCGTTCATAATCAACATCTAATTACAGCGTGTCCGGATAATGGAGCTCCCCCCCCCCACACACACACATGCACGAAAATTTGATGACAGGCATTAAGAGTGATTACGAATGCTGAACATTTTTAAATTTAAAGGAAGTACTGGAGTAGAACACAATGATCACATTATATTATGTAATTCCGAAGACAAAGGTCAAAAGAATAAGAGTACAAAACTCTTGTTCGCCCAATTATGGAATATGGAGCAGTAGGGTAGGATCCGTACAGACAAAACCAAATCAATTCAATAGAAAAGGTCCACGCAAGGCAGCAAAATATGTCAAAATGGGAAAGGGACATGGTGAAGAGATAGTAAAAGATTTAGGGTGGGAACTTCTCAAATCAAGGCGACGAAAAACCAGACTCACCGCATTGTTTAAGGCACGAATGGGACACAAAACATGGACCATATCAATGCTAGATTAGTAATACCTTCATACTTAGGCAGGGCTGATCATATTAGGAAGTTTAAATGTAGAAAACAAAGAACGGAAGTGGCAAAATTTTCCTTTGTTAACCGCACAATAGTAGACTGGAACAGCTTACCTGCGGCAATCTTTCAGGGTGGTCCTCTCAAAATCAATACATTTAAGGAAAGGTTGAAAAGGTTAGACTGACAATGTAATTTGTAGGTGCAGTGTAATTATCTAAGATGTGTCATGTAATTAATTAAGTTGATATGTAATTAATTAAGATGATATGTAATTAAGTTGATATGTAAATAAATTAAGGTGATATGTAATTAAGATTATATGTAATTAAGTTTATACGTAATTAATTAAGGTGATATGTAATTACTTAAATTTGTTAATAGTTGGGTGAAATAGGTTAGGTTTACTTTTGCTTATTGTATGCGTTATTATAGCATAGTTTTTATTTATAGTCCTAGGTTTATTCCATCTATTTATTTGTAGTTAGAAGTAAATTACGTTCATTTTATTTTTTATTGCTCTAATTATTGTAATTGTATTATTGTATATTATATACCACTGCCACCGGGTGTATACCCAATTGCAGTGTTAATAAATACATACATACATACATACATACATACATACATACATACATACATACATAGTACCATAATAAAATTAAAGAAAATATGAAATGATTTTGAGTTGACCGTGGAACTTCATGCAATTACGTGTTTTTATTAATTTGTCATATCAAAAAAGTAAAAGCGGATCTCTGCCGATCATAATTTTTACCTTCGAATAAATGCAATTTTGAATGATTTCAAGGAAAACCTGTTCCGGGGCCGGGTACCGATCCCGGGACCCTTCGCTTAGCGCACGAATGCTCTCCCGACTGAGCTACCCCAGGAACCATACACAACACCGTCACAATTTTTCCTTTATATCCACACAACTCAAATGGGCTGACAAGTCACACAAAGTGCACTCAAAGTTGGGATCTGGCTTCTTGTCAGCCCATTTAAGTTGTGTGGATATAAAGGAAAAATTGTGACGGTGTCGTGTATAGTTTCTGGGGTAGCTCAATCGGGAGAGCATTCGTGCCCTAAGCGAAGGGTCCCGTGATCGATACCCGCCTCCGGAACAATTTTTCCTTGAAATTATTCAAACCTGCTTTACAGGGAGCTACTACCTGAAAGCCAGATTTGCATAAAGGCAATTTTATTTTGCATTAATGCATATTTTGAGGGATTTCCCTTTTAAACGCATATTTTTATTTTGCGTACTTACATGCATATATTAGGGATGCATAACCGCAGTTGTAAGAGGGGAGGATGGGGTTACCTCTTTCCACCAGCTGCGACGTTCTGTTGCGATCGTGTACTCGTTTACAGGGCTATGTCTGCTGAGTTTCAGTGGTGGCTTGAATGCACCATGATATTCTTTAACGAAATTTAATGCAATTATCTCAATATAAACACTGAACATTACAGAAGAATTCTGTGCAACTCGACACTTTAGAAAATTCCAGGATTTTACTCAAGACATCTAAAGTTCATTCACACGTCCTGTATACCTATCTGTTGCGCACAAAGCAATATCCATAACTCCAGCCAATGACTCAACACAAACATTTTACAGCACATTATAAAATACTTCTAATTGTCTAAACAAACCTCATTTCTGGAAAAGGGACAAAGAAATACAGTATAACATTTCTCAAACAACATTAATATGGTGGAATTGTGTCATTGAAAATTTGTAGCCTGTTACTTAACGACACTATATCAACTACCAGGTTATTTAGCATTGATTGCAAGATGGTATTTGGCGAGATGTGGACGAGGATTCGCCATAGAATCATCTAACATCCACATTACGGTTCGAAAAAATCTCGGAAAAAATACAAATAGGTAATCAGTCCAAGCGGGAACCGAACCCACGCTCAAGCGCGACTCCGAATCAATAGCAAACGCTATGCCGGTATTTTTCGTTAGAATACTGAAAATAAGAGCATCAAAAAGCATAAAGAGGAATCTAGGAGTTGAAAGCATCAAGGACCCAATTCTATTAACCACAATGAAGTTAATGTGTCTTAGAAATCATAATCCAACATTACTTACTTTCTTACAAATGGCTTTTAAGGAACTCGCACGTTCATTGCCGCCCTCACATAAGGCCGTCATTGGTTCGTATCCTGTGCAAGATTAATCCAGTCTCTATCATCATATCCCACCTCCCTCAAATCCATTTTAATATTATCCTTCCATCTACGTCTCGGCCTCCCCAAAGGCCTTTTTCCCTCCGGCCTCCCAACTAACACACTGGATTCGCCCATACGTGCTACATGCCCTGCCTATCTCAAACGCCTGGATTAATGTTCCTAACTATGTCAGGTGAAGAATACAATGCGTGCAGTTCTGCGTTGTGTAACTTTCTCCATTCTCCTGTAACTTCATTCTTCTTAGCTTCAAATATTTTCCTAAGAACCTTATTTTCAAACACCTTTAATCTCTGTTCCTCTCTCAAAGTGAAAGTTCAAGTTTCACAACCATACAGAGCATCCGGTAATATAACTGTTTTATAAATTCTAACTCAACATTACCCATATTACTCCTAAATTTATCAATCATCCGCCATCACTTCTTATTATCACGACCACAGCGACGTCGTGATGTAATAGCAAAGTACCAAGACGTACTTCGTTATTAGGGACTCAAAAATTGTCTATGCATTGCCTTTTACATTATATATAATATATTATTGAGACCGTTACGAGGCTACAACACCCAAACACGGGAGATGACGACGATGAATTTCAGACAATTTATGGTGTAAATGACCTACAAAAAGACAAGAATACGACTGTGGGCGCCCCGAATTTTCTAACACACCACAGGCCACCACCACTTTCGTCATTCATCACCATCACCACTTTATCACTGCCATCATCATTTCAATACCACCACTGGAAGAGGAAATGTACAGACGTCCAGTTTCCCATCTAACCAGTTATTAAGCTGAATATGGAAGACAGACACAAAATAAAAAAAATCTGCTAACAGCACATCGTAAAAAGGGATTTAAACTGAAGTGCTGGTACCAACCTAAAACATTTAACCTCCTTCTTACTGAAACAAGTAAACGGAAGTGACGTTCCGTTAATACTGCCATAATTTCTGTGCGCAACAGATGGCGAAAAAATAGAGCAACGCAACAAGACGACAGACAACAGGTGAGCATCGAGAGTGCGTCGCGGGAAGTGGGCGATTAGTTGTCAGCATTGTTGCACAACAGTGAGTCAAGACCACCACCTGCCAACCAGGCAGCTCTTGACTCATTTTTGCTGTTTCCTGCGGATTGACTCATGCGCAAATGATTCGAGAGTTAACAATTTCCTGATGAAGCTCTCAGACTTGCGTATATAGTCAGTCCTCGTCGAACACACTTCGGCAACTGGAAGCATGGAAATCCGAACACAAATACATATCTCATCGATTAAAATACTTGCGATTAACAACTATACCAGCTTCAGTTTAGTTATTACTATCACCAATCTTATCACTAGAGTCCTGCTTTTGGTTACCTAAAGCCTCCAAGCTACCCGCAACAGTGTAGGTATGTACGAGTATAGCGCGGCGTACACAGTTTAGGTCTGCTGTTCAGTGAACACGTCAAAACAAAACTAGACTGTTGAAAGTGAGTGCTCCAATACAAGAATTTGGTAGCGAGCACTTCATTAGGAAAAAAGAAAACGTATTTTATCAGAAAGAAAGCGAAATTTTTCTTTTGAAACACTTAACATGTGTAGAGACTCGTAAAGCAAGTAGTCAGTATAAAATATATTGTTTTTACTGTGAGTTATTGTATTATTGTAATTTGCACCATTTATTTATGTATTTATTTATTTACAAATGTGTACATATATAATCAGTGTCCATTCAGAATTTAAAGTATTTGACTTCCACCAAATTTATAACAATGTATTACTGAATTTCGTACATAAAAACCGAAACATTTTAAATTTATATTCACATAAATATAAAACCCAAAGATCAGACAACATATGCTTGACAGTTCCTAAATTTACTACAACTGTAGCATATAATCACAGTAGCAACTTCATAACATGATAATAGATAAATTCCCAAACATACTATTTCCTAATGCTCCTTATTTCAAAAAATCTATTAAAATTGCTGTTAACAGACAAATTTAAAGTTCAATTATTCTGATATGTGTTTTAACTTCTTCTTTTTTTATTTCATTACTTTTTACTCTGTTATTCAATAAAATGTCTTAACATAACTTATGTGAAATGCCCCCTGAGCACTTACTCTTTCTGGGGGTGCTAGAAAGTTCTTATATAAAAAAATCAATATGTATCTTTGTTCTGGCAATAACATATTATTATTATTATTATTATTATTATTATTATTATTATTATTATTTACAACATTCACGTGTAAAACAAGTAGGCCAATTCATAATTAATTTCTATAATTTTGCATTAGAGACGGTAATACGTGGAGACAAAAAGAAACCTACAAACATTTCCAAATTATTTAAGTTGAAACATCAGGACCGAAATATATTCCACATATATTTAACTCATTTTTAATTGTGAATATTCTAATCTCAATCCTTTCAATAACTTATCACATTATTTCTTTCTAAAATCATTTTCGTTTCGATAAAATAGATCTATTTATTTAAAAAGTGTAGGTAATTTAAATATTCAAAACTCTGTAAATTGCAGAAAAATAATGAGCATCGGTTTTTACTTTTTGGATGGAAAATGCATTATAAAATAGAAAATATCTAGAATCTAAATGCGTTTTACATATTGTGAGAATAATTCTCTGTTGCCCATAAGGTGGCTTTAAATAAATATTTAGTTTGTTATTAAATCCACATGACAGTAATTATATTTAATAAGTAAGTAGTATTCTCGTTGTTCAGTGCCTAAACTCTATAGCAGGGATACAGAACTGACGAGAGAGGGGTGGAAAGCATGGGGAAAGTGTTGGTTCCCCGTCCATAGTCCACCGGCGTTGAATGACGTATCTGTGGCCAGTACGCAATCACATAAGACAGACATTGAATGCAAATCCCCTCCCCTACCAAGTCAATGACGCGGAAGTGGAAGGAAGGGGTGAGTGACGTATCCGATGAGTGACGTAACGCCACAATTGTTGCCCAGTTCTGCAAGCCTGCCCTATAGGAAAAGGCAGATGTAAACATACGAAACAGAGCGGGAATCGAGTAAGAGCTCTCCGTTCCAAGCGAAGCTAGTAGGCCTATGATCCATGTACACCTAATTTGTACTCAAAGTAACCAAACTCAGGACTTTACTTATCACTACTATTATTAGGGCTATTTTTTTTAACACAAACATTTACTCCGAAACTGTCAATGGAGCGGCGCGATGTTCCGCAATCGTATAATTAATTGGTCTTGTAACTGTCATAAGTAGAACATTGGTTCATCACTGATTTTAAAGAGTTTTATTTACATCTCACGTACTTGTGAAATAGTTCATTTATGATATTTCTTTCATTGGTTTTGCGATAATATTTCGTCACCTCCAACACCTGCGCGGCAATATCAAAGGTCAGAAAAAATGTGTGTGTGTGTGTGTGTGTGTGTGTGTGTGTGTGTGTGTGTGTGTGTGTGTGTGAGAGAGAGAGAGAGAGAGAGAGAGAGAGAATGTGGGGAAGGACATTATCCAAACCAAAACTATATTAATTATTAACGTTCCTGTAAAATAATTTAAATTATATTTTGAAAAATCACTTTTCTTCCTACAAATTTCAAATTTTTGTTCAAACCTTCAATCCCCCTATCTTTTAATCCGTTATGTAAGGTTCACGGAATAAAATCTGTAACAATGAGGGAAACAGGAGAATATAAATAACCAAATAGCTCCAATTTTTTTAACCTTTGTATCAATTACGCAGTTATCCAGCGTCGATTAAGAGTGCTATTCATAGACATTTCGCTAGCCCGCGCTACGAGCGTGCTAAACTAGCTCCGGCTATCGACTGATTACTTGTACAGGATTCATATCATATCGCTAACACTGGTTTATGAATACGAAAAACGTTAGTTCGCTGATCATCCACCGGAAGCCCGCGCTAAGAATGTCTATGAATATGGCCCAAAATGTTTAATAAAAATCCGTGGCGTGACAGCCAATGAAGGGTCAGGACAACAGTCGATTGATGGCCTCTACTCCATAGGTCTCAGCAGAGGCGAACGATCAACTAATTCGATGGTAATTATGATTCCACCAGTCGTTATAGGTGTGTTACGAAATCGGATTTCTCTACTCACTGTAGCTTCCCAAATCCCTCAAGATGCTGGGTAGACAATAGCCTAGATCATATGTACTGAGATTGCTCGGCGTTATAGGTTTTGACGGTAACAACTTCGTCAGGTTTACTATGCTGCCATCTAGTTGATACACAAGGAGTCACGTCATAACTCCCAGTTGAATTGCATTAGCGACTATGTTACCATCTCGTGTTCGTTTACGACGGACGGGTGGCGATCCTGGCCGTTGTTCTCTTCAAAGTTCAACCGATTTTAACACAGGAATGAGCAATCTATATGTGATCAAGCTTCTGAAAAAGCTCTACTAGGTAATCAGCTCAAATTGGATTCAAACCTAAGCCTGTAACCTGAGTCTTGCTCACCAAATCCAGCAATAGGCCTATCACTCCAGTGAACATCGGGGATCGAATCGAGAAAGTTCAGCTTTAAAAGGTAAACATAATATAAATACAATACAGCGTAGCGGTGATTTTGAACGATTTAATTCACCATTTATTGTAGAAGATACTCATAGGTTAGTAGTCGATATTCTGATGACATAGCAATGGTAGGACAGAACCGGCAGGGAAATCGAATTACTAAGAGAAAACCCCAACTACAAGGACTCTATACATTACAAATTTCATGGGGTATACACGGGGACCAAACCTTTGTCAACCTCATAAAAAAAAAAAAAGTCGCATCTCTGAGTATTGCACAGACCGATCAGTTTACTCTGTGTTGCAGTTCATGTCCTCCAAGGGGAAGGAAATGGCTTGCACAAGGGAATGTGACCGACGGGTCAGCCGAGGGCCAATACATTTAGGAATGTGCAAGAAGTGTATTTTACAGTGCTCTTGCCTTGACATTTATTAACGATAGTTTAATCGCGTGACCTCGCAAGTTTGTAATTGTCATGCGAATTAAGCTTTTCAGCTCATGCCTCTGACAATTTTCATATAGCCTCAATGCAGATCCTGCAACGCGTTTTGATGCTCCAACTACACACATGTAAATTTACATAAGGCCTATTTCGAATTATATATATATATATATATATATATATATATATATATATATATATATATATGGAACTACTACAACTAATAGGAATGAGATAAACGATTAATCATGAATGTACCACTCAACTACAAAAAAAAACACACATACACAAAAAATTTAATAGTCATAAAACATCCTAGAAGGTGTCAAATTCATCTTGATGAAGGAAAAGAATTTTGTTGAGAACACCATGCTATGCTAGTGATCATGATTATAGATAATTTTATTATTACACTATTATTATTAATAGTCTATTATTATTATTATTATTATTATTATTAGTCTATTATTATTACTATTACTAAGTTGTTATATAAATTCTCCGTCGTGGCAACAGAAATACCGTAAAATGGGGCAATACCGATATGAAGTAGGCAGTGGCGGCTCGTGAACTTGTGAATTGGGAGAGCTGCAGTAGATTTCGGTACATACAAATTTCACTTCTTGATACCATTACTAATAAGTATAGGACAAAAATAAATGCACTACATATCGAAAAACCAAAACTTCCTGACTTAGTTGGGAGATGTCTGTGGGACCATTTGGTAATCCCTAAAAAAAACTAATACCATCGATTTCAGTCTGAATTTCAGATCGGCAGACACTCAACTTGCAATCTACCGGTCCATTCTGAATTGTCTTAGAATAACCTTAAACAGTAGCATGTTCCAAATGATTTTTGAGAGGCTCTTTTAGATTACTCACGAACTGTAGTAACCCACGAAACACATCAGTGTTCTTCGAATCGTTTTTTTCATCATGTCCCCTAAGGGGAAGTTCATATTGGCCACAAAATTTGATACAATCAATATTTTTTAAAAATAATTTCACGATTTTTTCTCACTTCTTGATTATGTTTGAGAATGTTTGTTCTGTTCGTTTCATTTAATTGCACAGCAGTATGAGTTGCGTAACATAGCCAATGAAACTACATTTTTTCAGGTGAGACTGCGAAGATTCGTGCATTTTGCTTTTTAGGGGCAAATGTCCTAAATCTGTTACACCACTCCTAGTCCATGCAGCATCACCACCGAAGAGGAGGCAAGGAAAACAAAATACAGATTTTTCTTTGTTCACATTCACGTAACCACAAATGCTTAGAGTAAATTTCATTGTTATACTTTCTTACATATATTCACTATTTCGGCTGGATGAAACTTAAGTAAGATTTAAGTCGGGTAACGGAAGACCCTTTAATTTCACTTCATTACATCAATATTCTCCGCAAGAGAAAGTTGAGAAAAATAAAATTAATATTCTGTAATTAACACACACTCATGCTTGCAAATTTGCACTGGTTAAGTTACGGTATTAAGACGTCACACCAAAGCAACATCAGATATGCTGATGGTCAACAATTTTATAAAACTGGAAAAGAAATCTTTTTCGTATTTTAAGTGCTATATCAAAAGGATTCTACTCGTGCCATCATTTTGAGTTAAGGTAAATATTAGGTTCTGCTGGAGGCTGGATATATACGTAATAGTAAGGCAAAAGAGAATATTAATTCCGTTATATTAACTCGATAAGATTCTACAACAATAAGTAGACTATGTGAAAAGAAAATAAAAATTTTGTCATTAATTTTCAAGGGAATAGAGAATCCATTTGCCGCAGCATTACAATAGCAGTGTGGGAGGAGAGGAAATGTGTAAAAATATACCCAATTTCTTTACAATAATGTATTGAAAGTATAGTATTGTTATGCTTTATAATTTTTAATATCAACACCTTGTAGCGTATTATTGAGGACCATCTACTTTTTAGGACAGTATTATACACCGTGTTTCATAAAACTTTCTTGCAAGTAAACTCCTGAACTTACGTCATGAAACAAGTCCAGAACTAACGAGAAACTCAAAACATTTTTCAATACGGCTGACACGGCACACACCCGCAAGATGGTCTAATTCTTGCCACACTCGCATCAACATGAACTTGTCGATAGTGTTAATCGCTGCGATGATACGCTCCCTTAGATCTGCGATATCACGTGACATCGGTGGAACGAATTCCCTGTCTTTGATGCAACCTCGCAAAAAAGTAACACGGTGTGAAGTCTGGTGATCTTGGGGGTCACAGCATCAAGTACTAATCATTTTCAGATGCACGTTCTAACGCGTTAGCAGCACTGTGTGGGTTCCTTTTGTAATTTTCTTCGAAATTCATGTAGGATAGTAATCACTGAGCTAGTAGTGTGAAATTCCAAATGCAGAACGATTTCTTCACACGCGTAGTAGTCATTGCACAACAATGAGGAATGCGAGCTGCAAGTGAACAGAAAAATGTTAGTGACTGCCTAGCAGCAGCGGAATACGAGCATCAGCTACAGCTGAAAAAAACAAAACGGCCTAGCGGCAGGAATGTGGACTCTCGTCTTAACGAAACATATGCACACAGAATGTTTGAGTTCTTCGTTCTGGACTAGTTTCATTAACTAAGTTCAGCAGTTTACTTGCAATAAAGTTATGTAATCTCACAAATCTTTATGAAACATGGTATATTATTCACTTTTGTTTAAGTTAAATATAAATTACAGTTAATATGGAATCAATTTTGAAAAAAAAAATTACAGAAATAATAGTAGGCCTTTGAAGGGGGCCGTGATTGAAATATTATTCTTTCTTAGGGTAACACCAATAATTGCATAGGCACCTATAAACTACTGAGGCTTCAAGGAGGACGCAATCCCAACCCAATATATATTTATTTCTCTTCAAATTAGGAAGGTTTTGAGTTGTAATAATTTTGCCAGAAAGTTATAGGGAATCTATATTTCGAAATATAAGGTATAATAACTTATATTAATAAGTTTATGTAGTCGTATTACAGAGCTTCTTATAAGCTTGGAATAACATTTTGAGTTCATATTTTTAAAAATTGAAAACATACTTTTTTTAGAAACCATATAAACAATCGGTAATACTGCTGTAACGATTTAACACCGTTAAACAATACAACCCAAGTACGTGACCCTATACACCTTATAGGCTATTTGAACCCAAAAAATTACAAACCAGATCTTTGGACGGGTAAAGCTCTACTGAATATATATTACATTTTTTTGTGTACTGAAAAAAAAACTCGCTTAAGAAGCTATTATTAAAAACACTAAAAATTGATCGGTATTGCCCCACTTTAATACTGCTTCGAGACAGATTTCCGAGAAGTGAAGACTGCCTGGAAATTTAGGAAGTGCAAGTGGAGGAGAAAGAATGAAAGTGGATGAGAGCGGAGGTGGAAGAGAGGAAGTGAATGATGCTAAAGTGAAGGCGGTGACAGAAGCAGAAGTACGCATTAAGAAGCAGAAGTGAACAAGTGAAGAAGTGGAAGTGAAAGTGTGAGTGAAATAGCAGAAGTACAAGTTAAAGAAGTGGAATTGAATAAAACAAATTAAAGCGAAAGCGAAAGGAGTGAAAATCAGCAGTACAGATTAAGGAAGCAAAGGTGAAAGAAGTGAAAGAGGAGGAAATCTAGATGGAACTAAAAAAGTAAATGGAAGTGAGAAATGAGGAACTTACTGTAAAATGAAAGAGGTGAAAGAAGTAGAAATGGAAGAGAAAAAAGTGAAAACAGGAGTGAAATTTAAGAAAACAAGTGAAAATAATACACGTGTAAGTGTGGGAATTAAGTGACAGTGAAAGGAGTGAAAAAAGCAAAAGTACTGTATATGTTAAAGAGGCAGAAGTAGAACAAGTTAAATAAGTTGAAAAGTGGAAAAGAAATAAGTGGCAATAAAAGAAGTGGAACTAAAGGAATTAAATGTAAGTGAAAGCGAGAAAAATGAAAAGTAGAAATACAAATTTAAAAAGCAGAAGTGATGAACTTGAATAAGAAGTGGGAAACTGGAAGAGAAGTGTAATTAAAATAAGTGAAACTGAATGAAAATGAAAGTTGCTGAAGTGAAAGGAAAAGGAGTCAAAGAAGTAGAACTAGCAGAAATGGAAGAAGTTAAAAAAAGTGGAGGTGAAAAAATAGAAATAAAATAAGTGATGTAAGTGGAAGTGAATGAGGTAGAAATGGAAAAGTTGCCTAGACAGAATTGGAGAAAGTATAACAAGACGCTGAAGTATAAAAGTGAAAGAAACAGTCTAAGTAACTTAAAAAAAAAGCAAAAGTGTAGAAGATAGCAAAACTGAAAGAAAACGAAGTGGGGGGGGAGTTGGCAGTGAAAGAGAAAGACATTAAAAGAAATATTAACGGGAGAAAAGGAAATACAATTGGAAAAGGAAAAAATAACACAAGTGAAAAAGTATGTACGTGGAAAGCTAAAGAAAAGACAAATGATAATGATGAAACTTCAAATTATGGTTATTTAAGGACGCTCGTAAATGCCGAGGTTATACCAGAGTCGCCGGTGTGCCGTAATTTTGTTCCACAGGAGTTTTTACATGCAAGTAAATCTACTGACATGAGTTGTCCCATTTAAACACACTTAAATGTCATCGACCTGGGCCGGGATCGAATCCTCAACCTCGAGCACAGAAGGCCAGCGATATACCTACTGCGCTACTACCAAGGTCGACTGATGATGATGATTATGATGATGATGATGATGATGATGATGATGATGATGATGATGATGATGATGGATGGTTTGGAAGTTGATGACCTAAAAATCACAGAAAAATGACCTATAAAATGACCTTAAATTTCTAAAAATATGACATGAAAATTAAAAAAATGGCCAAAATTTTAACAATAACAACAATAAAACTTACTACTTACTTACTGGCTTTTAAGGAACCCGGAGGTTCATTGCCGCTCTCACATAAGCCCGCCATTGGTCCCTATCCTGAGCAAGATTAATCCACTCTCTATCATCAAATCCCACCTCCCTCAAATTCATTTTAATAATAATAATAATAATAATAATAATAATAATAATAATAATAATAATAATAATAATAATGAATGTCAGCCACCGGCGTAGCTCTGTCGGCTAAGGCGCTTGCCTGCCGTTCCGGAGTTGCGTTTGGGTGCGAGTTCGATTCCCGCTTGGGCTGATTACTTGGTTGGGTTTTTTCAGAGGTTTTCCCCAAACGTAAGGCAAATGTCAAGTAATCTATGGCGAATTCCCGGCCTCATCTCACCAAATACCATCTCGCTATCACCAATATCATCGATGCTAAATAACCTCGTAGTTGATGCAGCGTCGTTAAATAACCAAGTAAAAAAAAATAAATAAAAATAATGAATATCTTCGAAATCACGCCAAAGCACATTTAAATATCAGCATGAATTGAAATTCCCAGACATAGGCCTACCTCTTATTCAACATTGCATTGATGGATTGCCGGTTGCTTTACTTTCTGCATTTTTATGTCTTCACTTGTGTGATATAATATGATGACTGCGGGCACTGCAACTACAGTATTTCTTCTGATGCGTTGAATTGGGGGAAGCACGTAACACACGTGATCAGGAGTCAAGATTGATGCAAGCATAAGAAAAATTCCTGTATGATGCAATCGAACTGGGTAGGTTCTCGAATATAGACTACGACTACCCTGTAAAAAAAAAGTCCGTTCAAAAGCAGAAAATGGCAAAAATGCAACATACAGGTGAACGTTTCCTAAAAGATAGATAATAGATAATAAATATAAAATAGATAATAGATAATAAAAGACAGGAAAAAGCATAAAAATGCAAAATAAAAGTAGGCTAACTTGGTTCGTGTTAAAAATGAAACGAGTTTATATTGCATCCAGCATTGTCTGTGATGTCTGAGAAAAAAGATATTTCATCAACTTCCGAGCCTTAATGATCATGATGATGACTTAAGCTAAAACTGTTAAGTGAATAAATGCATTACATACTTGAGTTGCATTGCGATTTGCTGCCTATGCTAGAAGTTTCGCCGTAACGAGTGCTGTGCAGTGAAGTGGCACTGTAAGTGATGGGATTCATAATATATTTTTCAATGTCAACCACAACGACGAGGTCGCGGGGGTCGGCGACAATTGTCACCGAGTCTTCAATCGCTGTGCATCAACACTTGAATGACGACTACATCTGCATCACTCAGCAGGTTAAAAACGCGCCGGAAGTAGTAATGGTAGACTCCGACAGCAAATCACGGGAAGAAAAAACCAATTGTAACTCAGGAATAAAAAGAAGAGTAGCAGTTATATTTATGAATGGGAGACGATGGATTTATGGATGCAGAGGACAGGAAACTCGTCTGCTTGCGACCAGGATCGTTAAGTGCGACTTCTGCGGTTTCGTATCCCGAAATACATAACAGTGGCGTCCGCACTCCTCATATTAAACACATTTAAGTATTTTTTTTTCCTATTAGGTCGTCTCGAAAGTTTTCCCCTATAATTGTGCTTCGATCAATTCACAGAGATCTGTCGCCGTTTAGACACAATCCGAAATTTGTCGGGGTGGCAACAGACTGTGGCCTTAGGAACACCAAAACGTAGTGACAGTGCATTGATACTGCCGAGTGATTCCTCCTTGCTCTTCCAATTTTGTGGATAGTCAGTGATCAATATCTTTGTGGATATCGTGATTCACATCTTTGTGGATATAGTGATCCTAGTGATCCATCACTAGATCGCTTAAACTAGTTCTATGCTGCCCTGCTACTAACAACATCTTCACCTTCCACGTCACATATTTTCTCAGCTCCTAATTCTGCACTCATCCTTTTTTTTTTTTAATTTTAGAAAATAACTTCGGAAGCACTTGAATTGCGACTTCGTTATTATTATATTTATTATTATTATTATTATTATTATTATTATTATTATTATTATCATCATCATCATCATCATCATGGTCATTTTCACCATTAAAAATTGTCCTAGTACATTGTCAAGTATAAGTCTCCAGGTATCGATCAAATTCCAGCAGAATTAATACAAGAGGGTGGAAGCGCATTATCTAGCAAAATTTATAAGCTTGTGCTCACTATTTGGGAAAAGGAAATTGTACCAGAACAATGGAAGGAATCCATAATTGTACCTATCTTTAAAAAGGGAGACAAGACTAACAGTAGTAATTTTCGAGGAATAACACTTTTGTTGACGTCGCACAAAATTTTTGTCCAATATTCTTTTGAGAAGATTAACTCCATAGGTAGATAAAATTATTGGGGATCATCAGTGCGGTTTTAAGCGTAATAGATCGACTATTGAACAGTTTTTTTTTTTTTTTTTTTTTTTTTTTTTTTTTTTTGTATTCGACAGATATTGGAGAAAAAAATGGGAGTATAAGGGTTCAGTACATCAGTTATTCATAGATTTCAAAAAGGCATATAAGTCGATTAAGAGAGAATTTTTATAATATTCTTATTGAATTCGGTATTCCCAAGAAACTAGTTCGATTAATTAAAATGTGTCTCAGTTAAACGTACAGTAGAGTCCGTATAGGTCAGTTTCTGTAGATGCTTTTCCAATTCACTGCGGGCTAAAGCAAGGAGATGCACTATCAACTTTACCTTTTAACTTCGCTCTAGAATATGCCATTAGGAAAGTCCAGGATAACAAAGAAGGTTTGGAATTGAACGGGTTACATCAGTTGCTTGTCTATGTGGATGACGTGACTCCTTGGAGAAAATCCACTAGGGAAAACACGGGAATTTTACTTGAAGCAAGTAAAGAGATCCCGAAAAGACAAAGTATATGATTATGCCTCGTGACCAGAATATTGTACGAAATGGAAATATAAAACTTGGAAATTTATCCTATGAAGAGGTAGAAAAATTAAAATATCTTGGAGCAACAGTAACTAATATAAATGATACTTGGGAGGAAATTAAACGCAGAATAAATATGGGAAATGCGTGTTATTATTCAGTCTGCTGTCAAAAAAGCTGGACGTTAGAATTTACAAAACAGTTATATTACCGGTTCTTCTGTATGGTTGTGAGACTTGAGACTCTCACTTTGAGAGAGGAACATAGGTTAAGGGTGTTTGAGAATAAGATGCTTAGGAAAATATTTGGGGCTAAGAGGGATAAAGTTACAGGAGAATGGAGAAAGTTACACAGCGTAGAACTGCTTGCATTTAATTCTTCACCTGACATAATTAGGAAAATTAAATCCAGACGTTTGAGATGGACAGGGCATGTAGCACGTATGGGCGAATCCAGAAATTCATATAGAGTTTAGTTGGGAAGTCGAAGGGAATAAGACCTTTGGGAAGGCCGAGACGTAGATGGGAGGATAATATTAAAATAGATTTGAGGGAGGTAGATATGATGATAGAGACTGGATTAATCTTGCTCAGGATAGCGACCGATAGCGGGCTTATGTGAGGGCGGCAATGAAGCTCCGTATTCCTTAGAAGCCATAAGTAGAAACAGGATTTTCATGCACTATCAAATCGTAAAATATGCATGCATCAATGCACTCAAATCGTAAAATATGCATGCATCAATGCACTATCAAATGGCCAAATATGCACAATGAAGAGAAAAAACACTGAAAATATGCACTATCAAAATTGAAACTTATTTTATTTTCGAATGGCACAATGTACTACTAACAGTCTTTCCAAATTTCTAAGATATTCTTTTCCCTTGATCCACTATGCCACAAGATCTCTTCTCGAACATTTAATCGGGGGTATTACAACACTCCACAGATCAACACACAACACAAATACAGTAGCTAATTCACAAAACTCCTGTACATGTAGCCTACTGCAGATCTTCTACCTATCTACCTTTCCAAATTAAAGGCATGTTAGGGGAAGCATGTTAGTGCTATTGTCGCCAAACTACAAAGTACGGGAGGGAGCAGAAGAGGCATTCTTCTAATAATAATTTTAGCCTCAGGGTAAGACTTGTATAGAACAGGAGTGTGGAATTCCAGTGTGATAATACAATGAGAGGATTAGCTGGTAAGGTTCAAAGTCCTCGGGTAGAAACCCTGCAAACCGTTAGCATTTCACTTACATTTTTCAGTATATAGGCCTATACTCATATATTGTAAGCTCAGAAATACCAAACTCTACGAGGCAACATTTATAAAATGCAGTATCATGCGATTTAATATAAAATTTGCAATGAAACTATAAAAATGAACGTAATATGCAACATAAACCTCAAAATATGCATTATTAAACTTAAAACCTAAAAAAAAACATGCATTATGCATGAATTTACCACTAAAAAGACCAAAACATGCAAATATGCACGGAAAAAGTATACATAGCCTATTTCGAATCACTAAGCCATGAAACGGATATTTACAAAGTTTGAGAACTGTAGCAAGCTTATATAAAAACATGCATTTGCATGAAAATCCTGTCTTCAGCCATAAGTAAGTACATTGTCTAGTGTAATTTAATAAAATTCACGTAATTTAAAGTTCCAGTTGATATTAATTAATCTTTTTGTTTTATAAAATGGTAGAAGATCTATTTTCTTTACCTCTTCTCTCTATCCGATGGTACGTTTTACAAGCTGACACAGTCTCGTAAAATATACTTTTCTTTAATCCGAATCGCAAACACTTGCAAATTTAAACTTGGTTTACGTAACTGACCAATAACGTAAAATTAATCTTAGTCCATTCCGTTCGAAAATCTGCTAACGGCTGCTGCAAGCAACGGAAATCCAGGAAAAGGCGGTAGTATGTGAGGCACACAGGGAGCACATGCACCGTGGGGTAATAACACCCGATTTCTGAGAGGAAGTTTAGCTTGAGATGGGTGACTGCCTGCCTACCCAGTTCATGCCCGTTTGACCGGTTTTAATTTCCGTTGAGAAAATGAAACCAAATTTCCTTTACTTGTGAAACTTTCTGTTACAAACATGCCGAGATATTTCTAGATCGGCATCCTGCCAGCTGGTACCAGAACACTGTGACATAATAACTGCGTTTACCGATCCATAGTTTCCAATGCGGACCCACAAGTTTTTTTCTTGTTAGACTTTGAGATTAAATTGCCATGGAGTCCAACGAAAAAGTGACAGCGGACAGATTTTCGGTCTCCCGTGGCATTTCCAGATAACCATACTTTCATTTTCCTAACATAATATTTTAGTAGGGGAGAGTTGGGTAGTATCGGACATCGGGTAATATCAGACAGTGAGTTTCTTTCATCTACCACTATATAATAGTACCTGAATGACATGGTTACGTTTCTGTGATGACGCATAAAGAAACGTAACCATGTCATTCAGGTACTATCATCTGGTGGTAAATGAAAGAAACGTACTGTCCGATATTACCCGATATCCGATACTACCCAACTCTCCCCTATATAAATAATAGATGATCTTTACCTTATATTCATAAAGTCTTTGTCATGCACGAGTAATAATGAGATCCTACTATTGATAAAATTCATCATCATCATCCAGAAGATCAGGTAATATTTTGACTAGATGTATAGAGTACCGTATATCAACTTAAATTTAACAACATGCTTATCCTAAGGTAGTAGATTCTACAATGTCGTTGCAGAAACGACGTTTAGGTTTCACAATGACTATTTGCGTAAAGGGTTTCAGCTGCTGTGACAAATGTAGACATTTCTTATTGGAGCTGCTGTTGTGTGCATTGTGAAAGTTATGGGTTAGCTGAAACTGCAACAGCTCTACCACCACCACAACAACAACAACCATATGTGATTCATGGTTTGGAACAGAGATAAACTAGGCAAATCGAGCTTTCAGATATAACTCCCTGTGAAGTTGAATTGAATAATTTCGAGAGAAAAATTGTTTCGGGGCCGGATATCGAACTCGGGGCCTTTGGTTAAACGCACCAACGCTCTACCTTCTGAGCTACCCAGGAACTCTTTCAGACACCGACCCAATTTTTCCCTCTATATCCATAGATATCCACAGACTCCAAAGTGGACTGACAACAGTCAAGCAACCAACATTGAGTGCACACAAAAAAAATGGATCGGTGTCTGGTAGAGTTCCTGAGTAGCTCAGTTGGTAGAGCGTTGGTACCTTTAACCAAAGGTCCCAGGTTCGATACCGGGCCCCGGAACAATTTTTCTCTCGAAATTACTCAGAGATAAGCTACATATCTAAAACTTTATGTAGGTTTACAGTGGGCGTCTCAATTTTGTATAATTTCCAAAAGAACTGATCCTGGGATGTTCGGTGTTTACTCCTTTCTGTTCTAGTAGCTTGCCTCTTTAGATTTTTTCGTAAGAGCTTTTCTGTAGCTCCATGTTCGAGATTCTTTGCATTTCTATACAAACATCCTTGTAATTATGTCCGTTTGAGTCTCTTTTATAATAACATTTCTGTCCTCAGGCGTAGCTACATCGATAATTGTACATGTTTTTCTTGCGTCTTTTAATGATTATGTCGGCTCTGTTTGCAATTCTTATCCTGTCAGTGGTTAAGTTATTTAGTGGTTCCATAGGAGAGTGTAATTTATATGGTGTTCAACTGTCTGTAATTCACATTCATCAGCAGTTTTTTTTAATCATGTATGTTTGGTAATTTGATAATGTGTGTATCTGCAAATAAGTATTTTTATTTAGCCAAGATTGAGTAGCGAGGTATACGCCATTATTATTATTATTATTATTATTATTATTATTATTATTATTATTGACTTAGAAAATCATTTTCCAATATTTTAAAAATTGAAATATAATCAAGAAGAGATTTTTCATACTGAATCCAAAAATGACTACTTTTTTGTCCATCACATCAGAATTTCTCAAAAATATATAAAAAAAAATTATGAGATAAAAATAAAATGTAATGAATTATTTAATTTAAACTTGCAGTTCCCGTAATACTAGTGCAAATGCAACCATTTTTACATGACAATAAGCAATACCAAAATATATGAAAAATCTAAACTTGTCTTCCTACTCTTAAGGGTTAAATTCCTGTGTTTTTAGATAAAGCTTCGTATAGATGACTTCGCCTATGCAACTACGGTAGGTCTCTCTCTCTCTCTCTCTCTCTCTCTCCCTCCCTCTCTCTAAAAAAATTCGGGATTATATTCACATATTTTGACCTTCCTCCCCCCCGTATCGATACAGGTACCTCACTTCCACTTAAATCTCGACTGAATCTTTCTCTTTTCTTACTTACTTACATATGGCTTTTAAGGAACCCAGAGGTTCACTGTCGCCCTCACATAAGCCCGCTATCGGTCCCTATCCTGAGCAAGATTAATCCAGTCTCTACCATCATATCTCACATCCCTCAAATCCATTTTTATATTATTCTTCCATCTACGTCTCGGCCTGCCCAAAGGTCCTTTTCCCTTCGGCCTCTCAACTAACACTCTATATGCATTTCTGGATTCGCCTATATGTGCTATATCCCTGTCCATCTCAAACATCTGGATTTAATATTCATAGTTATGTCAGATGTTCTTACTGACGTTATCTAGGCATTCTAAAAAAAAGACAAAAGTGCACTTCTACATTTATATTGCGATCTATTTCGTTAAAATATTATAGTTTATCTTCTACACTTCAGTGATAAAAGCCATGATTTATATTTATAAAACATCCAGGCCTGCTTCTCATTCATTGTTTTTTAAACTTCCTTCTCTAACATTAGCAAGTAAATTTAAGTATCCACAAACATCTTGGCCTAATTTGTTTCATGTGCTACAGACGAGAATACATTTAGGTATACAGATTATCTTTCTGATAGCGATTCTAGTTATTTTGAAATCTTCACACATAATCAACCATAATGAACACTAGTTCAATTCTTCATACATCTCTCTTCAGAAACAGAATGTATCACGGGGGTACATAAAAGCAATATCCCCAACATCAAGAAAAACACATTTGAGAATTGTGTAGAAAAGTCTATAAAAGTACCTCTAGTGAAAAAGCATTGTAAACGTAAAAAAGAAGTAATTAAAAATAAAATTGTAATGTTATTAGGAAAAGGATAGAATTCTTTTTGGGCAAGTGTAGTGCCTATACTCGGCCACTTCATTCATACCAGGAAAACAATTTCAATGTTTTTATTCAATTTATTTACTTATTTATTCAGTCATTTAATCATTCATTAATTTGCAATGGCAGGGCCCGTAAGTAAATTTGTAGTTATTCGCCTCGACTCAACGAGCGTGGCTTAAAGATGTCACTAATGCCGAGAAACGTAGATCATTTAGTTCATCGGAGACTATCGAGAGAGCGCCACAGGCAGTGTATCTAAATAATTACTGGCTTTTAAGGAACCCGGAGGTTCATTGCCGCCCTCACATAAGCCCGTCATTGGTCCCTATCCTGAGCAAGATTAATCCAGTCTCTACCATCATATCCTACCTCCCTCAAATCCATTTTAATATTATCTTCCCATCTACGTCTCAGCCTCCCCAAAGGTCTTTTGCCCTCCGGCCTCCCAACTAACACTCTAAATGCATTTCTGGATTCGCCCATACGTGCTACATGTCCTGCCATCTCAAACGTCTGGATTTTATGGTCCTAATTATGTCAGGTGAAGTATAATGCGTGCAGCTCTGTGTTGTGAAACTTTCTCCATTCTCCTGTAACTTCATCCCTCTTAGCCCCAAATATTTTCCTAAGAACCTTATTCTCAAAGTATCTAAATACACTCATAATTAATTTTATTATAGATCCAAGAAGTTCTGTTTATTCTTTTAGTAAGCGTAATACACTAAATAAATTATTCAATGCACTTTGTGAAAATGATTCTCGAAACTTCAGCTGAATCTAATCGCCAATTACACTTAAAGCCCCATATAATCTGAACAGGCGGCTCCAATTTTTCTGCTATTATTTGTACAGAAACATCAGGCCAGTATGGAATTACACTAATAGTTGGAGATTGTTGATTGAGATACTGGTTTCAGTTTTTTTTTTGGTACCATTTTCTCCCAAATTCGCTGAAAAAAATAAGCCACGTAAGATTTTTGGCCCCTTTTATATCCATGTATCCAAAGTGCTTGAATCTTGCTATTTTTCACAACATATTCAGCATATTATGTACAGCACACTTTATAAATTGTTCATGTCTTAATCGCCTTATTTTCCCCAAATGGTTCTTTTTTCGTTGTTTCATTAAAGAAGAGTACAGGAGAAAAACCTGGTAAGTCACAGTTTACCGTTTTTACAGAATAAGAAGTTAAAAGTTTCAAGACCCATTAGAGTCTATTGGCTTTGGGTTATCATTCTTCAAATTTCTTTGGACTAACAAAGTTTTTATTCTGTTCAGCTGAAGTACACAAATCTACTCTACCTGAGCTATTGCATGACATCTAAAAGAAAAAATCGATCATTTTTATTTGTCACGTTTTCCCCTGTGCACTTCAAATACAGTAGGCTAATTATCATAAATGTAATAGGATACGAAGTATATTAAAATTGATTCAACAATTACAAGAAAGGTTTCAGGGGAAATCATAGAACATAATCAAGTAATTCGTCACTTACAACACAGGCAATGCAGTATTAATATCAGGTAATTTCATAACATATCGGTTGTGTGCAAAGGTGGGAAACCTAATCTCCGGCTACCCTGTAAAGTCTACAATTCCTGCCCCGTAATACGAATAACTTTAGGTATATACCTGTTTGTATGATTGACAGAAGAGAATGCAATGAGTTTCCCCACTCCTTTATATTTTCGCAGAGTAATTGATGGAGCGGATTTTGATGACCTTAAAAGTTAGTATTGCAACATAGTGTTCAAGATCAGCAAACATTTCCTCTAGCTACCTCGGGTAGAAACCTCGTTGTCACTGGGTACTTTGTTACGGTCTGGTGAACATTGACTCCGATAATTCCTCGACAATGAATGTAAACAAAGCAAATATTACAGTTGAAATATCGTGTGTTTAGCAAAGACTCTTTCAATTTCAAAGCAGCGTAAATGGGTATTTACCTTACATATTCTTAGATACAACTAATGGTGTACACTCAGCTTCATTTTTAACTTTTAGGTCATCAAAATCCGCGGGTCATAGATAACTTAATATTACAGGTACTTTTTGTCTTTCATTTACTTTAGCAACATTTATAGCAACTTTCGTAAGTATCTTAGAGATTTTCTAATGACTTTAAGGTTTCGGAATAGTGACTTATCCAATTCACTTATTGACAACACTGACAGTAATGGCAGTGGAACAGTAACAAACAGTAGTGAATATAGTACTAGAGTAGTGGGATTTGATGGCAATAGAATAATGATACAATAATGGCAGTAATGACGGTGGAAGTGGTGACTACAGTGCTACAATAGTGATGGTAGTAAAAGTGAAATATTAGCAGCCGCAATAGAACAGCAGTAGCAGTCCAACAGCAGTCGTAGTTACAGAACAGTAGTAGTATTAGTTGCATTACAACATCAGTAGGCCTACTTACTTACTTACTGGCTTTAAAGGAACCCGGAGGTTCATTGCCGCCCTCCCATAAGCCCGCCATTGGTCCCTATCCTGAGCAAAATTAATCCATTCTCTATCATCATATCCCACCTCCCTCAAATCCATTTTAATATTATCTTCCCATCTACATCTCGGCCTCCCTAAAGGTCTTTTTCCCTCCGGCCTCCCAACTAACACTCTGTATGCATTTCTGGATTCGCCCATACGTGCTACATGCCCTGCCCATCTCAAACGTCAAATGTTCCTAATTATGTCAGCTTACAACATCAGTAGTGCGAATTAAGATTTCTGATTGGGGGGGGGGGGGTAGAATCGCCGGCAAGAGAATACCATACCTACATAAAATCATTATTATCCTCTTTCGATACGGCTCAACGCTTGGCCGCACTGAGTTGCTTATCTTGCATCTTAATTATAACAATTATATCCATGAGCAGGCTTAAGATAAGATGTGTAATTCCTAAGTTATTGATTGTTGTCAGATTGCCAGTGATGATAATACATCAATATTATTGTCTTTGCTTACTTTATAGAGTATATTCGTGTTAATAAAAACAATTATATTTTGTGAGGGGGGATAGAAGTTATCCCTGGCAGAGTTCTTAATATGAATTTATGAGAGGAGGATAACTTTCCAACAGGGGGAATATCCCCCAACCTCCCCATTAATTTGCACTCTGGTAGTAGTAGTAGTAGTAGTAGTAGTAGAACATAAAATAAAACCTTAGTAAAGAATGAACAAAAAACATAAAACTAGAAGCGAAGGGTAGCACTCACCGAGATACTCAAGAATTTCCCCTTTCAATCATCCATTCATACGCTTATTCATTCGCTCACCCAGGCATTTACTTTTTCGCTAATTGCATCATTCATTCACTAAATATTTCTGTACTAAGACCTAAAGTGTTGTAATGGTAATCATTTCACATAGGTACCATTTAGCTTCAGAGATATTTGAAGATGAGGTGATGAATGATGATACACCTACTGTATAATGGAGCAATGTGTGAGACACAAATGGAGATACGGAAAGTGGAAGTATTAGAAAAAAAATCAGCACAGTCGTTTTCCATACTACAAATCTCTCACAAACTGACCGAACCCCCACTTCTTACTACGCACAATTAAAGACCATAAACTATCTCACACTGTACAAGAACTTACCAGTCTGTCGAATAAAATCACACAGATGTTTCTAACACTTGTTATGCACTTAGAGGAGCACTAGGAACACTGAGAGCACTAGCACGGAGGATAAACCGCTTGCAAATGGAAAGGGAGCCAGAGTATGACAGCTGGAGTGTGTGGGGCACAGCCGGGGGCACGTGGATTGGCAGTTAGAGGGATGAGGGACAGGTGTTCTGCGTGCGCTAAGGAAGTGGAGGGGGTACACGGAACACTGTGAGCATGAGGAGGGGCTTTATAGGGAATTTTAACAGTTACGCAAGACTATACGCATTCACAACAAAATGATGGATCTAAAACACGCAAAAAAAATCAATGCGATGGGAGAGATTTCTAATCTTCAAAGTAGGGGGAGAAATTCACTGTGATGGGAAAAGATCACTTTAAATGCAGTGAAAATAATAGGTACATGGACAATTTTCTTAAACGTTAAATGAAAATAGTAAATGAAATTGTGTTGTTTAGTCAACTGTCCGAAGACAGGTTTGTACCTCATAAGAGTGACACCAATAAGGCAACACTCATGAGGCAATTTGTTATATTATATTATATGTATTTAACAATAATAATAATAATAATAATAATGATAATCGTGGCGCTAAAGCTCGTGAAGAGCCTAGACCGACCAGCCGGCTGCTGGCCTCACGCCCACATGCCGAAGCAGAGATGGACGATCATCCAACCAGAATGGAGGTATCGTGTGGTTAACATGATGATCCCCCCAGCCGTTATAGCTGGCATTCGCAACCGGATTTCGCTACCTATCGTAGCTCCCCAAGTGCATCACGATGCTGGGTGGGCACCGGTCCCACATACTGGCCGAATTTTCATTAGAAAATTTCTTCCCTCATGAGGACCCGAACCAGCGCGCATTCCGTAACGTGAGTCCTAGGCAGGATGCCTTGGACCGCGACGCCACGGCGCGGGACATGTATATATAGGGTCATTCCATATCAAATCAACAAGGCACTCAACCCGACCGACTCAGATTTCTTTCAAATTTTGAGGGTTTGTTTTACCTGCCGCGCTAACTAAAACTGCCGAGTTTCATATGTCCTGTGCTTTTCGTTTTCTGTCAGTGGCATTTCAAACATGAAGAAAAATCACATTTTTGTAAGCACGCCGCTTCAATTAAAATTATATATCTCAACAACGTCTCCAGATAAATTTACAAAAATTGGGTGATACATTCTTAATATGTGATAGTTTTTATTGCCTATATTGTTTTCTGCATGTATTCAATTACACTAAAATAACATGGTGAAACAATTTTCATATATTCATATTTAAAAATGCGGGGGTTCTATTTTAATGAAAAAAATATATAGTACGCCTCAATTAGTGATATAATGAACTGATAAGTTTCAACTTGGAATCATCATAGGTTACAAAGATAAAAATTATTATGTCACAGCAAGCGTAAGCTAACCGTATAAGTCGCGATAATTATGTCCCACACATTCGTTCCTTTTAATTATATTTGATCATATTCTTGAATGTCACTATGTAATTTAACATGTAGTACATAATTCGAATTTTTAAAATTATTACCTGAAATAAATTATTGTCACATGGATTTTGTTAAACCTGAAGTTCTGTAAGAAATGCTTACCTTTCATTGCTGAGATGAAATAGCCTGATCATCTTTCCAGACAGGATGCTGCGTTGTTTCAGCTGCATTTTAAAACTGCTTAGCAAGTATAATACCTATCCTAAACAGCAGGACTGTATGAAACTTGTGTTCCAGGCACTGTATTGGATTTTGCAAATCGAAGAGCAAGCATTTTTTCCTCTTCAGTATAGCCTTTTTTAGTCGCATAAACGGTATTAATGTTTGGGAGATGATCCCTTGTCCAGTCGTACAATTCCCTAGGTGTAGTTATTTGTTTATCGGATGTTCTCTGCAAACTAGCACAAGCCGCAAACCTTTTAAGTGTCCCACATACAACGTCGTAGGTCTTTTGCCATGCGATATGCAAAAATAATGCAATTCTGTTGGAAATCCAAAATCTTCTCCATGTAATGTGAGGTTCAGGAATTTTTTCCTATTTTTATACTGAGCAGAGAATCCATCGGAGAAATATATAATTTTTGTGGTGAATTACAGATGTTTGTTTTAATGACTCCATTAGATATTTTTGAAACAGATGTACAGCTGTAGTGTCATATTTCGGGCAGTGTGAAATTATTACCAGATTTTTAATAGAGACTGTATCGGATGACGATTCGTTATTATATATTACGAAAGTATGAATGGTTGTCTGCACATTAGTCCTGTGATATGACTGAATTTCATCTTGGATTACGAAATAATAGTTTTCAGCGAAGTCGCATAACACAACAAGCAGACATGGCTGTAGAAATGATTTCATATCACGTAGAAACTTACTTTGTCCAGATGATATAAATGAGTGAGTCAGTAAATCACCAAGTTTCTCCAAGAGACAGTCGAAAAATTTGTCTGTGGGTTTCATTATAATCTCAAGCGTTGATCGGTCAGTCGTCATCCACTGCTTGTAGGTCACTGATTCACTGAAGTTTTATACGAAACATTTCTCTAAACCCTCTCTTATTTTGAATGGTTCAGGACATCCTGTACATTTCCTGAACAAGCAATTTATATGAGGAGGATTGCACACCATAGTAGCCAAGAAATGTTAAGTTGGAAAGTATAAAGAAAAATTTTCTTGAAATCCACGTAGACCTGAAACTTTAATAAATTGCTTCCGGCATAAGTTTTATATTCTGATAAGGACACAAACACAAACAGTATAGTCCACTAACTCCAACTAGAATACAATTTCTTGGTCAGGGTTAGAATTTTTAAACACTGCATATAATTAATTTCTGCTCATGTGATTTACTCCCTGATTCTTTAATCACAACAAATATTTCTTACCAGGCATCATTCTGCTTATCTCGTCAGAACAACAGAATTCTTTAACTTTACCGGCAACAGCCGCGAGCAAGGGTTTTCCAGGTTTCGGATTTGGTGAACACAAAATTCCCTTTCCCTTTGCCAGGACTTTGGTTTTCCGAATTATGTATTCGAAACCTGAAAGAAACTCTTTTTTATATTATTTACGCTCCAGCTTTTATGTAGTAGTGTTAAAATGGTGATTTTCTCACTTTTACCTGCATTTTGAAAATTTTCCTGCAACTGAGACAAAATTTCAGAATCAGAAAGGTCCTGGTTCCTCGGCATCTTTAATATCGAAGACTTTGTCTTTTACAATATTTTCAAATTTCTGTCTCTTATATTTCTCTTGTTGTAGCCTTTCTTGTTTAATAAGGAACACGCCTTGGTCAAAAAGACTTGTATTTAATGAACTTACATTTGCTGTAGAGTCGACGTGTTCTTCATTACTAGAGTTATTATGAGGATTCTGCGTATTAACATTATATTATATTTTTATTTCTTTGCGACACATAGCACACACCTTTTGTTCCTGTTTTAAATCAGGAAATACATTAAGCATCCACGATATAACACTTCTTAAATTTTTCCTCTAATTACAATGCCTTGATTTCTCGAAGGGATTGCAGCAAACATAGACCTATAACTTAAAACGCGACTCCATTACATCGCACAAAACTACCACATACTACGAAAACTAACGACACTGCACTTGAAACAGATTGCACGTTTTGTATAAATTGAAGACTGTATAAACTGCCACTCATGACGGCCTGACAGATCTACGACGCAGCTTATTATACAAGTACGAACTCGCGCGCATGCAGTGTTGGTGTAAGACGGGTTTAAGTGCTACAAACCAATACATTGATATATTTTTTTACTGATATTCCTGAAACGTTTCCAAAATGAAACTTACACCAAGGGGAGAATACTCTTACCTCTATAACATACATTTTTCGCGAAATAATTTATGTCCCGCATTTATAGATATTTAATGTTAAAATGTGTTTCACGTGACCATTCAATAAAGAATTCATTGCTTTGATGGAAACCTATTTTTATTGAAACGTATGATCCCTTATCTTTAAAATAAGCCCAAGTTTAAGATTCTACCTCAATTAGAGGAGAAGTTATGAATTATTTTTTTTGACATAGTATGCGACATTTTTACATTTTTTCTCGTATTGACAGAATTGCCGTATGGATATCGTGCATTATTGAGGGCTAAAATTTTACATAATTACTTAACTTTAGGTTCTTTACCATCCCACCAGGATTGCTATGATAGCAGTAAGATTTTTATATGTTAAAAGTAGTGAGGATCTTTCTCTGGATACAACTCTGGAGTCTCCTATGGATCATATGCGGAGACTAGGAGGAAGGCAGAAAATAAGAGACGACCAACGGAGACCACGGCGACAACCAACGGAGACCCGGCGACGACCAATGGAGACCTCGGCGATGACCCACGCAGACGACCAACGGAGACCACGAAGACGACCAACGGAGACCTCGGCGACGACCAACGGAGACCTCGGCGACGACCAACGGAGACCACGAAGACGACCAACGGAGACCACGGCGACGATCAATGGAGACCACGAAGACGACCAACGGGGACATCGGCGACCTCGGCGACGACCAACGGAGACATCGGCGACGACCAACGGAGACCTCGGCGACGACCAACGGAGACCTCTGCGACGACCAACGGAGACCACGAAGACGACCAACGGAGACCCGGCGACGACCAATGGAGACCGCGGCGACGACCAATGGAGACTGCGGCGACGACCAACGGAGACCACTGTGACGATTATGAAGATGATAATGAAGACGACCATAGTGACAATGATGACAGTGCAGTGGTGGCTTTGGTAAGGTGATGAACACAATACTGATAATTACTATGGTGGTGACAATGGTGGCAAAGAAAATAATGAAGATGGCCATATCATGGTAAAGAAGTTGATAATGTCAATGTGATAATTTCAATGAAAATGATCGCGACCATGTATATTTATAAAATTGTATTCCCAAACTAAACCAATCAGCAATTGTAGGATACAACAGAGTGACATTTCATTCCACATTCTTCACTATTTATATTCCGTCCGTCCGTCGTCTTGACGTAGCGGTTAAGGCTCTACTAAATTTAAAAGTGACCTTGCCGAGGCATTCCAAGTGCGTGAATCATTACTTTTATATGAGTGATGTGCAGTGAGCATTACAATGAGTGAATATATGAATGCATCAGACGTGCCCACGCCCCGCACCGCACCACACCGCCCACTCTGTTTCATTCTCTCACGCACTTGCTCTTGTAACAACTGTTTCAAGGACTGGTCAATTGGACCGTTCTGTCACCAATTCTGAGGAGACTGTGGCTCCGTGACTAATTTGTCAGCACTGCTGAAGTTTACCGCATTACAAATGCAATGCTACCTTTCTTCTCCGACATCACTTATTATGCAAAACAGACATTCTTCTTTTATTATACATAGCGGACGATGACTTACAATTAGATTTAAATGATGATGATTCTTATTATTACCTATATCTAAACAGTTGCTGTACTGTGTAACCAGTATATACAGTAAAACCTGTCTGAAAGATCACCCCTATTGAGAGACCACTCCTCCTAAAGGCCGATTTTTAAAGAACCGAATTAAACATCCATAAAACCAATATAAATCACACCCCTTTTAAGAGACCACCTCTCTTCCCGACCACCGACCTGTGATTGAATAGCCATTTTCTTAATTTTACCCCTTTTAAAAGACCATACCATTTTTTTTTTTTTTTTAGTTTACAATTTAGAATTTTATTACATTACTGTAGCCTAAATAAACTCCAAGAAATTCGTTACAGAACTAGAAGTTAAAATGATATTTAGCAAAGTTGTTAAGTGGTACCGTATTCATGTTGAATGCCCATTTCTGTCCTTAATCCCTTAAGGAATGTTGGGTATTGCTAGGAAAAAGATACAATGACCGCTTGCAGACGGCTTCCGAGGTATGACAAAGGATTATTTGCACCGTTGTTTAAGGCTAACAGTTTCCTGGAAGGTAAGATTTCTCATGCCGTATGACGGTTTTACTTTTCGTTTTGTACAAGAAAAATCAAACCGTTACTTGTTAATTAGAGTACAATAATTTATTTTTTCTTCCTCCTACCGATTAGAAAAATCCGGTGATCAACGACGAGGTTAAGTCAAGAGAAAATTTCAATTGAAAAAATGTCACCAGAAGAAGCCTTATGTAATATTCAGCTAATTCAATAACTGGCACCACTGAAAGACTGTATGAATGGAGAACATATAAATGAACTTTTTTTTAACATGTTAAAGGATAGTTTTGAAAATTAGGTTGCAAAAACGAAATCAAACGCTGGTTCCGATCCTAGGCGACTGACTTCTACGACATAAGGATATAAAAATTGAACCCACGGTATGACAAATGTCTCAATTCCAGTGGAGGATATGTTGACAAATAGCGCAACAATTTCTGTATCTGTTTCTATAAATCTTTCCATTCAATTATGCTTTTTTCTGTAAACGGTCCCAAGGAAGATCACTCTCTGGACGGCACTTCTTTTGACATTATTAACATGGTGGAAGAAAAAAATATAACTTTTTATCTGCTCCAATCAGAATGTTTGCTTGTCAGTTGAACTACTTCCCAACATGTATGCCCAACTTGTAACCACTGATTATTATATTATGAATTACGGAATTCACACAATCGTAATTTATCCGGGCTTTGCATGTAAATTTGTGCAAAAATGCTGTTTTATGAACATAAATCGTAGTACGTTTTTGTATGATGTAGTACCTTTGTAAGGAAAATATTTAGCAGGATATTTTTGTGGTAGGCTAACCCTGGTGCTCCCAACCGTAGAAAATGAACACCAGAACGCAACAAATTTTGATTCGTCCACTTTTCTTTATCGACATTCCTGTTTCTTTATCCAGTAGGTTTAAAACTTCAGTGCTTGAGGTATTCTCTTCGATCCACTCTTTTTATAAGTCATCAAATTTGTCCTGAGTTGGAATACCTAGGAATAACATTTAGCAGCGCTCTGGGCTGGGGGGAACACGTTACTGACACAGCGGGAAAGGAATGGAGAGCGTTACACTTTGTGATGAGGGTACTAAGGAAAGGCTCTGATAAATCCAAAGAGATTGCATATAAATCACTAGTTCGTCCAGTAATGGAATATGGTGCTGCATGTTGGGATCCTTACAGATTAGAACATATAAAGACACTGGAAAAGATTAAAAAACCGGCTCTCAAGTGTCGTAATAATTCACCATTAAAATGGGACACACTCACGGACCGGAGAACGTGAATTCGATTATGCGCAATGTTCAAAACATACAGAGGTGAGCCTGCCTGGAGAGAAATAAAAAATAGGTTGCAGCCGTCAAATTACTTTTCAAGGAACGACCACTCATATAAATTGAGGGAAAGAAGACAGAGGACGGACACTGGAAAGTTTTCTTTTCTCAATCGTACTATCAGGGACTGGAATGCTTTACCTGCAGACTTACTAAAGGCTTTACCAATAACCAAAAATTTATTTAAAAATTGGCTTAAGGACTTTACTAATAGACGGTAGTAACTATTTAAAGGGTGTAATTGATATATTGTTATTTGAAGTGTTCTATCAGTGAGGAAGTGTGTGTGTCAGTGACGTGTGTTGGTGTCAGTGAAGTGGCTGTGCAAAGTATTTAAACAGTGAAATCGTTAGAAGTGTTAGTGAAATCAGGTAGAATCAGTGCAGTGAGTGAGTTGACAGCGAAATAAGTGTAGTGCCGAAAGGTACTTGTGTAGGTATGAACCTGTCACACTCGTGGGTCTTAGTTCGAACTTAGGGTTAAGATACAAATTAGATTTACTTTAAATGTTATTTTAAGTGACCATGCTTCATTTAATTTAGGATGCTCCTTGTTATTATTATTATTATTATTATTATTATTATTATTATTATTATTATTATTACTATTATTATTAATTATTGTTTTTATTAGTTGTGTTTATTATTAATTGTCATTACTGAGTGTAATTAGTTACCACCGCATCCGGGTATATACCCATTTGCAGTGTGAATAAATACATACACATACACATTATTTTTAATTTAGGCTAATTCTTAAATATCTCATTCCTGCCGTCTCTGCTCATCAACTCTTGAACCACAATGAAGAACGAACATTATTTATAAATGCAGAGATTAAAACGGCAAGCTAGATAATAGTAGGTGGAATGTCCAGCCAGCGGGGAGAGGGCGGCGCTACTGGAACTTGCAAGTGAAATCTCCTAATGAAACGGCAGGCCCGCTTCGCAGCTGTTGAGTTGCTCTTTTGTTGCAGGCCTCCCATCTCAACTACGCTGCGTCGTGAGGCCATGTCAAACGATGACACAGGCAGAAATGGTTGAGCACTCACCGGCAACGAATTACGGAAGGTGATTTTATTTTTATTACAATAACAGCACCATAAAGCGTTACTCATGTTTGACGCTAATGGAACAAATCGGTTCTCTGTCATGAATAAGAACCATAATGATTCACCTCTGCGTATTCTCACGCAAGGAAGTCTTTGAGTCACCGACAACAATGCAGCAATAAAGACGCCCACTGCACACCCCACACATAAGAAAACGCGTCCGCAAAAACATTTATTTTTGAACTGGCGAATCGGAGAGAGATGTCTGGTCACAGCGACGCAGTGGTTAATGAGAGCAGTTGTTTGTTCAGCAACGGATGCGACAAGAAAAATTCCTGTTGGATCATTTTGTGAGATTTCAGATTCTCTATACATCTAGCTCTGTAACACTTAAGTAATACAGACCAAGTACAGAACATAATTTTATTTTTAGTTCGACTTTTATTGTACCTGAGTTTTTTAATGTACTTCACTCCCACACCCTCTAGTAATAAACTTCCAACAGTACTAACACAGAACCAAGGCCGCGTATGCAGTCAAAGTCGCCTAGTAAACAGTACTGAGTTGGCGAGTAACCTATAGTACGTTCGAGAAATATCTTGGCGTTTTCCAGTGACGAAAGAGCTTTCAATATTGAATTATATTTTCGTCCGTTTGCCTACGTCGCATCCCGGTTTCCCCCACCCGATTCTGCTCGCCCCTCTGTAAAGACTAGTGGCTGGGCTGTCTTAGCTCTTTTCTGGAAAAATTAATTTCTTCTTTTCGGCATTTTTACGGATCGGGCAGAAGTGAAGATTGAATTTATAGTACGTAAGGTATACTCTTTTATAGAGTAGGTTCAGGATTATTTCAACATGAGTTACTAGTACGAAAGACGAAACTGGTAATTGGAATTCGGTACAATAGTCTATAGTGCGATAATATGTACAAAAGAACTGAAGCCTGTATCGAAATGAACGGCCACCATTTTCAAAAATGTGTGTAAATATCCAATATTATGATTATTTTTCAATTTAACTTCATTCTCTATATTGTACGCTAATGTGCTGTAGACAGTATAATATATCGTTCGTGGGCTGCAATAGTGGCATAACTAAAAAATTCAGGTTTTGAGATAAATGAGTTTGAAGTTTCACCATGTATTGAAATGCATCATGCATAGGATTCATTGATGGAATAAGTGGTAAATGGTACTAAGTGGCTCCGTAAAGGTTCAATTAATAATAACATCATAAAAATTGTACCCCCTCACCTTCCTTGTTGTTTCCATGACTGATGTTTTGAGATGTGTCACTATTGCTGAAAGTTTCTAATACATTATGTTGGATTATCCTGGACGTTTGTGGTTTATGAAATGAATGTACAGGCAAAAAAGTAATCTTTATTAATGATGTAAACGAATTATTAATACAGTGTAATCACTAACCAAGACAGAACACAAAAAATAATAACAAATAAAAAAATAATAATACAAAATACAAAATAAACACCAAGAAATAATATCCATATCCTTGAAATTTAGAATAGATCTTGGAAGAGCTTTGATGTAATTCTTTTTTATTGTATTATGAATGTTCCAATAGGCCTATCACATTATTAATCTTCACAACATAAACAAGAAGCAATACCACGGAAATTCATAACTTTATGTAAGTTTCAAAGTGAAACCTATTCTTAGGATTCAAATGTTAGGTTGTTGTAAAATGTTGAATAACATCTTGGTACTGCATTGCTGGCGATCAAACTTTGTAGATCGTCGAATTTCTTCTTAGATATTGGAAGAGGTTTGCTGTAAGCTTTTTTCAGTGTTGCTTCCTGAAACAATTCCAAACTCCTTCTGGATCTTGATGCTTTGATGTTCACAGTTTTAAATTTTGTTTCTTTGAAAGAAGTTTTGTAGAAAAAGCAATCCAATGATTGGTTTTCTACCTTCAGTACAGAAATGTTGTTGAAGAGGACTTTATCATTGTCAGTGTTTACAACAAAATTATGAGATGTCCTATCTGTGAGGTCCTTTACATCAACAAAGTCATCGTATCCCATTTCGAACAGTTGGAAAGGTTTGCCTTTTTTTCTTGCCATCCTAATTAAAGTTGCGTATTGTGATGGGACGTATATTGGACCTGATTTGAGTGATCGTTGAATAGTTTTTTCTATAACAGAGTGAACACAATCACCTTCGTTTTGTGTGTGTCCCACGACCAAAAATTTGTGTGTTATCCTTTTAATTTGATATCTTGACACGGCGTACAAGTAACAGGCAACAATATATTTATTTTTTTGTTGTCCGCAGCAATTGTCTGAATACAGTGTTATTTCTAATTCATTTGTTTTGCATGCAGCTGCTTTTTCTTCCAAAAATTTTAACAAACATGTTCCAATTTCAGTAGCACCTTTCTTTCCATCGCCTTCATGCCATAGGTAGCAGTAGACATCATTCAGCCCATCTTTTTTCAAGTCACAAATTGTGAAGTTGTAGGTGGACAATTTGGACTTGTAATAAAATGATGACACTTCTCCACGTGGAGTAGGCAGAGCAGCTTGCAAATCAAAACATGATACTTGGAATGAGGAATTGATACAATTCTTATCACTTTCCTTTTCTTTTCTGCTTAATTCCTTTTCTTCTATATGTCTATCAAACTCAGTTTTGGCTTTGTTTCTATCATCTTCACTTAGATTCATGTAACTTGCACACTGTTGACACTGGTCCTTTTTAGGAGAGAAAAATGCCAAATTAAATTCATAATTGAATATTCTGGTGTACATTGTTAAATTTCCGACAGACTTCCCTTCTTTCTCACAAGCCTCTTTGTAATCTCTGTACAACTGCGCTATTGTTTTGCCACCCTCAATATACTGTTTAGAGGAAGTTGCACGTGTATAGTGGCTTTCTAACACAGGAATGGATGAAATGTGTGCACGAATGCCTTGTTTTATTGTCTCTGAAACTTCAACGTGGTGTTCATGCTTTCCTCTCAAGTCATTGGCTAAGAAACCATCCGCACTTTTGGACATTACTGTTCGTATACACCTGTTGGAAATATCGAGAGTCGCTGTAAAGAAAGTTTTGCATACTCTCAGTCTTTCTTCATTCTTTGTGAAATGAAAGGCACTATTGAACTTTCTAATTGGTTGTCCTGTATTTGACAAGGAATGTCTATACTGCGGGCAGATTTTTTGTGTGGCCTGCAGAATGAAACTTCTTTGAATATTTACGTCCCCTAAGGCCCAGTACTTATCAAAAATGTTCATTCTTTCCTCTTCAGTAAATTTAGTAGAACACTGCAATCGACATTTAATATCACACGGAGGACGCAACCTTCTCGCGCTGACTTCCTTCTTCGTTCGCAGAGATTTGTAAGACTTACCACTATTCCTCAACAATTTACACTGATTTCTTTTCCATTGTTCGGGGGCTGCTTTTCGTTTCCGACTTTTTTGCTTCTGGTTATCATCATTTCTTTCCTCATCAGATGGAGGGATGTCTGTTGATGATGATGATGACTCAGAATAGGAATAATCCGGATCTGCATCCGAATCGTCCATATTTTCTGAAGCTGACTCGGCACTGCCTGAAACCGATGCAATTTCATTCCGACACTCTTCTCTTTTGTCAGTTTGCCTAGCCTCTGAAATTAATATTAATAATAATAATAATAATAATAATAATAATAATAATAATAATAATAATAATAATAATAATAATAATAATGTGTATAATAAAAGAAAAAGTCATAAAATAATAATTGTTCAGAGATAGAGACAAAATAGTATGATAACTCCTCAGTTTTCGATGCCTACCTATTTCTGCAAAAGTTGTTACTGGTACTGTAGAATCATCATTTTTTTTAGAGTTTGGACTCGATGTGGCACAGGACGTTATGCGCCAGCTACCTTCATTCCCATTTTTCTGCATGCTAAAAAAAAAAGCATTTACCACATTGCACATGGAAAAGTACACAAAATCAAGGAAGAAACAATCAACACCACGCCACACTTATACTCACTGTATGCCAAGCGTGGCAAGCTTCCGTTCTCCTCGGCTATTCATGTTAATTACGCCTTTTGACGGATAGAACACAGATAAATTGGGAATATTTTATCTTCATGTAAAGCTGCAACAACGGCACAATTAGAGATGTCCTGCAGAAAACTATTAAATACTTCTGCAACACTGGCACAACTTGAAAAGTGTCACTATTGACGAACAGAACACGCTCCTTCATTGCCAAGGACCGGATGCTAACTGAGAAGTGTCGGTATTGCAGCCAGTGTAAACAACAAAGCAGACAATGCAACAGGGATACTTCTGCCATCTCGTGATGGAATGTTGTACTATAAGATATGCCGCTGTTGCTGCTAGAAGGTAGACCAATCCGCAATTCTGGAGAGTGCATTAACTCAAAATTCGTATTTTTTGAGTTGTGCCACTATTGCAGCCCACGAGCGATATATTATGCATAATGAATACGTCCGCATGGAAAGCTCAGTTCGTGAGTAAAAACACTTATTGTCAATACAGTACTGTATTTTGATTAAACAAAAACCTAATGAAAATGATCAAATTCAAAATCGCGATATTTCCTAGTTTACGTAAATGAATAAACTACTTTTCTTCACTCCTACATCTAGTAAAGTGATTTGTTTGTATTTTACGCCAGTATCATCGAACTTCAGTCGTAGATGGGGGTAGCAAATGGTGTTTCCGGTTCTCAACCGTTAATCCAAAGGTATAGTCAAGTTAATGTTAGAAATGTTAGTAAAAAGTCCCTGTGGTACCAGAGTAGAGGAAAAAAAAGAATAAGTGACTATTATTTCACTTCAAAATAGATGCTCACCTCGGTTAAGAAAAACATTACATTACATCCGTGGAGCAATTCATTGTATAGCGGCATGGATAGCGCAGTCGCTATAGCGCTCAAGGCTACGGGTTCGATCCCAGCCCAGGTCAATGGATTTAAGTATGCTTAAATGCGACAGGCTCATGTCAGTAGATTTACTGACATGTAAAAGAATTCCTGCGGGACAAAATTCCGGCACACCGACGACGCTGATATAACCTCGGCAGTTGCGAGCGTCGTTAAATAAATCATAATTTAATTTTTTTAATTCATTGTTTAGCAAGGGACGGAACAAGAAATATTCCTGTTGGGTCATTCTGTGGGATTTCAGATTCTGTAACACCGAAGCAGGAAAATCCATGGAGGGCCAGTGCCGAACAAACAATTGCTAGTCTCGCTTCCACACGCCTCAGCAGAGGTGAAAGATTATCAATCAGTACGGAGAACATGTGGTATACAGTCGTTATATACTACCTTTCTGGAATCTGTAGAGTATAGAAACCGAAACAAGTCCTTTGCGCAAGTGGTGAGTGGAGGGGCCAGTCCAATAACCGCTCTGGAGGAAAGCATTGATGGAAGACAAGCGTCTAAAATGCCACCCCTACCTATCACCTTCTGTCACGCGCATCTTACCCCTTAGCGGCCGTGAGCAGATGCAGCCCGCAATACACTCCCGCACTGACAGGCTCCGCCCATTTGCTTGTTATAGGCTCCAACCAAATGTGTCGATTTACTCCACAGATTTCAGAAACGGAGTGTAATTGGCTTATGAAACCAGATTTCGCTACATACTATACCTCCCCAAATTCATCATGATGCTGGTTAGGCATCGGTCCAATACAATGGCCGAAATTTCATGAGAAAAGTTCTTTGAGTTCTTCCCTATAAGGACTTTATCCAGCGCTCAATCTTCAACGCTAATCTAAGGTATGAAGCCTCGACCACATATTACTGTTTATAATTTACTTATTTTCTTGAATTATTATTCAAAATATATAAACGAAACCATACAATATACACACTAAAATAAGAAAATACACTTTCGTTTCCTCCGCAGCACTGTGAGTGAATGACGTACATGAAACATAATCATTTGTATTAAAATATGAATGAAATAAACACACAATTACTTTTCCCTTAAGAATTTGCAGATGATTACCTTAATGAATTTTTTATTCAGAAGAATAAATTGACAAATGGGGATGTTAGTACCGACGAAAAAGCGCTTTGCGAAGGGAAATTAGTTTTATACGGAATTATTTCTAATTTTCATTGCCAGATTTTCGAGGTCCCTGATTTTGCACCAGTTTGTTCACAACAATTAATTTTCCACAAAAGTCTAGGGTGATTCTTATGTAAATTAAAGATGTAACTGTACTTGCATGACGTAGTTGCTGACAGTCATGCTCTCTCTGTCGATCAATTGAGTATGGCGATGGTTACTGTATGACAGAACCAATCCAAGAAAGGATTAGTTGATTTTTAACTATCGTAAGTAGGTTATAGATGTGCGTACACTTATGCAAACGGACGTATAAGATGGCGGGACATTACAAAGATGTTGTGCTGAAGTAATAATATTGCTAGTTGTTATCCTATTAATGGCAGGTAATCACAACCATGAAGTCATTGAAAGAAACTGAATAGCTTGTAAACGGAGAACTGCACATTATATTTACGAAAAACTTAATGCAATTATTTCTGAAGTTATCGGTGAGAATGCATGTAATTCAGCTAACTTATTACATTTTTGGACAAGAAACTACTAAGTGAAGCGGTTTATAACATGCGTCGTAAATGCTTTCCAAGTCTTCTATCGTCTATCTCATGAAAGTGTAGTCCTAAGCAAGCTCTTGTTAAGAACCTCAAGAGAAAAACAGTTTCTTCTTATGGCATTGTGAGTAATAATATACTGATTTTCTTGCAGAACAAATGTACGATCTTGTTTAAAAAAAAATGAATCGATGTACATCGATGGAACATTTGGCATCTGTGTAACATTAAGCATCTACATAATTCCGTTAACATTTCTTCATTTCATCATTCCGTAGCAATCTCCGAACGCCGACTGGCGACGAACGGAGGGGGCTGGTCTAGGAACGAGTGGGTGGCTATCTCGAAATCTGGGTACGCAGTGTAAGGATCCGTCCCGGGTTCAGCCCTCATAAAGCCAAGCCAGTGAATCATTGGTGATTGTGCATGTTGGCCTAACTAAAGCATATAATAGTTATATGATGCGTGAAAGAGCTTTATCGACAATTATATTGGTATGTGTTTTTCCAGCGAAAAGTTCTGTCCATAGTGATGCCTAAGTATTTAATCTTCTTCTGTCATGGGACTGTGTTAACGAAAAGAATGATTGTTGCTAGTGAGGTTTTGCTGATTTTCGTCCGAAGATAATTACTGTACAACTGTTTTGTGTGCACTGATTCTGAAACGTCAAGTATCTTTCAAGTTGTAACTGGATATGAGGTTATGATTTATGAATAGTCTAATTTGGATTCCAACCGCCAACCCGAAATTACTACTTTAAAAGTCAAATTGTCACTCGATACGTAAGAAGTTATGAGTAGGGAAAGGAAGTTCATGCATTTGCATATTTGTTCTCTATCGTTGTGTGAATATGCTGAAGGATTATCTATATGAATCACAAATTTCTGAATACAATGATATTACTTTTATTGTGCATAAACGTGCATATTTTGCCTTTCTTTATAAAAGCATCATATTTTAACATTTATGCAGGGACACTGCATATTATGTATGTTTATTTGTCTTTCCCTTATTTTTAAGAGAGTGTAACTCGTAAACACGACTAATTTATGTTTATGAATTTTGAACGTAACGATGACGTCCTCATAGGGAGCCTCTCAAGTTAGCAATTGGTATTCCTTTACTGCAGTCTTTAGCAGATTTCGATAGAACAATATCCAGTCTAACATCAGTTCCAGGAAATGTAGGAGATAAAGTGAACGAGAAAACAGCAAATAATCTTTCCATAAACCCTGGTTATTATCAACTTAAAGAAATTCAAGATATTCTCGAAGGAAAAACACTCCAAAAACCAACAAAATTTTCTATAGAACAGCTCACAGCTTTTGTGCAAGCCCCTCTTACTTCTTGTGACGTAGAACGAAGTTTTTTGCGCTACAAAGCTATGCTGAGAGACAACAGGCGAAGAATGACAACAGAAAACATACGTCACTGTTTAGTTGTGAACTGTAACAGCATAAATTAAGCAATCAGCAAGGAGGCAAGCATTTCAAAATCTATGGACTAAACTTAAGTTACCTATACTTTATTATTCTGTTAAAATAATCTCAGACTGATAATGCATATTTTGTAGCATATTTACCTATTTTTACGGCAGAAATGCATACATGCTCTTCACGTTTTTAGGGCATGAACTTCCTTTCCCTAGTTATAAGTAGTAGACATACTACGACATGAATTTCTCCCGCCAACCCGAAGGTCGATACTTCACAGTTGCAAGTTAATTAGTTCTTCTACTTCAAGAATCATCCTCCCTAGTCGTTGCTCTGGACTCGAGGAAGCGGATTCAAACCCGACATGGAATGAAGAATTTTAAGGGGATGAAATCTTTACTCAATATGAATTCCTTCGACAGAGAAGAAAGACCTGAGTGAGAACTTAGTGAAATGGCGCCAAGCTGAGTTAATTACAAACCATTTCAGCTCAATATTTCCTGCTTTCCTGACAGTTGACTCAATAGGACTGATCTATCTCTAATGTATGTACGAATCAGAAAAATAGTATGCTGCAAGATGTAGTAGGCTGAAACGCTTAGGACTAACCAACCATCTCTAAATTCTGTAGACTTAATACATTCCGAAATATAAAATAAAAAAAACACTGCTTAGTGCACTGCAATAATTATGGTCTCTTTCGCCTCAAACAGTTATGATAGGTAATAAATTAATTTTGGATTATCGATCAAAATGTTAATAGGATCACGATCGTTAACTAGTTATGTATAACACTCATATACTACACAACCACAACAATTGCTGAACTATAAGGAAACAGTCGGCAAAACTCATCTGCTCCTTCATGACTCTGTGACCACATCTTGGTGACGTAACCGCGAAAGCACGTGACAAGTTTCTGCAAGATACGTGCCAACATGATGGATGGGGGTATTGTGATTGGAAGGCTGTGTGATTAGATTCCTGGAAAAAACATGGATTTGTACATTACGAAACTATGTGTAGTTATAGAAACGTCACATTTCTTTTGCTCACATTTCTTCTCCTAATTATCGTTCTAGTTGCCATCAACATCTCGTCAGCCACCGGTACAACTCAGGCGGTAGTGCGTTTGCCTGCTGATCCGAAGCTGTCCTCGACCGTGGGTCCGATTCAAGGTTGGTCTGATTACCCGCCTTGGGTTTTTTTCCGAGATTTTCCCAACTGTAAGGTGAATGTCAGATAATTCCATGGCGAATCCTCGGCCTTATATCGCTAAAACCATATCGCTATCACCAACTCCATCAACGCTAAACTAGTAGTTAATACACCGTCGTTTAATAACCACTAAAATAAAAGCACCTCACCGTCATCACAACTAGAGTCGTGCACAACCGGTTACAAAATAGAATATAATTACTACAGAACGCCTGGCGCTATAGACAGTATGCAAAGCTCTTCCAACTCGCGGAGTGATCCAATGTTGAGTTTAACGAATGTCCGAGTCCTTCTCGGGTGGACGGCTCTGGGTCATGAAAGGCAGACGACATTGAGCCATTCAGGAGTCTCAAGAATCGTTGCAAGGACGTGATTTCATCGTGTATCTTTCAATTAATATTTCCTCCTCTCCCCAATTCATTCATTCATTCATTCATTCATTCATTCATTCATTCATTCATTCATTCATTCATTCATTCATTCAGCAATCCAGATATTGTAGTTAGGTATCGTCAGAAGCAAAAGCATGCATCATGAAGCTATCATTATAGCTTGAGAGTGTTTTCATTTTTGTTAATAACTTTTTCGTTCTTTAAAAATGATTTACTAACAAAATAATAACACATCCACTTACAATAATTAAAAGGCATAGACTATATCAAAATCTACTCTTTTAGCGGTAACCTATGCATTTTGAGATTAAAGTATGAACGTTAGTAAAGTGTGTACTTATTTGCTCTTCTACTTTGTAAGTAATTGTAATTTATTTTATTCTCGCTTCGTTTGCATGTCAGATTTCACCTATGCATTACGTTTACTTCCTTTGTTGTTACTAGTGTCCATTAGTTGAGTAGTTATGAAGATAAATTATGTATTCAGTCTCTTTTTTTTATTGTACATATATATTTTTTTTATTATTGCTATTTTAAAGTTAATACTGATTGTGTATATGTATTCAACCTCTCTTTTTTTAACTTAATTATGTTTATTATTATTTTAAGTTAATATTTGTATACCGGTATATATTTTTCTGTATGTGATTGTTTGATCCTGGTTGAGTGGAAGAGAAGGCCTGATGGCCTTAACTCTGTCACGGAAAATAAAACTATTATTATTATTATTATTATTATTATTATTATTATTATTATTAAAAAAGTGTCCAATCAATTATAGGCCTATTTCGAGCTAACATTTTTTTTTAATTAGGAAAAGTAAATTTCCTTCAATTGTTACTCCATTTGTGTAGTCACGAAATGTCATCAGAGTTCTTGTATGGTGAAGTGCGCCTGGTGTTCTGTCTAGTCTGAAAATCATTAGGAGCAAACGCTTGAAAGTCGGATATTCGGTCGATTGTTCTCCAACCGGTCGAATATAAACCTGTTCTAAGCGCTGTTCTGCAGCTCTCTAATCACAACCGCCTCCATCCTCAACACAATCACATTCATTACCATCACCAGTATCACAATCTTTGTACGCAAAATCTTGGTCAATATCACCATCGTCACAAAATATGTATCTCGTCTACGGTTGCCATCAATATCTCGTCTATACTTGTCATCAATGTCATCCAGCTGAAAACAGTGACAATGAGTAATGGAACTTCAATAGATCAAACCTTCGTTTGCTATTGAAGGAAATGGACTTTTGTTATGAACTGGGCAACAAAGCAATGATCATTGAAAGAGAATATAGTGAAACATCTCTTAATCGAAAGAAATAATACAATTGATACTTGTAAAAATTCAGCTACACGATTTACTCGTTTTGGTTAAACTGGTTTCCGGTTGACAGAGGTTCGGTTAACGGAGGTATTACCGTACATTCGTGGCGTCACTATTACCTCCCACATATTAAATTGTTCAGAGGTGAAAACACAATACGATATTACATTTTTGCCGTCAATTTTATTCCATACATCGTGAATTGTGAAAATCCTTGTTTCCATATCGTTAGCAGAAATGGTTTAGAATATTACATTTCGTATTTTGTCTGTCTCTAATAATGAGATGACCAATAATGAATTTCTTCCGTAAGTCGTTTGCTCAGCGGCAGTGTAAGGACGTGCAAAATGTGGCAACAGCGCTGCCGAAAGCGCAGTACTATTATCATTAGGCCCCGGATTTTTGTAATATCATGTAATTTAAAATCACTATTTATTAATGTATTAAATTCACAAAAATGTCGTCACAATTTAACTGATCAGTTGAAAAGGGAAAATGCAGTCTGGAAAGTCGATTTGCTATTTCCACCTCACTGTATAGCTTGCAAATACAACTTGTCTCTGCCACAATCTATGCTTTTTCTTGTGCCATAAGATTTCGTAGAAAAGTATTTTTGTGTCGCACACATAATGGTATTTTGACTTACCTGGCACCCGAACCCAAACCCCTCGCTAATAGCCTACTTCCAATTTGTAACAAAGTTAAATGACCGGTGCACCTGACCATCCCAGATTCTGAGAAACCATTAGTGCAAATGTAGTCTATAGAGTTGAGGCACTGTTTTACAGACAAAGGGTTGCAATCCCTAGTTTTATGTTTATTTCTATTTTTAAAAGAACTATTCTCTTAAGCCATCTGTATAAACTCAAGTATTTTCTGAGGACAGAACATAATGACGTCAGTTCCAGATCCTTCCTATTTAGCAGCACCGTTAACTATAGTGAGAACAAAAGGCAACCGTCCAGACGGTGTTATGGAATAGGGACATTAAGATTTATCTCGGAAGAATATATCTATAGTACACTTATGAGAAGAGGAACAAAAATTAAGTTCTACAAAACCATTATAAGATCAACTGCCACATTCGAATGTGAATCAACTGGAGAATGAACAGTTGCTGAAGAGGCTTTTAAAGAAAGATACCCTGTAAAATCTTTGGAGCCATACTAGAAAGATACTGTGTAAAATCTTTGGAACCATCCAGAAAGATGCTGTGTAAAATCTTTGGAGCCATCCTAGGAAAATACTGTGTAAACTCTTTGGAACTACCCTAGGAAGTTAATGTGTAAAATCTTTGGAGCCATCCTAGGAAGTTAATGTGTAAAATCTTTGGAGCCATCCTAGGAAGATAGTGTAAAATCTTTGGAGCCATCCTAGAAAGATACTAGGCCTATGTAAAATATTTGAAGTCATCCTAGGAAAATACTGTGCAAAATCTTTGAAGCCATCCTAGGAAAATACTGTGTAAATTCTTTGGAGCCATCCTAGGAAAGTACTGTGTAAAACCTTTGGAGCCATCCTAGGAAGATATTGTGTAAAATCTTTGGAGCCATCCTAGGAAGATATTGTGTAAAATCTTTGGAGCCATCCTAGGAAGACACTGTTAAATCTTTGGAGCCATAAGAGGAAAATACTGTGTAAACTCTTTGGAACTACCCTAGGAAATTAATGTGTAAAATCTTTGGAGCCATCCTAGGAAGATACTGTGTAAACTCTTTCCTACCCTAGAAAGTTAATGTGTAAAATCTTTGGAGCCATCCTAGGAATAGGCTATGTGTAAAATTTTTGGACTGGTCTAGCTGGGTCACGCCTTGCGCATGTACAGTAGTAGAATCCCAGAAAATCATTTTATTAGTAACCTACGGGGCGAAGATTGAGATAAAGATCACAACGGAGATGGATGGATGACGCAGAAGATTATCGGGTATGACTGGAGTGAAGAGATGGAGACGGTTAGCGAGAAACAGATCAGAATGAAAGAAAATTGTTGAAAAGGCCAAAACCACTCTGGGTTTTGAAGCCAAGAGAAGACAATGATTTTATAATGAGAAAGTAAAAATAAAAAGGTACTGTGCAAACTAAAAGTTTACAAATTCTATTTTAAATTCTTCATTACATTTCGTTACACTACAATGCTTTTCATTATATTTTATGGCCCCATTATAGTGAAACTGAATCATTTAACATACTCTCTCAGCTAGTAAACCCACTTAGAGATGATGAGTACAGACCAACAATGGAGCAATGATGGAATAAAATTGAAAGAGCGAGCGAAGTACGCTGGAAAAAAACTTCTATTACACGCCGCTTCCCTCACAGCGTCACAACATCTGTCCGAGATCGAGTCCTTGTCCCCGATTACAACGAAGGGAACAGTGGAACTTAAGAGGGTTAATAGTGACTCCAGAGCCACAAACAAGCTGCCGGTCTGCTCAACGTGTGTTGCGGTGCGGCCAGCACCTGGCGCAGCCGCCAGCTGCTCGGGCAGGCGCGGCGCGTGCTGCACACCTGCCTGGTCACCAACCCCGTGCAAATCACGGAAGTGGACTCAACGGTTCATTTAACACGATATCTGTTAATGAGGCACCTTTACATCTATATTAAAATCCCTATCGGTTGGTAGACGTAAATTTACAGTCCATACTATATGTGTTATCGAATGATAAAACACTTTTAACTATCTACAGTAATAAAACAGACAATCGAATGGTTTACAACACTTCTTATTTTACTATAACAGTCTTACTAATAAACCGTGTATAGTTTTTATACGAGACTTATGCAGAGTAGAGACAGAAAACGTTACTAATAAACCGTGAATAAGCTATGGACGTATAAAAAGGCTGTAACTATACAATGCGAATTGCTTTGCAGTAGTTATATACACGAAACCCCTTGTTTAAGCGTTGTATATAGAGAAAAAAATGGCCGCCCCTCTAACAGCTGTTCCTATCGACTGTCATTTTATGATGATGGTTGCCTTGTAACCACAGACGAACAAACCAAAGATCATAGAATTATTAGAATAATATTGCTGTAGCTTGTACTCTTTGACCAAAATGTAGTGTGGTAATCGATTAGAGCCAGTTGTACTATCGATACTTAACACGCCACACTACAGCGCTCTATCGGATGCAGTAAAGAACCTCAGATATTCTATTACTTTTCATAACGAAGTAATGACGAAACTAAGAAGTAGCTGTGTAACAGTTTTACTGTTATACACGACGTATGTAGTGATTATTAGTAAGGAATTTACACACGACTTATAAACGAGCTACTCATTGTATAAGTATAAGACAGTTAAACATCTGTACATAGAGTTTTTATTAGTAAGGCCGTAAGTACCGAGAAAAATATCGTTGCCGTCATTATTGCACATATTAGACCGATGGTCTGTTGCTGGTTCCTGACAACGTTTCGGCCTTCTCCCCAAAGGTCTTCTACTGCTTGGTGCGTGATACTGGCAAAAGATATACTTTTATAAACTGATGATAACACTTATATTATTATAATTAGGGTTCTTCAAGATTAAGAGGTGAGTTTAATTGCGCATATTTTCTTCGTTTTTTACATAATCTTAAAAATTCTGGTACTGATATAATTAGGGGGCGGATGTTGATGAAAAGTCATCATCTTATTTTTCACATTAGGACGATGTCTGTTAAATCCTTTCTATGTTAATATCAACGTAAAAAAGTAATGTCTTATATTTTTTTTGCATTTTTTTACGTTTTTGAACTAATAGGTCATTTTTATATTTTTTTTCGACATTTATGATCATTTTTAATACTTTGAAGAACTTTTAAATCATTTGGAATGTATTTTACTTTCTTCTTTACCAATAGGTCTGTTAAATCATTTTCTAACCAAATAGGTCAGTAGTAATTACCTACTGAATAAGAGAATAACAATGAAGTTAGAGTTTTATAGTATGGATCAGACTATATCTAAAGTCCATCCTTCATTCCACTGAAGACTTCACTTCACACAACGCAAGTAATATAAAATGCTTGACAACAGCTTAGTTTAAGTGAGGATTTTGACCGCTACTATTCTTTTGTCGGTACGAGGGTGTCTTTAGAATTTATGTTTGGAAGAGGGAAAACTTTCACCATGTCCTGGACAGTATGTTGTGTCCTCAACATGGTTCGGAAGGGATGTCTACTGTAGTAGACAATATTTTTAACACAAAGATTGCAAGAATGCACGCTGCGCTCACAATTTGTTTTGTCATTCACACTCCCTCACCTGGAAGATCTGATAACAAAAGTGAAGCGCGGAAGGAGGAGACGGAGAATGAAGGCACTGACATGGACCACCCCTGATCAAAACACATTGTAAATCCTCATTAAAATCTTTAGTTTTCCCTTAAAACCTTCATTTTGTTACATGTTCTTTTCCTTTATCTTAGCCAAATTCTAGGACATTGCCTCCTCTCTCCGAGTTTGGTGGGCAGTCATTGAAACAAGGCGACTAATTTTAAGAAGTTGTGGTCAGAGTACGGTGAATAATATTTAAATGTCATTTTCCTTGAATTTTATGTCATTTTTTCCATTACTTTAAGGACATTTTAATGATCATTTTAAGTAGATTTTTAGGTCATTAACATCCGCCCCCTAGATATGATACACAAGAAATGAGACTTTTTCGCATCATCACCCATTGCCGTAACTTCACCATATTTGTTGTATGTATCCACCATTTTGTTCTTGTACTAATAACAGCCTCTCTTCAATGTTGTATACAGCAGTTCTGAGTTCGTTTTATGGAATATTTGACACAGTGTGTACGACGGAAAATTTGCTCAAGAACACACTTTCCTTCCGATACCTGTAGTGTCAAAATCAATAATCTGCTCAGTTAATATTGGGCGATCTTAGCACCTTCTGGTAACACAACCGCCAGAATAATCAGAAACATACTCGGGCCTTTGGAAGAAGAAGAACTAATGAAGAGACTAGTGAAGTGCTTTGTATGAAGTGTGGTATTGTATGAGGGGGGGGGTAGAAACATGGACACAACAACGAAGTGAAGAGAAGCGAATAGAAGCATTTGCAATGTGGATATGGAGAAGAATGGAACGTGTGAAGTGGACAGACAATAAGAAAGGAAGCTGTGTTGGAAAGAGTGGGTGAAGATGGAATATAGCTGAAACTGATCAGGAAGAGGAAAAGAAATTGATTGGGTCACTGGCTGAGAAGAAACTGCCTACTGAAGGATGCACTGGAAGGAATGGTGAACGGGAGAAGAGTTCGGGGCAGAAGAAGATATCATATGATAGACGACATTAAGATATATGAATCATATGAGGAGACAAAGAGGAAGGCAGAAAATAGGAAAGATTGGAGAAAGCTGGGTTTGCAGTGAAAGACCTGCCCTTCGGCAGAACACTAAATGAATGAATAAAGAAGAATTTTGCAACCTATATAACACGCGTTCTCGATATATAAAATTAACATCCATTCAAGATGTTTCAGCTTAATAAGAACACATTTATAATTTACATTAAACATTTTATCAGTTGAAATTGTAAATTAAACATCCACTGCACGTACTGTAACTTTTTACTAGAGGTGTCGATGATTGATAAGTAACAGCATGTCTGCGTGTGTTGCATTTTAATGAAGACAGAATGCAGCCTATTCAAAACTTACCAGCTGATAGACTTAACACAATCTGCCGCACGTTCCAGAGTTTGATAAAGGCAATTTTCACAAATCACTAACATGCTATCGATTACTAAAAGAACTGCATTTCACTAGTCAAGTTACAATTTCATAAAGATAATTTTACTATACTTCAAACAACTGCACAAGATTTATATGCCGTTCTAGTACATGTATTGTGAAACTATTCCGTTTACTTTGGCAATTTTCCCAAAACTACCACCATCAGTATCACCGGCGATTACTTCACCGTATCATATTCAGAGAACACCTAGTCTCAGCTACCGGAATAATAACGAGTTAAGAGAAGAATAAGCAGCAGTGGGAAATCCATGAAATTGACGCCAGAGACTGGAATCAGGCGTGGCGTATATAACATGTTTCAAAGGACGAATGAAAAGCAAATACAGGGACGTCATTTTATTTTTACTAACATTTTTAATATTAACCTGGCTATACCTTTAGAGAACCGTAAACACCGTTCGCTAATCCCTTCCACGACTGGAGTTCGATGATACTGGCGTAAAACACAAACAAATCACTTTACTAGGTATAGGAAGGAAGAAAATTAGTTCGTCCATTTACGTAAACTAGGAAATATCGTAATTTTGAGTTTGATAATTTTCATTAGGTTTTTGTTTAATCAAAATGCAGTATTGTATTAAGAATAAGTGTTTTTACTCACGAATTGAGTTATCCATGCGAACGTATTCATTATGCAGTGTATATTATAGGCCTACTGTCTACAGCACATTAGCGTACGATATAAAGAATGAAGTTCAATTGAAAAATAATCATAATATGAATATCTAAACACATTTTTGAAAATGATGGCCGTTCATTTCGATACAGGCTTCAGTTCTTTTGTGCATATTATCGCACTATAGACTATTGCATCTAATTCTAATTGCCAGTTTCGTCCTTCGTACTAGTAACTCACGTTGAAATAATTCTGTACCTACTCTATAAAAGAGTACCTTACATACTGTAAATTCAATCTTCACTTCTGCCCGACCCGCACAGATAAAATTACTCAGACATGCTATCTACTGTCCGTCCAAGTGGTTATGCCGCAGAATCGTAGAAAGAGGGGAAATCACGTGACAGTTAATTACTTAACGAGGCCCTTTTATTTAAGTTATTTTAAACAGTTGTATAATATTACGTAAACGTCCAATTCCTAACAGAAATTAATGTGTTCAGAAAAGAGCTAAGACAGCCCAGCTTTTACAGAGGGGCGAGCAGAAGCAGGTGAGGGAAATCGGGATGCGACGTAGGCAAACGGACAGTACCTGTGCGAAAATATGGTTCAATATTGAAAGCTCTTTCGTCACTGGAAAACGCGAACATATTTCTGGAACGTACTATACTCACTAACTCAGTGCTGTTTACTATATGCGACCTTGATTCTGTCTGGAGGACAGTTGGAACTTCATTAGTAGAAGGGGTGGGAGTGAAGTACATTCAAAAACTCAGGTACAATAAAAATTGAAGTAAAACTAAAATGATGTCCCTGTATAACTTTAACATTACAAGGACAGAATTTTCTAATTTTGTCTCTGAAAGCAACAAGATTATCATGTAGACCAGTCATGGCCACAAGAGGGGAATTATAAGGGCGAATGAAGATTCCCACCCTCCTCACGAGCCCTGGTGTGTCTTACCAAGACGCTCTCATGGATTCGATCTCGCAGTGGCGGAATATGTTGACCATGCAGCCGTGCACAAAAGAATTAATCTAACAATGGAAAAGCATATACTTTTTTTCAGGACACACAATATCTGATGTCTTAATTAAGCATTTTCAACAAATTCACTATCAGAAAAACATTTGGAAGAATGTGTTATATCATATGAAATTACATAGTTTGCTTCTAATGCAGGATTGAAATTAGATTTTTCTTCCAATTCCATATTGAAATCTTTCAAGAGATCCATATATAGGCCTATTTTGTTTTCTTGTCGTCATCTGAAATATAATATAAGCCTGCGATCTGCATTCGAATTAGGTTTAAGCATAACATAACACAGTAAACAGAGATTGCGTGAGAAATAAATCTATAAAATATAGGCTATATTTCTTTCAAAACCAATAATTCTGCATGAGTTTTGTAGTGTCTTGTGCGTTGTATGCTTTTATATTTTGTAACTGTTTTTTACAGTACCTACACACATTACATTTTATCATCTTTAAATACCTTGAAATAAGCATTTTCCCATTCCTTTCGAAACATTCGAAGCCTTCTTTTACCAGAAATGTCCATTTCGAACCCATACAATCGTACAGTACATTACTGACTGTATTACAGACGTTCAGGAGTAGTAATCAAACTGCGTTCAGCGCTTCATAACCGAGAAGTGGGAGTTACTTGTCATGCTCCTCTTGGCCCTGAGTGCCACAAATGCCCGAGGCTGATCTAGACTAAAGCATTAGGTTCTACATGATATGTACGCATATATTAAATAGGGAGAATGGCATATAGGTTTAAGTAATTACGAAAGGAATATGGTTGGTTGATTTCTAATGTGGAGTCGCGTCTAGCAATGAAACCATTAGTGATGTAGCTTTCCAATATTTGCATATGACGCTTTCTTCCGCTATCAGGGCTCTATAGGATACAAGGAGTTATAATCATCGATGATGCGAAGATGGAGTGGAGAAACACTGGGGAAAAGAACTGGAGGACACTGACAATAAATAGAGAAAATTCGCAAACACATTTGAGGAAGGCAAAGACTCATATAGAGCTGTACAGCCAGGAATTATGATAATGATGACTATGACTATACTGATGGATTTAGATAATTAAACAGTATTTACAGTTATGTTTTCTTCTTTCTCATCCCGCGCCGTAGCATCTTAAGGCATCATATCTATATTCGAGTTACGGAATGGACGCTGGTTCGAGTCCTCATGGGAAAGAGATTTGCTCATACAATTTCGGCCAGTGTATGGTACCGGTACCCACCTAGCATAGATAGCGAAATCTGGCTTCGTAAACCAACTATAACGGCTGAGGTGATCAGTCCAAGTGGGTTAAGAAACCACTTCAAGGCGCAGCTCCCCATTTCTCAGCTACACCTGTAGCCCTTGTACGGTATACTGTCCATACAAAATATGACAAACTTTCGTTGATAGAATCCGAAGAAATGAAAGCTTCAAAACTTCCCATATTCAGGTAAAGAAACTTTCGGCCAAATTTGATCACGTCTCTTATGGACACACAGTTCTTTTATGAAAAGAATAGAATACAAGGTATTCAGTCTCGAAACCGACGCACATTGCCAGAGTGGATGGTCACCGCTGTTCTAAGCAAAAGAATTCAACTGTACCATGAGACGATTCAACTTTGTTAATAAGATAATGGACTGAAATGCCAGTACACCGGAGCTATCGAACCAACACGGAAAATGCTCGGGTTTGACATCTCCGAGGTTCCTCAGGTGTTAGTTTTGGTTACGTTTCTGTTACAACTCGGTCACATTAACAAAAGTTGCGGAACGCGAATCATCATATTAAGTGGAGAGGTACTGTAGACAAAGAGAAGTATGCACAACGCAATATTTAGATCTACAGCATCGTATTGAACAATACAGCCCGGGTCAGCTTTTCATACCCTAAGGGTGAAACCTAGAAACCTAACAATTTTCCCCGCATTACTACATATGCTAGTGGATTGTGGTGATTTTCTAGTTTGCAGGATGAATTTTCTTTTGCCAACTTCGTTTCGAACTTCGATACTGACAAATACTACAAACGGTAGTGATTTTGTAACTGTTAATGTTGACAGCTGAGACAGACTGGAGTTCCATGAAATTAAAATTGTAGTGGATTTCTGAGCCGGTTGCTGGAAGCTAATGAAATTTGAACATAAGTAATAATTAATTAATATCAGTATTAATATTAATACATAATAGTTATTTTATGTGTTGCATTGTGGTTACAATTCAAGACTATAGTCAGGTAAGTGTAAATAAATATAACATACTTGGGTGTAATAATGCAGGTGGGTAATGAATAGAAATACCATTTAACATTTTAATTAATTTCTTTCGTGTTTAGATTTTTATTACAATAATGTCACAAAAGAGGAAAAAGCATGGCAGCGACTCCACCAAGAAAGCGTAAAGCGTGCTGTGAGAGTTGGATAACTTCTTTACTGGCGTTCTGCTCTTTCAGATTTAACCGAAAGAAGATAATGAAGAGGGAATAAAATTGTGCTCACGGAGACAGCAATTATAACTAGAACAGCAAAATTATTAGGAGTAAGTATTCTTAAGCATACATTTCATGGTTATATTCTGTTTTCGGAGTTAGTACAAACAAAATACATTTTTTGGTTAGGTCTCTTTAGTCAAACCAATGAATTTCATATTGCCAGACAAAGTACCTAAGATGTTGATCTATTTCTCGAACAGTTTGCTTACGAAAAAATATTACAAATTACTGAATTACTTAGAATATTCTTCCAATATAATGGTAAAGTACGGTAAGTAAATAAGTCATTCAGTACGTAGAATCGTGATTTTATTTTGTATGGTGATATCTGGTAACAGTTGGCAACATTGACAAGACGGCAATATTTGCTGTTCAGGAACTGTTCTTATGTGGCCCTCACTATACCTGTGAACAGGAGAGCATTTTAAAGAATGTCAGTATAGTGATTTTAATGGTAATGTGATTTAATATAAGTAAATGAAATAATTAGAATACAGAAATAGAGCTTTCATTATGGGGCCCTGTACAACAAAGTGCTTATATTTTGGGAACAAAACCGAATTTATCAATGGTGTGTACTCTATATGAACTCTTTTGCTTAGAATGATCATCCGAACACGTGTGGGTTTCGTGACGGAACATCCTCTATAAGCGCTGCGAAATTCTTGAGTAGTGTCATCATAAGCGTACCACGTTTGGCCAAAGTACCTACGTCCAGTAGGGCATTAGTTTTAATGGGAAGTCTCAGAGACACAAGAAATATCATTACAATACAACTTGTTTTCTCTTCGGAAATCAACCTAAAGGAAATTAAGAAATGGTGTCCTTGAAATGAATGCATTTTTTACTTATCACCCGAGAAGCGACATCTTATAAACAAATACGAATTGAAATTAAGGAACAAAGAAGGGCTCGTGTGATACCTTGACAGGAAGTAGTGGGTGTGCTGTGGAATGCTGAGTCACATGTAACTAGAAGCTCCCATCTCTGGAACGCGCCTTGCTTGACCTCTCGAAATGACATTCCGTCTGTCAACAGTTGCTTTCAAGTTCCCACGTCTGTCTTGACAAGAGAACAAAGAACCACATGGTTGTCAACCACAGTGAACTCTAGTAACCCGAGATAATAATTTGCTACGCTACTAGATGTGAACCAGGCTTCGTGGAGCGGTTATATCACTTCTCATGCGGCTCAAGTCGTGTTAGCTCTCATGATAGCAGAGCAACTATCAATTACGGAATGGAAGGCCGCGAGTTCCATCTCTGGTAGAGGATTAAAGTCTTCCTCGTGGTCACAACGTTAATAATGAATCTCGAAGATTATCCTCTGTAGTCTAGTAGTTACCTCCCTTCCCACTGGATCCAAGGTTCGCGAGTTCAAATCCGGCCGAGAGCGATAGATCTGAAGGGCGCTAAATCATTCCCTCCGAAAGGAGACAAAGCTGGGGACTGGTGTGCATTTGCGACAGATGAAAGACGTCTACCCTAACAGAGGTCTTCATACAAATCTATACGACTACATCTAGCCCACGTCGAAATTTGGAGGCAGCACAATCGGTCTATCAGTGCCTAAATGAAGGCCGGTTGGACCACCTCCACTTCTAATCCGTATCATACCATTAGTGGTTGGTGAAACTTACTTACAAATGGGTTTTAAGGAACCCGCAGGTTCATTGCCGCCCTAACATAAGGCCGCCATCGGTCCCTATCCTGTGCAAGATTAATCCAGTCTCTATCATCATATCCCACCTCCTTCAAATCTATTTTAATATTATCCTCCCAACTACGTCTTGGCCTCCCCAAAGGTCTTTTTCCCTCCGGTCTCCCAACTAACACTCTATATGCATTTCTGGATTCGTCCATACGTGCTACATGTCCGGCCATTTCAAACGTCCGGATTTAATGTTCGTAATTATGTCAGGTGAAGAATACAATGCGTGCAGTTCTGTGTTGTGTAACTTTCTCCATTCTCCTGTAACTTCATCCCTCGTAGCCCCAAATATTTTCCTAAGATCCTTATTCTCAAACACCCTTAATCTCTGTTCCTCTCTCAGAGTGAGAGTCCAAGTTTCACAACCATATAGAACAACAGGTAATGTAACTATTTTATAAATCCTAACTTTCAGATTTTTTTACAGCAGACTAGATGACAAATGCTTCTCAACCGAATAATAACAGGCATTTCCCATATTTATTCTGCGTTTAATTTCCTCCCGAGTGCATTTATATTTGTTACTGTTGCTCCAAGATATTTGAATTTTTTAACCTCTTCGAAGGATAAATCTCCAATTTTGTTTTTCCATTTCGTACAATATTCTGGTCACGAGACATAATCTTATAATGGGGTAGGGTGACAAGTTCCTTTCCCCCTCCATTGCATACATCGCTGACTACACTAGACGGCAATTCGGAAGGCGGATGGCTACTAGATGCGCCGTAGCCTCTATGACATGTGACGTCACACGCTTGAACAGGAGAACCAATCAGAATCAGTCAGTAACAAGTGCTTCTCGAGTTACTTTGTTCACGTGTGAGTGTTTTAAAACATCGAATAAGTAAAACTAACATATACTGTGTATGTGTAAGATAAATAAATGGATGGAGATACTATAAAAAGACAAGTACTGCACAGGCAGGCGCGGGAAATAGTGTTTAAGGTGTATAATTACTTTAAAAACATTAACGAGCAGAACTCTGCCAGGCATCATGTTGCTGGACGCAACGTTGCCAACGCGCAGGAGACGACTGCAGAAGCATGTGGTGTGGGTTTGCGAACCGTGTAAAGAATTGTTAGTGAAGGAAACAAATCTTTTAATGTGAGCGGAACTGCCACTTTTCGTTCTCCTGGAAAACATCCTCGTCGTGTAAAAACAGTCTCTGAATTAGATGATTTTAATAAAAGTGTGCTGCGACGTACAGTATTAGATATGCACCTTCGAGAATCCGACTCTGAAGAATCTGACGGGACTGATGAGGGAATCAGCGACTTCGATGAAAACCAGGTACTGAATATTTATTAAATACTAATTTATATTAAATGTGACCGAAATGTGGCAATATAACATGGTACTCGTAGTTATTGTTTTAGGGTATTTAACTAGCTAAAATAATTTGCGCCTAGAAATAGACCTAAATACAATTTCTACTTAAATAGTGTATCATTTTTTCTAGTAATACACCGTATACATTTCGTATTAAAACTGTGTGATATAATAATAATAATAATAATAATAATAATAATAATAATAATAATAATAATACCGCACATAAAAGTCTTAAAACTTGGTATAAGATTATTAATATAATGTAAGATTTGATAATGTTCTGATAAAAGGTTTGTCATGCTTGCAGTAATCAAAGGCTAAGGTCATTATCTTTTTAAAATTGAAATTCTCTCCTCAGCTACTTGTATTGCGCGCGCGCGTGAAGTACGATGTGGCAATGCTGTACATAGCCTTTCCCTCACAATCTGTCTCTCTCGACGCAAACGCTAGCAGCCGACCGCCTTCCGAACTGGCGTCTAGTCTAGCAACATATTCCACTAATCAGATTTCAGATGCAATTCTTCCTCCGACACATATCATCAAGTGAGATTTACTGTCTGATAATAGATGTACATATCAGCCAGAACCTCAATCAGAGGTGTTTCCGGTATTGAGAAGCACTTAGCTCTTTCCGACTGTCAATCAGTATAATAATATTAAAATTGTATAAATCACCTAGGTACAAACAACTGCACTCTCTACCGTTTCAAATTAAACTGAACTGCCACGCGTCCAGCTGCTACAATGGCTGGCGGTATTTTCTTTGAACTGAAGTATGAATGGATATTACTGAACACTGATACGGACTACTCTTATGACAGAGCGGCGAGATTTGCCTTCCTAACATATCGTAATATAATACCAGTAAGTTCTTTAATGTTATCACGTGAAACTCTCACGGTGAGAGGGCATAACATTGAAAAAAGTGCTATGATCGCACTGTGACACTATTATTGAAAAACTGTCCTTTTTCCGTTGGCGGACTGTTGAATAAATTTGAACTGACTGTTCTCAATGTTACTCATATCCTTTAAAGTCCATGTACTCTTTTAAAAAAGAGTTATGAATAAAATTTTAAAAAATATAAAAAAAATTAACAGTAGTAATACTGTAGTATAAAAGCCGCCCCCTCAAATCTGCCGCCCTAGGCAGCTGCCTAGTCTGCCAAGACTTAAATACGCCCCTGCATCCTGCTGGAAGAAAAGTGTTCCTTCCGGACATCGTTCTCAGACGGAAGGAACCATTACGTTTGCCAGGATGTGTTCGTAGACTTTTTCCGTAAGCCGATCGTGGATGCGTTCCAGAGATCCTCCCCATCTTATGACATCCATCCCCAATACGCGACGCTCACGCGATCCGACTTGTTAAGTCGTCCCAAGAAGCGTTCATCTTAACGGTGGTCATCCATATGATAAAATATGGCTGGACCATTGTTACTGGAGAAAAATACCTCGCTGGAAAATATATAATTTCTCCAATCGAAGTCCTGTTGGAGAGTAACATATGCTAGGAGGCTGGACAGTCCATCTCAAACGTTCCTTCATCATAGCTCGACGAAGCCTTACGCCACGCTCTAAAACATCTTCTCATGCCATCTTGAGTTCTGAGGCTGTTTTAAAAAGGTGGTTTTAAACTTCTTTTAATAACATGGCGTCATGTTCCCTTGTACAAATACGCGGCCAACAAGGAATTGGATGATTCGCAATTCAACATTCTCGAGAAAAAAAATTAGCCCATCTCTTAGCAGTTAACAAGGTGACTCCAATCACTCTGGCTGCCCTCGATGCAGAATAACCTATGAGAACCAGGGCAGTTAGGGAGTTGTTGCTATCTGCCAACTTCGAGAGTAACGATGAGACCGACCGTATACACGAGCATTGCATGGGAGAGTTGGGGTTCATTATTTACCAGAGTACGGGCATAGTCCACATTGTAAAACATACATACATACATACATACATACATACATACATACATACATACATACATAGTATTCGGGCAGGTCTTTCACTGCAAACCAAGCACTCTCAAATCTTTCCTATTTTTCGCCTTCCTATTAGTCTCCGCACATGATCCATGTTGTCTGATGTCTCCACATATCTAACTTTGCGAGACATATGATTGGAAATTTGTAATTGAAAAAATTACGATTGTCGGAGACTCGAACCTTGAACTAGTAGTATTCACTCGCTTTAGAGACTCATGCCGTAAAAATCTACGCTACTGAAGCTGTTAGTATCACATCGGCATAATACGTGGTCTTCTTGTTCTTATTCGCTTCCGTTTATTTTGTACTTATCAATTTTTATTGTTATTATTATTATTATTATTATTATTATTATTTCACTCTTGAGAGCTCCTGATGTATGTAGAATCAAGCTTTCATTCGACTTTATAATTTCATACCCTTAAAATACAGCAAATTTAAAGAGTTTAATAACTATGTGTCACCTGGTGAACTGGATCTTTGACAAGACGAGCATGCGCAATATCATGTATCTGCTTCTTCTAAATTGCCGGTGGCCCATTCTTCTTGCCGCGAAATATACGAACGAGATATCCCAAAAAGTTTCCATTCTTTCTTTCTAGCCCATTAAGTTCTATGATTTATAGATAGATGTCTCTTTGTAATCTGCCAGGTAATCTGTTGGCGAATCCTCGGCCTCACTACATCTCGCCAAAAAAAAAAATGTAAAAAAGTGTAAAAATTGTATTTGTAATATTGTAAAATTTTAACTTGTTCCACATCTTAATGCTTCATTGCTAATGTAAGATCTATGGAATATAATAAATGAAATGTTGGATTGTAGAGACCCCTGGCTGGAAAAATAAGAAATAGTGGGGGAAAAAAAGGACAGGAAGGATTTTGTGACCAATTTTTGTTACAGCAAGTTACATAGAATATTGTTTTATACTTTTAGCTTTATCTGCATTCGATAAAGGCAAAAAAAACTCTATTTTGGAACTGATCATTAAAACGTAGAATATAAAAAAGGGGAAGGTTAAGTTTCAATATACCAATATAAATTAATATAAAATCCATTTAACTGCATCTCAATAAATACACGAATTTCTTCCTCCTTTTCACTGGAACAATGAATATGTTTACAAAACTCTTTTACCATTTACAATTATCTTTGAATCGTAAAAATTCTCCGGAAATAAAACTCTCTCCTCATATTTGGAACGATTCTATGGCTCTACCTTGCCGCCATCGCTAATATCTTACTCATAAAGAACTAACGTCATGTCGGATCCATGACAAAGGAGTCCCACCATGTGCTAGTCTAGTCTGGTAAAAAAAAAAACTAATAATATTTTCAAAGTAAAACCTATAAAACTGTATAAACCTCTTGCTATAATTAGAGAAGTTTGTAGAATATCCTATTGCCTATTACTCTGTAAATATTTGGGCCCTTAAAGAGCGCCTACCTCATCTGTTACCCGCGTAACGAATAAGCTGAAGAAGTTGCCGATTCTGAAGGGTGCCTGTAGTCTGTTTCTGCATGTAAAAGCTACACATAAATTTTCAGGTTTGCGTAATGCGAATAGTAGATACACAAGGCGTTTATACTTTCTTATTCAAGTTCTGTACTATGTAGTTTTTTCTTTTATTGAAGTCAACTTCCTTCGTCCTTTTATTCAAACTAAATCGGTGAACCCAACGGTTTATCGACAAACCAAATTATTATCATGTTTGCCACCCACTTTAACTGTTTATCTTTTTTTCTGATTTATTTAATAATTGAAGGAAACTAAGATATGAAGTGTTCCCTCATTAATTTATTTCATAATTATTTGTTTTTATGCAATATTGTAATCATGTTTCGATTATTCGTTTTGCTTTTTTATCTTTTTATCATGTTTCTTATTACTTATTTTATTTATTAATTTTTATACTGATTTGATTTAATTTTCTCCAATACCCCGCGCACTTTTTTCCCAAATATACAAGTACAAAATACGGCTGCGCGGCCTATTCGAAATGAAGTTGACAATATTACCCGATTTTGCTCCTGCGCAACTTGTTACGGTGTAGCGAATTCCAATTCTTCCTGAGTGGGTATTTGAATTGTTAACATCGTTAAATGGTATTTCCATTAGCAGTACATGTGTCATAATCAAGTTCAAGTGTGATAAGTGTATAGTTTGTGCGTCTTATATTTAAAATACTGAAAATGAGTACCAGTAAAGGCATGAGGTTGCGATTCTTCATTTGGAGTGAAAAACTTAAATTACCAAAGATGCAGAGGAACATGGAAATCATGACGTGTGCTATTAATGTTGCAGGATATCGTGTGAACAGCCGATTAAGCAAGACAACTCATATGCCTGCAGTGCGTGTGCATCGAATGGATTTGAAATGCATCCTGTTCCAGGAGTAAATTTATTTATTGTTAACTGAACTGAATTTGTGTTCAATTTATTTTAATTTGTCGCCAATAAATTTGTTGAAACTGTTGTAATTAGTGTTTTTTTTCCTTTCAAAATTGGAGTGCGTGGTTTATTCGAGGGCGTGGGATATTCGAGAAAATACGATATGTTGTATTTGTTTACTTCAATGTACTGTATATTTGTTTCCATTCTATAAATTTATGTTAGGTTTGCTTACTCATCTTAATTTACTGTACGTATCTGAAGAATATTCATATACGAGTATTACAATAGTGTTGTAAAGTATTTGTTATTGTATGTAATTTTTGCTTCCAATAAAATCTTTGTAAAAAAATATTTTGTGTCACATTAATTATAGACTACTACTCTCACCAATAAATTTTATAAAGAATTTATTTTATTGCTATTTGTTTTTTATAAAACCATGCAAACAAGAAACCGAAAAACGTGGAGACAAATCATCTACGCAACTTCTTTTCCCCATCACAAATAGTCTATCGCGAGATTATCGGAAATCGAACCCCAGATTCGTTTTGGGAGGAGCCGTCATGCAAGGTGTGATCGGTGCCGAAGAATTTTAAACACCATGTAACGCGCTCATTCCTAGACCGCAGAGTACAATTTAGATAATTCCTACATGAACTGTCGTGTTATTAAAAGCAGGAAACTTTTTTGCTCTCGGTATCATAAACACAACCGAAAACCTTGGGATATTTTGCACATTTTATTATTTTATATTTTCGAGAGGGAAGACCATGTTGCCCCAAGGAACAATTACGCATTTACAGCCCGGTCTTTGTATTGAGGGCTGGAATAAAAAGTTAACGCTTCTCTGAATTTTGTTTACGGGCAGCGTAATCCGTTACAAAATACGCAAAGCTATTTTCTCGACATGGTGATACTTCTGTATCAGAACTATCTTCCAAATTTGATTCTCTCCGCAGTCAACATCCAAAACAAGTTTCTTCCTGTATCTCCCACCCCCAACAAAAAATAATATATACGCATAATATTACTAGGCTCCGTATTCCAGCTACCTAAAACCGGAATGAAGTTGCCTGATTCGAAGAATATATGACGTCACAGCGCAGGTACAGGTACATTCGTATACAAAATAGTTACGCATCCTCTGCCCTAGACCGGGCATAAATCACACAAAATTAGCCATAAATGGATCACAAATCGTGTGGAAAACTTCAGTAAAATATCTCGGAGTAACACTGGATAGACGGCTCACTTTCTCCGAACACGTACTACAAAAACTCAAGACTTGCCAATGCTAGATTGGTGGAGCTTTATCCAATATTAAATAAAAGCAGACATCTAAACATACACACAGCTTTAACTTTGTATAAAACATTAATTAGGTCAGTAATACTATATGCTTGTCCTGCTTGGGGACATGCACCTATTAGTCAGTAAAAAATAACAAGTTTTCCAAAACAAAATTTTAAGATTCATCACAGGACTTCCTAGAGTAACTCCTGTTAGATTGATTCATGAAGAACTAGAAATTCCGACAATTCAAGAATTTATTTCAAATCAAGCCTTCTGCACGTACACCAAGTCGTACAGCAGCACAAACCCACTAATTTCTTCACTTGGAAATTACAACCCTGCATTAAACAAACATAAAAGACCTAAGAGCGTACTCCACCCTCTAGCTTGGAACGACAACGTACAAGATTAATACCAACTTGAACACTAAATAACCACTTGACTCTACACACAGACAAGTCTATTAATGCACTAATAATGTTATTTCTCTGTTTCAGGGTCATCACATTGTTGGCAGCATAGATGCATTGTTCTAATTGTAAACACTTTTTTAATGTACCTTTAATGTATTTGTATTTTGAATAATGATTAAATCAAAACCTCCCACCTGAACATATTCCGACCACACTATAGCCAATTGGCTTGTCGTCAGCACGACATCTCATCCTGCTCTAGGTTTTTCCGTGGTTTCCCTTGAGCAATAAGACAAATGTCGGGATGAGCCCTAAAAGAAATGGGCCACGGACCACTTCCTTTCCCCCACTCTTTCTCTTCTACTATCACAAAGAACTTGCTAATTTCTTAGATACGAACCCTGAATTATGATAATAGGGGAACATAAATATATTGTAAGATCACAGGGCTAACGGCTTCGAAGCTGGGTACCTGGTTCTAATGAAGTGCACTGGTAGCAATCTAAACATGGGGGCATGAGATAGTTACTCTGCCTGCCATTAAAAATTCACTTCACTAAATCCCAAAGGTTAAAAAAAAAAAAATCTGCCCTCTTCCTCTAGGAAGTCAAAACCGAGGCGCAATTATAGTGAATAGTCTTATCGATCACTGCTCTTACTAGACGCATTATTTAAATAACTACATCTCTGTGGGTGATTGAAGGTTCATTGCAGAGGTAAAATACCTTAGGTAAGACGCTCAAGCGTGTAATATTGCAGGGCATAGTTGAAGATATTTGAACTAATATTTCCACTGTCAATATAGGCCTAAACATTACACAAAAAGTGTGTAAAATAAACGTAAAAGTGACAAAAATAGTGCACTGGAAGGCACTGCAATACCAAAAGGCACAGAAAGTGTGTTGAACGTAATCCAAAAACACCAGTGCCATCAAAACCTGAAAATTATAAGATATTAACTCCACGTTTAGAATGGATTTGTGTAGCCTACCATGCTATTCAGTGCCAATATCCCAATTAATAAATTAAATAATCTACATTTTAGAAAATTTCTAGAAAAGTATAGCCTATAGAAAATTAGTGGGATTTCAGTGATGAGCAACATGCAATATCCTAATGAAACACGAAAAAATATCAGACAATAGGAATATCTTGTACTACACCATGCACCAATAACGTGATGTGCTATTGAAAGAATTTCTTGCAATATAAAATCATCTCTAGTGACATCGGCATAATATGTTCAAGTTCCGTAATTTATGAAGCACGTTACTATTCACTACAAAGATCACGACGAAAATGATAGATATGTACTATTATAGTAGCCTACCTACCGTACCATTTATGGCCATCGTGTAGAATCCATTCGTTCTACGTTGTTCCCATTTCAGTCGATACATATGTACTATTACAGTAGCCTACCTATCGCACCATTTGTTATGGCCGTCGTGTAGAATCCATTCGTTCTACGTTGTTCCCATTTCAGTCCATAGATATGTACTATTATAGTAGCCTACCTATTGCATCATTTGTTATGGCCATCGTGTAGAATCCATTCGTTCTACGTTGTTCCCATTTCAGTCCATAGATATGTACTATTACAGTAGCCTACCTATCGCACCATTTGTTATGGCCATTGTGTAGAATCCATTCGTTCTACGTTGTTCCCATTTCAGTCCATAGATATGTACTATTATAGTAGCCTACCTATTGCATCATTTGTTATGGCCATCGTGTAGAATCCATTCGTTCTACGTTGTTCCCATTTCAGTCCATAGATATGTACTATTACAGTAGCCTACCTATCGCACCATTTGTAATGGCCGTCGTGTAGAATCCATTCGTTCAACGTTGTTCCCATTTCAGTCCATAGATATGTACTATTATAGTAGCCTACCTATTGCATCATTTGTTATGGCCATTGTGTAGAATCCATTCGTTCTACGTTGTTCCCATTTCAGTCCATAGATATGTACTATTATAGTAGCCTACTTATCGTACCATTTGTTATGGCCATCGTGTAGAATCCATTCGTTCTACGTTGTTCCCATTTCAGTTCATAGATATGTACTATTATAGTAGCCTACTTATCGTACCATTTGTTATGGCCATCGTGTAGAATCCATTCGTTCTACGTTGTTCCCATTTCAGTCCATAGATATGTACTATTATAGTAGCCTACCTATCGTACCATTTGTTATGGCCATTGTGTAGAATCCATTCGTTCTACGTTGTTCCCATTTCAGTCCATAGATATGTACTATTATAGTAGCCTACCTATTGCATCATTTGTTATGGCCATCGTGTAGAATCCATTCGTTCTACGTTGTTCCCATTTCAGTCCATAGATATGTACTATTACAGTAGCCTACCTATCGCACCATTTGTTATGGCCATTGTGTAGAATCCATTCGTTCTACGTTGTTCCCATTTCAGTCCATAGATATGTACTATTATAGTAGCCTACCTATTGCATCATTTGTTATGGCCATCGTGTAGAATCCATTCGTTCTACGTTGTTCCCATTTCAGTCCATAGATATGTACTATTACAGTAGCCTACCTATCGCACCATTTGTAATGGCCGTCGTGTAGAATCCATTCGTTCAACGTTGTTCCCATTTCAGTCCATAGATATGTACTATTATAGTAGCCTACCTATTGCATCATTTGTTATGGCCATTGTGTAGAATCCATTCGTTCTACGTTGTTCCCATTTCAGTCCATAGATATGTACTATTATAGTAGCCTACTTATCGTACCATTTGTTATGGCCATCGTGTAGAATCCATTCGTTCTACGTTGTTCCCATTTCAGTTCATAGATATGTACTATTATAGTAGCCTACTTATCGTACCATTTGTTATGGCCATCGTGTAGAATCCATTCGTTCTACGTTGTTCCCATTTCAGTCCATAGATATGTACTATTATAGTAGCCTACCTATCGTACCATTTGTTATGGCCATTGTGTAGAATCCATTCGTTCTACGTTGTTCCCGTTTCAGTCGATAGATATGTACTATTATAGTAGCCTACCTATCGTACCATTTGTTATGGCCATCGTGTAGAATCCATTCGTTCTACGTTGTTCCCATTTCAGTCCATAGATATGTACTATTATAGTAGCCTACCTATCGTACCATTTGTTATGGCCATCGTGTAGAATCCATTCGTTCTACGTTGTTCCCATTTCAGTCGATAGATATGTACTATTATAGTAGCCTACCTATCGTATCATTTGTTATGGCCATCGTGTAGAATCCATTCGTTCTACGTTGTTCCCATTGCAGTCGATAGATATGTACTATTATAGTAGCCTACCTATCGTACCATTTGTTATGGCCATCGTGTAGAATCCATTCGTTCTACGTTGTTCCCATTTCAGTCGATAGATATGTACTATTATAGTAGCCTACTTATCGTACCATTTGTTATGGCTATCGTGTAGAATCCGTTCTACGTTGTTCCCATTTCAGTCGATACATATGTACTATTATTATATTTATTTTGACATGGGACCTTGGTTTGGCTCTTTGTCTACCAATAAGCAGCCAATAATTCTCCTCATAAGACCATTTCTTCAGCAGTTTTGACTCTCTATTCATCTCTTTTAAAGATGATCCGTACCTCACTACTGCAGGGCTACCTATCTCAAAGTCTACGTTGCCAAAATATATATTTTAACCTGGAGTATTTTTTAGGTATGTTTTCAAACAGAATTAGAAGTATCTATTAGTCTATTTTTTTACGGATTCTACTAATTTTGTCAATATCTAATTTTATATATTAACATAAGAAATAGCAAAGATATTTTAAACTTTTTTTCTCACTTTAATACATTGCTATATTTGTAAAATTTGCTCCTATTGGGTTTCCTGTCCATGAGAATATGATTTTCTACTTTTCTGTAGGTATTTCTGACACAATCGTTTAGAATGTTATTAAAATTATATAGTGGTTTCAGAAGTCCATCTTCTGTCTTACTACGGCGTCAGATTTTACTCTATTGTTTTATTCAGACTTTATTTGATAAACTATGAAAAATTACGTAATACTCGTACCTTGGTAATGGGTATGCTAATATTAATAGTAGCGTCAATTTATAACCATTCAAATTCCATTAGATCTCTCTCTTTACATAACTCTCTCACGAAATACTCTACTTCGATTATTTGGAGAGCCCATAATAGGAAGTTCAAGTCCTGCCGAATGTGTTAAAAACAAAATCTGTGCCGTGAATCGACAAAATCTTCCTCTTACTACACTTTGTTATTTTAGTGTAAATCGGTCATTTCCTTGGCCTACAGGAAGTGGTGGGTGTGCTGGAGTCACTGGTCCACCGGAAGTCCACACCCTAACCACTTGCTCGATGATGCCAAAATGTTTCCACTCCCACCCACGGAGGATGCGGGGACTGGCAGAACCGGCCGGCAGCCACGATGGTGGTCCGCGAGCGGCTTTATGTGCTAACCTTGCGCACCCGGCCCGTCCGTCCGTCCGTCCGTCCTACCGTGAGCGACCCAGTCGCACAAGACTACTTCTCTTCGTCTTTCTTTACATCCTTTCCCTCTTCCTTTCTTTATTCTTCCAGTCTTTCTTTCTCACAGTTACTTACATTGTTGTTTACTCGACGTTATTAACTTCATAATTTTATAAATTAGGTCCTTGCTTGATTTTTTTTTTTCACTATCTAGCTACTTTTGCAGCTTCGTCAGTTATTTTTGCTTTTATTACTTCTTTTCTCTTTGTTAATTTCTTCATTTCTTCGTTAGTTCAATAGCTCTTCGTTATTTCACTGATTCCTAATGGATATTGGACCTTGGTTATAAACAAAAACGAGAACGGTTAGCATGGAAAGATTGTGTTGCTTGATAAATTCATGTTTGGTGATAAAAATTTCAGCCCATTCTATTTTGTGAAATTTTTAAATAAATAGTGACAGAAAAGTAATTCAATTTTTATAAAATGAGTATCGGACGATGATAAACTACCCATATATTTTTTTAAATTTTATAAATTGAGTATCGCACGATGATAAACTACCTATTTTTTAAACAGTTTTTTTATAAAATGAGTATCGGACGATGATAAACTACCCATATTTTTAACAATTTTTATAAATTTAGTATCGCACGATGATAAACTACCTATATTTTTTAACAATTTTTATAAAATGAGTATCGGACGATGATAAACTACCTATTTTTGAAAGAGTTATTCGACAAGGAAATTTATGCAGATGCAATGAATATATCAAGCAAGCATTCCCTTCATATGCCACTATAAAAAACTTGCTTGCGGAATTTAATAGAAGAAGAATGGAGTTAAATATGTACATTGTGTTAGAAGACCTGTTTCTGTAACCATTTCAGAAAATATCGATACCGTGCATTACATGATTTTGGGGAATTCACGAAATGGACTCAAACGTATACTTCCTATATACATGACTTTCACACCATACATCATGACTTGGCTATGAGAAATTAGGCCTACCTGCTAAATGGTCTCTAAATACCAGAACGCTAATCAGAATCGACTCAGAGTAACAATTTCTAAGTCGCTTTGCTGCTTTTTTTTAAAAAGGCTCTGGTAACCTTTTGGATCGTATTGTAACTATGGACAAAACTTGATCCATCATTATGATTAAAAAACAAAGAACAATGAAAAAAATTGAAAATTTCTAGTTCTCCCCGCCAATAAATATTCGCGTTCAAAAATTGGTAGGAAAGGTTCCTGCATTAGTTTTTTTTTCTGGGGTGGGAGACAAAGACGAAGTAACTATAATAAGACTACTTAGAACAAGGTAAAACTGTGATGGAAACGTATTCTTTATTATTAGCTGAGCTTCGGCAAAAAAAATGTGGAGAAACATCGTGGTGAAATTTCTAAAGGTGTGCCATTCTTTCTAGACAATGCACCTGGTCACAAGTCCCTGACTGCTTTGCATGAATCGATGAAGTTGGTTTTATACTAACCGCATATTCGCCAAATTCAATCCTCTCGGACTATCTTCCTATTTCCGAAATAAACAAATACAGTATTGAAAGGAATGAAACAGTAATAATTAATTTGAAAGGTGGTTTGCAGACAAAGACAAATATTTCTTTAAGGTTTACAAACCTAATATTGCTTTAATGACGATTGAAATAAGCGTAAGTATAGCGTGAACGGTGATTATAGTAAATAAACAAAAGTTTTGTTTTGAGGTACAGTTACTTTTTTTCAACTTAAGCAGGGAGATGCACTATCACCTTTATTTTTAACTTCGCTCTAGAATATGCCTTTAGGAAAGTTCAGGATAACACGAGGGTTTGAAATTGAACGGGTTACATCAGCTTCTTGTCTATGCGGATGACGTGAATATGTTAGGTGAAAATCCACAAACGATTAGGGGAAACACGGGAACTTTACTTGTAGCAAGTAAAGCGATCCATTACAGGTTGCCATTGACAAAGAGTACCATGATATAATAAATATAGAGAAATGTATTGAGGCTTTATGAAACATATTTTTGTTGTTACAGTGAAAAATAACAAATTGAAATAGATTGAAATACAAGATAATATACGAAGTAACGTCAAGAAGATATGAATTAAAGTCATGGTCCATGTATGTAATGCCTGAAAAGAGCTATTGATCTTTTGCGTGTTTGTTTTTAAAATAATGTGTTTAATCTGTAACTACAGTCAGTGTATTGTTATTAGCAGGGAAAGGATTTATATGTAAATACATATTTACTTATAAAGCTAATATAATTTATATTTTGCATTATCTTTATGTTTCACAATGTGTAGGGTTGAAAAATCCTACTTTTATTTTCCATATTTTTCCATATTTTAGAGTTTAGTACATATTTTCGTTAATTTCCATATATTTTCCATATTTCATATAAAACAGTCCATATTATATTAGGTTTAACAATAAAACAAAACAAAATTCCATTAACTTTTAAAAATACATTTCAACAATAGAGATTTAAACACATGTTCAGTAATCCCTTTAACATCAGAGTTATTTGAAAATTAGCAGTCCTATCAACAATGGGAAAGTAAGTTACAAAACTGTATTAATTTAATTTAAAATTTTTAACAGACTTCAGTTGTGCAGCTCAACAGTTAAATGCCAGTCAGAGTACACATAGGTTCAGTTTTGTAAATCATACTATAAAGACGGTAAATATGCCAAAAGTACGTCATTCAGTCAATTTAAAATCAAAACTAACAAGTTACATTTCAGAATTTAAAGAAGATGGTTTATCAACTGACAATAAAATATTATTTTGTAATTTGTGTCAGTGTGCAGTATCATCTACACAAAAGTTCCTGGTGCAACAACACATTACAACTAGTAAACATCAGGCCAACAAACAACTAAATTCCAAGCAGAGACAATTGTTTTTAACACAACCAACAACATCGAATGTAAGATCTGAGTTTAACATCGACCTGTGCCGTTCTCTCATCTCTGCTGATATTCCTCTCTACAAACTAAAGAATAAGGTCTTCAGGGAATTCCTTGAAAAATATACTCAACATACAATCCCGGATGAGTCAACACTTAGGAAGACGTATGCTCCATCCATCTACGATGAGACAATACAGAAGATAAGAGATGAAATTAAAGATAGTTCAATTTGGGTTTCCATTGATGAGACTCCCGACAAAGAAGGTAGACTTGTTGGTAATGTAGTTATCGGTTTGTTAAGTGAACAATATTCTGAACGAATTCTTTTACATTGTGATGTTCTAGAAAAGTGCAATAACAAAACTATAGTTAAACTGTTCAACGAAGCTATGGGTATCCTGTGGCCAAAGGGTATTATGTACGATAATGTGTTATTCTTTATTAGCGATGCTGCCCCTTATATGGTCAAAGCTGGACAAGCATTATCTGTTGTATATCCTAAATTGACTCATTTTACTTGTGTGGCGCATGCATTTCATCGTGTGGCAGAAGTGGTCAGAGACAATTTCCCTAAAGTAGATTTGTTGATTTCATCAGTGAAAAAAGTATTTCTCAAAGCTCCCAGTAGAGTTAACGTGTTGAAAGAAATGTACCCTGAAATTCCATTGCCACCAAAGCCAATTTTAACTAGATGGGGTACATGGCTAGAAGCAGTTGAATATTATGCCGAACATATAGACTCTATTAACAATGTTCTCCTTGCATTGGACTCTGAAGATGCAGTCTCAATTGATACTGCGAAAACAGTTACCTGTGACATAAGTGTGAAGAATGACTTAGCTCACATTCAGCATACATTTTCATGCATCATAAAAACGCTCAAAAGTCTCCAAAATAGGCACCTTTCACTATCTGAAAGTTTTGAAATTATAAATAGTACTGTGGAACAACTGAATCGTGGTAGAGGTAAAGTTGCAGATGCAGTAAGAGCTAAGGTGGACACTGTACTTTCAAAAAACCCTGGATATGAAGAACTACAAAAGGTTGTTGCTGTGATGAGTGGTGAATCAACAGTGAAGATTAACTTGGACTTATCCCCAGCAGACATTGTGAAATTGAATTATGTACCAGTTACTTCTTGTGACGTCGAACGCTCTTTTAGTCAGTATAAATCTATCCTCAGAGACAATAGAAGAAGATTCACTTTTCAGCACTTGAAAGAAATGTTTGTAACCTATTGTTATGGTAACAGACAATAAAAATTGTGTTTTGTTGAAACTACATTGGAAGATAAGGTACGTCCATTATATTTTTTGTTTAGTTTGATTAAAATGTACCAATATTTAACGTACATAGTCATTTTTTTATAATTTTAAGTCCATATTTAATTCCATATTTTGGTAAAAATCCATATTTAATTCCATATTTTGGTAAAAATAACTACATATATATTTACATATTTCATATATTTTTAGTCCATATAAATCCGTTCCCTGGTTATTAGTATCTCTTTGTTGTTACCTATTACTTTAAAAAGAATGTGTTTAACTTGTCATTTTAAGTCAATTTTTCTACTATTCCTTTACTGTTTACATTTGTTTTTAAATCTTTTGTATTGCCCCTACTATTATATAATGCCCTTCAAGAATTTCGTTATTCGTTAGTTGTAAGTCATTACTTGTCTTATTATTTTAATTATTGTACTTGTTCCTGAATCACGTAACTTGTAACCGTAAATCATTGCTTGTAATATTCCTTTATTACTCTTAACTGTTCCATTGTTCATGAATTAAGTATTAATTTGAAAGTGAAAGTCAAACTTTGTTATATTAATCTACTATTGATTATATTTTTAAGGTCGTGTATTTACTCTGAAACGGTTAGACATTCTTGTATATATTTTGCATTGATTATTCCTCAAACATCTCATTAATCTTTAACAGGATCCATTCTTTCATTAAGGTGCATTCTTCTACATAATTCATGTGAATTGTAACGGTGACCACTATTTTATATTATAAATTTACTATTGTTTATTGGTTATAAAATATGTATTTTGATGCCAACTATAACCCTAATATACCTCAGGGTGAAATAGGGTTTATTAAATTGGATAATAAAAAAAAGACAAACAGACCGAATATGGAAAACAGGAGGTAAGGGAAGAAATGGTAGAGGAAATTTCCAGGGACTGAAAATTCTGGTACTTTCCTCGCTGATCTCGATACAGCATTTCACTAGACCGTTCGTTCTTATATAGAATAGAAATCAAATAAATTATTTGTTCGTAATAAAACGTAGGGTACATGTTCATGGCATTTCAACTCGTATTCCGGACAGGTGCCCGCGCTTCGAGGAAGGCTCGGGTCGCAGGAAGTACCCACCCAGCCACGTGCTTCCCTTAAGCCTCCCTGCAAAAATGTCTCCCACACGTGCACGTGATCGCCGGCACCACGTGACAGTGAATGGCGGGTGGGGCGTCCAGCAGACATGGTCCAGACTCCGCGGCTCTGGAACAACAACGAGCCAACTCCAAGTGGCAACAGTGGCTGTGGGAGAGGGTCATTGCGCCAAGCAACGAAGGGAAGGAGAGTTCTTTTCAGTCGGGCTACGGATTGATCCCGGACGAGACCTTCTTATCCGCAATTCTTTATTCAACGTTCTTTTCCAACTATAGAAAGACAGAAAGTACGAACACCGAAAGAAGAGAATTACGTGAAGAAAAATGAAAGGGCGAAGAACGAGAGAGACAGACACGCTTCTTTACGCGCAATTCTTTATTGAACGTTCCTTTAGAACTACAGAAAGACAGTAAAAGTATGAACACCGAAAGAAGAGAATCACATGAAAGAAATTAATAAACGAGAAAAGAAGGACGGGGAACGGAAGAATCGAAAAATAAAAAAACGAGATTGAAAATAACGATAAGATGACTGAGGACCCAGGTTCAAATCCCAGTGATGGTGCAATCGTATTTGTGATGTACAGAACCAGGTTCCTGAGGGTTTTCGTTAGTGTTCTCTCGTTTCCCTTCATCATCCCACCTTCATTCTCCATTTTAATATTCATTAAGTGTCGGTGTGATGTATTCTGTTACTGGCGTACAGATTGCACCAATCTGAGGAGGAGTAGGCCTAATACGCTTTCGGATTGATGTGAAAGAGCACTCTAGTGGACTTCACTGGAACCTTAAGCCTACATGGCTCAATTGACAGACGATACCCCAGATCACATATAGATTGCTCATTCCTATGTTAAAATCGGTTGCACTTTGAAGAAAACAACCGCCAGGATCGCCACCCGTCCGCCGTAAACGAACACGAGATGGCAGTACAGTCGCTAATGCAATTCAAATAGGAGTTATGACGTGACTCCTTATGTAACAACTAGATGGCAGGTGACAAAAGTTGTTACCATGAAAGCCTATAACGCTGAGCAATCTGGGTATATGATCTAAGACAGCATTTCTCAAACTATGGTCCGCGGACTACCTATGGTCCTCGAGGTCTGCCTTTGTCGTCTTTCAAAAAAGACAGAAGAAAAAATACAATTCAAACGAATTGCGTATCTCTCTATAGCTTTAAATCTCAGAGTTTGGAAATGACATATGGCAATTGAATTTCACTTTTTCTCCCAGTACTGCATTTTATGAAATTTATTACTCTACCCGTCTATCGACTTCCCACTCTACTCTCAGCAACAAAAGAGGGATTTAAAGCACTATATACGTGGTGTTTCTCTACATCTTTTCCCTGCACATCTGGCGCCGCGCCTGTAACCCAGCCAGGGACTACCCGAATTCATAACGGAGGACCAAAGTACCAAACCTTAATTCAATTTTAAAATATAAGTAGGCCTATACTGGCACTAAAATATGCTACGAAAGTGATAAATTTGCTTTCGAAGGGAACAAGAGTAAGGTGGTCCGCGGAACTGTTCTGACTTTAAAAAGTGGTCCCCACTTCAAAAAAGTTTGAGAAACGCTGATCTAGGACGATACCACACAACTGAGTTACGACCCAGATCACGATCTAGGGTTACGATACCTACAAAGAAAGCAGTCATTCGCCTATAAAGAAAGCAGTCATTCGGACTTCAATAAAACACTTGTAAGTAAAGAAAAGGAGTTGTAAGGCACAAGTCAAGAGCCTGCCTCTAAAAAAAATACATGAAGAAAAGAAAGATATTAGAAAGGAAGGAGAAAAGGGAATAAAAGAGAGAAGAAACATGGAAGGGGGAAAACTAGACAATGAAAGACACTACGTAAGAGGAAAAAAAGGTGAGAAAAATTTGAAGGGAAGGCAAAAAATAAGGTGAGCAAGAAAAATAATGTCAAAATATAAAAATAGAAAAAAAAACACGAAGTAAATAGAAAGCAGTGAGTTAATTAATCAATTAAGGGAAGAAAGACAAAGAAGACACGAATGAAAAACTATTTGATGTTGGTAGGCTGTAACGTCCAAACAGATACTCATCGCTGCAGTGTGAACTATGCACTTTCTATTATGTACATACACCAACAACGCTATGACAGAGGAAACCCAGTTGTTTGGTTCATAATGCCTTTAGATGTAAGACTTTTCCACCTCTTATCACACTCATCACTTTAGCGTGGTCTTCTCTTCACAGCAACCATATTATGTTAATGCAAGGTATAAAGAACAAGAAAACCCGTGACCTCGGAAACGAAATGATCTTCGTGATCAGAACATGCAAATCAGAGGTATGTGGTTCTAATGCTTTAACAATCATAGACTGCTTATCAGATCGTCTGAGGTATTATTAATTCTTGTAGAAAATCTTCCACGTTTTCTCTGAACACAATTGTTTATTTTACGCCAGACTTATATGTATAGGCCCTAATTATTGTTGTGCTACCTGCAAGACAATGTATTTAATAATATTTCTGTCAATACCAAGATAATAACCTCAAATGTTAAAAAGGAGCGCAGAACACATACGACATATCGTATTTACTCGAATCTAATGCGCACCTCAATTGTTAAAGGCTTGAAATAAAAATAAAACATACACATACACATACACATACACATACACACACACACATTAACTGGTGAATGTGATGTGCAACTGCAAGGCAGGTTCGGAATTTAATTTTACTTTACCTATCTACATTTGTCTCGATATACCACGGGCTGTAGCCACCTCATAAGCTTTACCGGTACTTCCAATTATGTCATTAGTCACAGAGAGCAATTTTTTCTCTTTTCCTTTATGCATTTCAAAACCTCTTCGCCTACGTCAAGATGTCTTTCTTTTCGTGGGCATGCGAACTTCCTCGTCGCTTTAGAAGCAAATACAGCCATTCTGTGGTGGCGCCATAATCGAATGTTGATCTCTGCTACACTGAATTCTCTTGCAGCCTGTATGTTTCCATGGTTTTCAGCATAAAGTATCTTTTGTTTGAATCTGACACCCTTCGCTTTTTGTTTTCTGGATTCGCCCATACGTGCCAAATGCCCTGCCCAGTGGTATTAATGACGGTGGTGATATTAGTTGTGGCGGTATTGATGTATATATAGTATAGTAAGGTATTTGGTGCTAATGGCTTAGAAGTGGTGAGAATAATTGCAGCAGAACTGGTGATAGTAATAATAATCGTGGTGGTCTAGATAGTTCTAGGAAAGTTGATGGTGGCAGTAGTGTGATGGCATTTTTACTTGGTTGTTTAACGACGCTGTATCAACTACTAGGTTATTTAGCGTCGATGGGAGTGATGATCGCGACTTGAGGACGAGGATTCGCCGTAGATTACTTGATGTTTGTCTCACGGTTGAGGAAAACCTCGGAAAAAACTCAAGCAGACAATCAGCCCAAGCGGGCGTTGAACCCTGCCCGAGAGCAACTCTGGATCAGCAAGTAAGCGCCTTAGCCGACTGAGTCACGCCGATAGCTGATGATCGTATTCTAGGAGACGTGGTGGTAGTGGTAGTCCTAGGAGAGGTGATGGTATGATGGTAGTAGTTTTAGGAGTTGATGGTAGTTCTACGAGAGGTGATAGTGATAGTGGCGATGGTAGTAGTTTGGTAGTTCTACGAGAGGTGATAGTGGTAGTGGCGATGGTAGTAATTCTAGGAGAGGTGATGGTGACGATGGTAGTAGTTTGAGGAGGTGATGGTGGTAGTTCGGTAGTTCTAGGAGAGGAGATAATGGTAGTGGCGATGGTAGCAGTTCTGGGAGAGGTTATGGTGGTAGTTTTAGGACAGGTTATGGTGGTAGTTTTAGGACAGGTTATGGTGGTAGTTTTAGAAGAGGTTATGGTGGTAGCTCTAGGAGATGATGGTGGTAGAGGTGATGGTGGTAGTGGCGATGGTTGTAGTTCTACGAGATGTTATTGTGGTAGTTTTAGGAGAGGTGCTGGTGGTAGCTCTAGGAGAGGTGATTGTGGTAGTGGCGATGGTAGTAGTTCTAGGAGAGGTTACGGTGGTAGTTTTAGGAGAGATGCTGGTGGTAGCTCTAGGAGAGGTGATTGTGGTAGTGGCGATGGTAGTAGTTCTAGGAGAGGTTATGGTGGCAGTTTTAGGAGAGGTGCTGGTGGTAGCTCTGGGAGAGGTGATTGTGGTAGTGGCGATGGTAGTAGTTCTAGGAGAGGTTACGGTGGTAGTTTTAGGAGAGATGCTGGTGGTAGCTCTAGGAGAGGTGATGGTGGTAGTGGCGATGGTAGTAGTTCTAGGAGAGGTTATGGTGGTAGTTTTAGAAGAGGTGCTGGTGGTAGCTCTAGGAGAGGTGATTGTGGTAGTGGCGATGGTAGTAGTTCTAGGAGAGGTTGAGGTTATGGTGATAGTTTTAGGAGAGGTACTGGTGGTAGCTCCAGGAGAGGTGATTGTGGTAGTGGCGATGGCAGTAGTTCTACGAGAGGTTGAGGTTATGGTGATAATTTTAGGAGAGGTGCTGGTGGTAGCGCTAGGAAAGGTGCTGATGGCAGCACTAGGAAAGGTGCTGGTGGTAGTGGCGATGGTAGTAGTTTTAGGAGAGGTTATGGTGGTAATTTTTGGAGAGGTGCTGGTGGTAGCTCTAGGAGAGGTGCTGGTGGTAGCTCTAGGAGAGGTGCTGGTGGTAGCTCTAGGAGAGGTGCTGGTGGTAGCTCTAGGAGAGGTGCTGGTGGTAGCTCTAGGAGAGGTGCTGGTGGTAGCTCTAGGAGAGGTGCTGGTGGTAGCTCTAGGAGAGGTGCTGGTGGTAGCTCTAGGATAAGTGGCTCATGGCAGTGGTGATGGTATTGGTAGCAATTCTAGAAGAAGCGTTGGTTGTGGGAAAGGTAGCAGTAGGGATGGCACAAGCTGATAGTAGAAGTAGTAGCGATGATAGAATAGTAGTAATAGCGGTGGTAGTAATATTAGAAGGTAGTGGTAGTAGTACGTATTACTTACTTACAAATGGTTTTTAAGGAACCCGCAGGTTCATTGCCGCTCTCACAAAAGCTGGCCATCGGTCCTTATCCTATGCAAGATTAGTCCAGTCTCTATCATCATATCCCACCTGCCTCAAGTTAATTTTAATATTATCCTCCCATCTACGTCTTGGTCTCCCCAAAAGTATTTTTCCCTCCGGCCTCCAAACTAACACTCTATTTGCATTTCTGAATTCGCCCATACGTGCTACATGCCCTGCCCATCTCAAATGTCTGGATTTAATGTTTCTAATCATGTCAGGTGAAGAATACAATGCGTGCAGTTCTGCGTTGTGTAACTTTCTGAATTCTCTTGTAACTTCATCCCTCTTAGCCCCAAATATTTTCCTAAGCACTTTACATATATATACATAATATACTTGGACTTCCCCAGATGGTTTGACACATAACCGAATAGATCACATCTTGATAGTAGTATGTATTAGTAATAATTTTAGTCTGTTATTTAACGCCGCTGTATCAACTACTATGTTATTTAGAGTCGACAGAACTGGTGATAGAGAGATGTAATTGGAGAGATAAAACCGCCTCGGAAAAAACCCAACCAAAGTAATATGCTCAAACGAGAATAATCCACGCTCTGGACCAATGGACAACGCACTACTGTCTGAATTACGCCGGTGGGTAGTAGAAATTAGTATTCACTTTAATAACACTGTTTACAATAAAGATACTATAACTTCAAACTACATGTCAGATTTGGCAACACTGACTTCTTCTATATTACATAGGTCAGGGATTCTCAAACTGTGCGTCGCGACGCCCTGGTGCGTCACCGGTCTTTATCACGGGCGTTGCGCCAATATGGCAAAACTAAAATCTACAAGTATAATGTATAAAGAAGTACAACATACAAATTTTCAGTAGTCTACGTGTACATATTTATTTAATCCAATGTTGTATCTTTAAATTTAAAAGAATACAAGCTATTAATGTAAAATACTATTTTATTAAAAAATATCACCAAATCGAATTTCAGTTTTTTTTTTACAGAAACGGGGCGTCGTAAGGAGAAAATGTGACTTGTGAAGGTAGACAGGTCTCAAAAAGTTAGAGAACTCCTGACATAGGTGAAGCTGATCAACTAATGAAGCTTACTTCCTTTCGTAAACTAACCTAAATTTAAGTATTTAGAGCACATACTAATACTCAGAATTGTGTTGCGCCTGTTATGTCCTCAGTACACTTGACTGATTCATTGTGTTGCTGGACTCTGTATCAGGTTTCGAGCCAATGAAGTGTTACTTCCTGTTGTTATCGGTTTCTGGAAGCTCCAAAGAGCCGCCCGGAATCCGAGCGTTACCATGAATCATCATGGCAACGCGAAGAGAAAAATTCTTGATATAATGACAGTAAATACACTTAAACACAAACTATTTCCATATAGAAATACTGTACTGTGAAGCAAACTGAAAACATTTGATTTCGGTGCATTTGTTCATTCCGGAAAAAGAAAAAAGTCTTTAACGTAACAAAACACTTTAGTTTCTCGTTACACGAGATATTAAAAGAAAGTATTGCCACATTAAAAAAACAAACCTAGATTTTCACGGAAGAACACCTTTTGTATACATACATTAACCCTAATCTGCCTGGTTTTCTGACATGTGACGATTTTTGTAATATTTTCAATACTTGTTCAAACTTACGTCCTTATTATGGAATTAAACTCGGTTTTGTTGAGTGTTGAAGTGATCACTGGAGCAGTGTAACACTCTTTGGAACAGTTGGAACAGGTTATTTCACGAAACTGTTTCGTACTGAAACAGTTTCAATTGTGAAACAGTTTCAAAAAAACTGTTCCAGCTATTTTTACCCATCTCTACTTGTTACAGTAGTATATGCACGCCCTGATGGTAAGAACCGACTATCGTTTAGCAACTTTCTGAGGTATCTGGATATGAAAATTTACCCATAGGGAATGCCCCTTCATCCTGGAGTTTTTCCCATAATAGATCAACCAGTCTGAAGTGCAAAGGGCTTCTGTCAGCCCTTCAAAAACAGGAAATATCAAGATAATGTGATCGACAGTTCAGAGGACGCTAATAGCCAAGTGAATAAGCACAGAGCTACCAGTCATTGAAGAAAAAGATAATACAATAAAAACCTACAATTAAATCGCCATTATCAACATTAGGCTTAATGTCGAAGAACACAATGACCAAAACTTTGTTCTAACATAACAGAAGACGGTTCAGAAATAACAAACAATTCTATAGCCTACACTGACTTCTGAGAGCATTTAAAAACTGTATGGCAGTTTCAAGAAGACTGCATATACACACTTCTGGTGTATGGAGCTCCGAAGAGATCAAAATATGCACTTTTGAAGGACTGTATCTCCCAAAGTCCTAACTTTGTAAAGATATTGTACTGCTTATTAATTAACTGGAGGTAGGAAAAAGAGAAACGGAAATGGCTTTTGCGGTGTATTTTTTATTTGGTTATTTAACGACGCTGTATCAACTACTAGATTATTTAGCGTCGATGAATTAGTGATAGCGAGATTGTATTTGGCGAGATGAGGCCGAGGATTCGCCATAGATTACCCAGCATTCACCTTACAGTTAGGGAAATCCTCGAAAAAAACCCAACCAGGTAATCAGCCCAAACGAGGATCGAACCCGCGCCCAAGCGTAACTTAGACCGGCAGACCTTAACCGACTGAGCCACGCCGGTGGCTTTTGCGGTTTATGTTAACACGATGAATGTAACAAGTTCCTTAAAAATCAACCACTAAATAACCAATGAAAAAATTACGCTGAACCTAGTTGGCAGTAGGCCTACCTACAACTGGCTATGGACTGGAAGATCTTGGGTTCAATCCTGGACGGTAGAGGTACTGTTGGTAGTGGCGGCAGTAATTTTCTTTGTGCCAAGGTTCACTCACCCTCCTGTCAATTGAGTACCGGGTCTTTCCAGGTGGTAAAACGCAGTCAGAGAGTAACGCTGATCACATCACTTCATTCTAATGGCGAGGTAATGAAAACATGGATACCTTTCTTTAAACTGAAGCTCCATAACACAGCACTACTATATTACAAAAAAGGCGTACTTTCAGTAAACTCGTGCTACATTTGAGGGGTTTGGGGGAAAAACCAGGCAGTTCCAATTCAGTACTTTTCGAGATAATGAAGAAAAACTTACCGCAAACAATAAGCACGTACAGAAGAGGCTGGTCCAAAATGATTTATAACTGTGAATGTAATTCTTGGAACTACTTGGTTCTTCGACCGAACGATAGAGCGTATTTTTTTTTTGTCCTTTGTACATAAATAACTCAAAAGTGAAAAAAATTGGAGCTGCCTGGTTTTTCTCCCCAAACCCCTCATTTATTCCGGCAGATGAGAAACAGGAGATCTGTGCTGTGCGCAGCTGCGTTCCGTCCACATTTTTGCGACTTCTCTTGATGGGAGTACAAATCATTAGTGAACTGTTCGGTGTCCCGCTTAGAGGGATCGAGAAATAAATGCTCACCATTTAAAATCAGATGAAGATATTGTTTTGATTTACATCTGACAAAATGCACAAACTGTCCAAGTTTATGGACCAATGGTTTAAAAACAGATGCATGCGCATGCGCATTAACGTTTATCGTGGAAACAAACCTGGCGCCATTCATTAGAACATTCCGTCATTGGACCATTCTTCTTCATCGAGGCAACAGTCACAGGGAATGTGTATCTGAACATGTTGCAGAACTTTTGTTGTTGACCAACTCTTCCCAGAATTGGTTTTTCAGCAACATGGGACTCCACTCCATTACTATGGAGCAGTGCGTGACTTCTACAGACGTGGACAAATTATTAAACTAAAACGTTTTTCTTTGAAACAATATAATTCGTCATATCAACTATCAGTATAATTCACAGAGTCTCTAATGTTGTAAATATGATTGTTTACATCTTCTGGTATATTTTTACAATGGTTAAGTATATTTTGTCTGGCTGTGTTGGTACCACTGGTGTTTTAATTATATACTTCAGAAGATATTCAACATTCTGTTCTCACATGGCCTGCAAGAAGACCGGACATGAACGAAATTGAAAATGTGTGGTCTATACTGAAGAAGAAAGTGAACAAAATAAGGCTTACAACAAAACATGGACTCATTTAAGCACTGTCTGATATCTGGCTAAATGATGCTGATATTCAAAAACAGTGTCAAACTTTGGTTTCCAGCATCCCTGACAAAATCAACGCGTTAATAAAGAATAAGGGAATGTTCACAAAATATTAGTAAACTCCAGACTCAAGTTTCTATTCACTATTTCTGTGCAAAATACATTTTTGGTCATTATTTCTGCCGCTAAATACAGCTTTGTTGCACATATAATTATTTTAGTCTAATAATTTGTCCACGTCTGTAGAATGCAAACTTTCCCAATAAGTTGATCAGAAGAGGAGAACCCTTGCCTGGCCACCTAGGACAACCGACTTGACGCCCATTGACCTTCCTCTGGAGTTTTGTGACAAGTGTTGTGTACCAATGTGATACAGCTGACATTGAAAAAACTGAGACAACGCGTTATAAATGCAGCTGCGCTAATCATCCCACAAAAGTTATGGAACGCTTGGCAGAAGGTTGAGTACCTTTTGGATGTCTTCAGGTTAGGTCGAGGCGCACACATCGAGTTTCACTGACCATTCTCCGAAACTCTGACAGTTTTTACATCAAGTCATACAAAAAGTTATGTTATAAAACCATTATTTATACTTTAAATTAGCACTTATTTCTCGATACCTTCAAGCGGGACACGGTGTATGTATTTCGGACACGAACTATTAGTATCAAATACCTGTACTCTATGCAGATATTGTGTATCGAGAAAATTCCGACATCACCTCATTTCTATTTCAAACCACCCTGCAGACGGTAGTCTCGTCATCTTGCTATGCAGCATCTTGGCACACACAAGGCATGTAGATCCGTGACTGTATTCTGAAGCAGAGGAAGTGCCTCAAACTCCGGCAGACGAATGCGATTTACCGGATTTATGATTCCGGTGGTCTTCGCCACGACAGCTGCTGGCGGATGCTTGGACCGTGACGTAAGCGCACGTCGCGAGACAGACATGTCTTCCGCCTGACCCATCCCGGTCAAGGTAGCCTCTGCCGGCATTCCTTTTGCTAGTCTATTTAAAATATTAGTTGTGGAAGGTGACAGCATCTTGAACTGCTTTAGCATTGGATTCATTGTGTGAATCTTCTATTACATACAGTATAAGGACCAGCTGTTCTCCGTTGTAACAGCCATCTGTCAAAAATTATTATGAAAACTCTTTGGAAACAAAATAAAACAAAGCCACAGGCGTAGCTCAGTCGGTTAAGACGCTTGCCTGCCGGTCTGAAGTTGCGCTCGGGGGCGGGTTCGATCCCTGCTTGGGCTGATTACCTTTTTTCAGAGGTTTTCCCAACCATAAGGTAATCTATGGCGAATCCTCGGCCTCATATCGCCAAATACCATCTCGCTATCACCAATCTCATCGACGCTAAATAACCAGCGTCGTTAAATAACCAACTAAAAGAAATAAACAAGTAGTCTCTCCAGATAGTACGTTAAAGAGTGGACGTCGCCCGCGTAAAAATTATACTCTGCTGAAGTCTGTTATACTGTACTTACTTTTAATCCGGATGTCAACAAAACAAATTGTAATCATCCACAATCGACGGCTGTGATTGAAGCAATAACGACGGATATTGGTAATGCCATGTGACAAGGTATAAGTACTAGATCATTAAAATGGCGCACAAGCAAATAAAACTATGATCGCTGTAAGATTAGGATTACTTTAACTAATAAATAATTCTAAATTAATGAAGCTAACCTTACATTACGGTCGCAGTATTTGCTTACTTGAGCGGCACCAGCTGTGTGGAGACACTAGTGGCATATGTGACTAACCTCTTCACAGTCCTTGGTCTCTTGTCACTTAGCTATCCCCTCACCTAACCTTGTCACATTCCGAGGTCCCATATCACTTATCTATCCCCTCATCTAACCTTGTCACATTCCAAGCTCCCATATCACTTACCTATCCTCTCATCTAACCTTGTCACATTTCAAGGCCCCATGTCACTTAGCTATCCCCTCATCTAACCTCGTCACATTCCAAGGTCCCATGTCACTTACCTATCCCCTCATCTAACCCGCGTCTGTGCCTAAAGTGCTAGAGCGCTGGTCTTCCATCCAGGCGACCTAAGTTCGAACCCCAGCCTGATCATGATTAAATTTGTGTTGGACAAAGCAGACGTTGCATAGGGGTTTTTTTTTTCTTGGAGTAATTAAGTTTCTCTCTCTTATTCCACTAACACTTTTCATCCCCACTCATTTCATCTATCGTCTGCAATTGTCGTTGTCTAGCGAAATGTCCGGAGACAGGTTTGAACCCTACAACTGACACCAATCAGGCATCATCTATGAGGCAACTAAGTTAAGAAACAATGGGGTAGGGTGACCAGTTCCTTTCCTTCCTCCAGTGCATATATAGCTGACTAACGTAATCTATGTTAAAATTTGCGGTGCTATGACTCATCGCACTCCTAGAGTTTTTTTATAATTACTATTTCGTTTATATGACGCCATTTCCTTTTCTGCCAATGAAGTGTAATGAAATTTTGAATTCCAACCAATCATAGTCATACATCCCAATAATTTCTGCAGCTCGATTTATCACTATCAATTTATCGCATGGTCGTTCTTTTGTTTAGTCAGTGTCGCCAACTGTTTCCACGTAAGTCGATGAGCATTGTACTAAATAAAGTGCGAAATACTATTTCCATATCTACATCTTCATCTTCTAATTCCATGTCCATTGTATCTAAAGAAAATAACACTCCTTCATAACAATTATTGGTCCTTTAATTAATATATTAATCAGGTCATTTGTAGTTATACTATAAAATGTTTAAATTAAATTATGATTTCAGCAGATAAGCTGTTATAATAACAAGAGAAAAGCGCTGTGTAATTAACATTTTTAAACCTGTATTTCGCTTTTCTAAAATGGCATTACTGAATAACATTCAATTTCTTTACTGCAGTAACCGTTATTCATCTATTTCGACTTCACAGTGTCTGAATAGGTTAAGTATTCATAAATATACAATAGCCTAATTATTAACATTTTGTGAGCGAATTTTAGAGATATATTATTTACATTTTTATTTTATTCACGAAATAGTCCTAATAAATGTCACTCGAGGTCTGAGATTTATCGGCAAATCTCAGACCTCTTGTGACATTACTATAGATCATTTTTCTGCAAGGAAAAAAAAAACATCGGAATGTTCATAATCAACATCGGAAGGAAGAAGAATATACATACTGTACTTCTGAAGCTTGTGAAATCTGAAGCTTCCCTTTCTCTCATTTCTTTTTTCCTTGACATGAAGTGACAACAGCACATTTTACATCCCCATACTCCTCCTTGTGACGTTCACATTCCAACACGGCGGAAACTATAGAAGACAGCAGCTATGTCTAGATGACAAAATGGCTTATTAATGGTATTACCTAAATCTAAAACATTCCTAATACAGTAGTTCATTTCGCTTCAGGTTCCATAAAGGCTACGGTCCTTGAAGATCTTTTGTGTCCCAATTTTCTATTTTGTTTCCTGTCTTGTCCTCCAGAGGCCTCTGCACTCCCTACGAGATTTTGGACCGCTAATAGAACTGTTTTTGATAGAACGACGAACATATACGTAGCCAGGTTTAGCCTGAATCAGGGTTCTTCATAGTACCGCAAATCTATGAAATAGTACAGTAGTTTTACTCTCTTATCTAAGGAAGCAATGCAAGAGTTTAATACCACTCCTAAAAATTCATCGCCTTTTGTCGGGTTTGAGTCTGCAAACTTAGGATCCACTGGCAAGACTGATAAGTCATTAGACCACCAGGAACGCGTTAGTACGGTACAATAAATTCATGTTCCCTGTCAGTAAGGTTAGGATATATAAATTATTTATAAGATCCACAACGAGGACAAACATAATTAAAAAAAACACAACGTCTTCCAACATCTCAGAGGAATATTTTAAGAAGTTGCACAACAACAATTTTGCGCGACAAAATAAGACATGAAGATTAAAAAAGGAAAGTAATCTCAGAATCTGTACATGGATAAAATTAAGAAGTAAGTTTTTGTCTTTGTATGTTTCAAGACATAAAAATACATATAGTAGTACATTATGTCAAAGTCTTTCTCCATCGTCCAATCCTGTCGTTGACTCATCCCGCTGATGTTCGCCCCTCGAAACAAAACAGAATTTAATGACTCTGAATTTTAAAAAAGGCGTGACCTACATACAGTATATTTCTTTCTCTGTATTAAATTCCCTACACAGATGCAAGCATTACCATTGTTTTACTGTCACTGAAATATAATTTTTAAAAGATTCAAAGTTCGTATTTGTCTATGATGCCAACTGGGATTGTTGGCTGTTTGCAGTGTTCTGCTAGAATTTCTTATTTTCTGAAGAGATGAGCTTTCCGAAAGTAACAACTATATCATAGATTAAGGAGGAATGCAATGTTCAATTCTCTGCTATATAATGACATGTATTCTTAAAAACTAAAAGAAACTATAAAGCCAGTATGTGTAGGCATAAATAGTTTTATGATTGTCATAAGGAAATGTATTTGTAATAAATAAGCAAAAAATGTTTACGTTTAAATTCTAACATTTCGAAGATAATATTCTAATTGTAAATACAGTAGTTATGCTTTCTATATCATAGATTAAGGAGGAATGCAATAAGAAATTCTCTGCTTTTCAGTCACTAATCTTTCAACATGAATGAAAATTTCTTTCAAGTGTGAGAAAATGACTTAAGATGTGATATTGGTTAAGTACGTGAGCGCTGTTATACCTGATCATTTTAGTTAATGATCCATCCGTTCAATAATATGAAAGAATTTAATGCATAAGATAGTCATGAGTCAATAGTAAACGTCAAAGTTGCCTGTCTGTAGTAATAATGGCACTATCAGAGTGACCCCTGTCCAAGTTCAAGGTCACCCGATATCCTCCCGTCCCCGTTCCCCTACGCAGACTCCCAGAGAATTACTTATGAATGGGATATGAATGATAGAGTTAATGTATGCCAAGGACAATGACCTTCACTCCGGCAGCTTCGCATATGTCGGTACTGTAGGTTGGCCAAATGCCGACAGCTTCTATTGTCAGCGGAGTGAATCTCAGGCCCTGATGTTATGAGATATTAACTTTCCGTTTCCAAATCCCTTTCAAGTGTTTCCTCCTTGGTTACAGCACTATATTATTTACGAGTCTTGATTTCATAAATCAGTTCACGATATGTTATGAATCATTTTTAGTAGGTTATTTTACGACGCTTTATCAACATCTTAGGTTATCTAGCGTCTGAATGAGGTGAAGGTGATAATGCCGGTAAAATGAGTCCAGGGTCCAGCACCGAAAGCTCATATTGGGTTGAGGGAAAACCCCGGAAAAAACTTCAACCAGGTAACTTGCCCCAACCGGGAATCGAACCCGGGCCACCTGGTTTCGCGACCAGACGCGCTAACCTTTACTCCACAGGTGTGGACTGTTACATATCATACATAGCATTGTGCAAAACACACACATACACATACATACATACATACATACATACACACACACACACACACACACACACACACACACACACACACACACGTGTGTTTGGCAAAGAAAACAGCTATATTATGAAACAAGTTTATGATGCTATGCTTTACGGCATGAGTCTATTTTTTGGGAACGATCGAAGCGAGTTTTCTAATTCTGATTAATGCAATAAATGTGTAGCATATAAACGTGTTTCATACGTTATTTTTTTGTACAACAACAATATAAAACAATTATTAAAGAAATCAACATCAGATTTGTAATGATGGGTAGTTTGATATCATGGTCTATGAAGAAAGATGTTGCTATGACAACAATGATGTATTAAATATTACGTCTTATTTATACATTATAGTAGTTTTACTCCTTGGATACGAGATATATAAAAAAAATATAAATTACGCCCGCGCGGGAATTAGGGATTTATAACATGCCGAAGGGCCTATAGTCATTAGTATACCTCTCTAACGCTCACTTTATGTTAAGGGCGACGTCTAAGTAGTCTTACATACTTCGGCAAAATGAACTTTCATAGTTCGGCCTGTAATAGGTTATTCAATCTCTAAATTTTCGTGATTTTGTAATAATATTTTTTACACGGTCGTGTTTTTTGTTGTATTTACAGCTATTGTTGTTAGGTCTTGAAAGTTAGAATTCCCACACAGAAACTTGTTGCTAGGGAAATCATTTTTCACAACATAAAACTATATTGAAATAGACCCATTACAGTGCACTTATTGTTACTTAGTTACCATTACAGTGCAGCTTTGCGAAGGCTTTGGATTTAATATTGCTCTATATTTCCAATGCAAAATATATTGTATTTGCAATTTTAAAAACGATCGTGAAAAAAATGTACAATACACGTTTGTTAAGTGCATTACAAAATCTAGGAAAATGAAAAACTCCCTCTGCTCGTTTTTCAAACTTCTCCTCGATTTTGTAAAAAGCACATCCCAACCTTGCATCATAATATACTAATACGTGCGGTCATGTGTATTTCTTTTGTCGCGGTTAGTTTTTATTTCATCAGCCAGTTTCTCTGCACAGGACGGATTTTTTTCAATCCATATAATTTTGAAGATCACAAGACAAAATATCAGAAAGTGAGTGACTTTCTTTCTAGATATCAGATGTTATATTAGCATGATTGTGTGATACTTTTCGATAGAGTTCTTGTTCTTCAAGACGTTATTGGTTTTGTAATTAGTAAGTGGATGTTTCTATATTATTATTATTATTATTATTATTATTATTATTACTTAGTTTTTATTAACCATTCAGACCTACTTCTGTTACACATATTTCATAATTAGGGAAATTCCTTATCCATGTCGTTTCCGTGGCGGAAGACCGTTTAAGGTATATAACTCAGGACAAATTCAAGCCAAAGGACACATACTGTTCCTAAGAAATGGAGATAAGCCCACATTTCTCTGCCGATAATAGAAACCGACTCACCTAAGTTCCGTAGCAGGATAAGCCACTACCTCAAAAGACAGGCATTCCAAAATGAGCACAGGAGTGAATCAGCCTTGACTCTGATTTGGGGAAGGATTCCAGACGTTCTCAAGGAGCACTAGACATTCCTGTCATGTGGACAAGACAGAGAAAGAACATCACGTATAACATCTACATAGCAACCGAGGAAATTCCAGCTAAACATAGCAACATTCTTGTCAAATCGCCTCCGCACCCGCTGTTTAATTATGAGACCTTCCCCGAATATCAGTGGCGGTTTCTGGCAGATTAATGTTGGCTCTTGTTACTGAAAGTATTTTTTTGTATGTTCACTTTCTTTTTCCATGGAGTATAGAAATGAAGTAATAATTCTCAAGATGCTAAGACAAGCTATCCTATTACAGGTCCCGAAAGGCTCGTTAGGTAATGGGATCTCAGGACTCCCACCTCACGAGGCAATCGAACATCCTGATGCTCATTTTGTTAGAAGTTGAGTGAACTGGTGCGGCCGGAAGAATTAGATCAATTGCAAAATATACGACTACATTGGTAATAGAACCCGCGGAAATATATATTTTCGGCATTTTTGTTAATGAAATAGTGACTTTTGGTATGCCGTTTGTCTGTATACAGCGGCTTCTCCAAATCAATTGGACGGATTTTATTTATAATCAGTGTCTACTTTTTAATTCAACTGAAAATCAAGTACAGCCATTTTACTATACAGGTACGGTCCTTTATGCAATAAACTTAACAAAATAAATGACCACTTTTATTCTTCGAAGTCAGTTCTAACGATTTATTTTTATGCAAAAAAGGTAAAATGGCTAATGAAATTTACAGATCCGTGTCTCCAAAAATAAGTGTACTGGATAAATTAGTTATTTACGTAGCACACAAAACAAGAAGTGGCATTAGTACACGGTTGAAGTATGTTGTTGTACTGTAACATATGGCTTTTTATTTGAAACTTAATCCATTATAAATGGCATCTCATTACATAACGAACATTAAAATATGGTATAATAAACACAAAACTAAACATTAACAAGATACAGATCATCAAATTGAAATATAAACCATAACAATTGAAGAGAAAAATTAATTCATTTTGCTCCTGGCAGTCCAGTAAACAGGTGATAAACTTCCTTGATTTTGCCGGTTGAAGTGTGTTCCAACGGTCTTTTTAACGGAGACCACTTGTTTCTGAATTGGCTTTTCAGGAAGCAGTACTGAACTTCTATATGAGCCAGCAATAAACAAAGAAGGCTTCTTTTGTTTTAAAAGTAGGAATTTTTATGCCTCAAGTATGGAAATGGTAGAAGCAGTATTCTACAGGTTTTATTACCGAAATATTAAACGTGTACGAACCTCCAGCCGACATCTTATAACAGTGCAGTATTTCCTCAATTGCTGGTGCTTTAGAAATGAATATAGTGTTTTTATAAAACTAAATTATAATAATGTGAAAGAAAAACAGAGCCACATAAATGTTCTTCAGTTATTTCAATTGTACAGTAGTGGCAAAAAAACCGGACCGACCCTTGTAGCTGATTTCAGAGCCTTGTTCACTCCAGAGCACGATAGACTGGTAACTAAGACTTTCGTGGTTCGAATCCTGCCTGGGAAGGAAATTTTTTTTGTTCCTTATTCAAATTTATTCCCAATACTTTTCGATTGCAGCGATATTTTACTACTTAATTAACTTATTATTCCCAGAACATGAATTTTACCAGCAATGGAAAAGTATTGGGAATAAAAGTGAATAAGGAACAACAAAAAGTTTCCTTCCCAGACAGGATTCGAACCACAAAAAGTCTTAGTTACCAGTCTATCGTGCTCTGGGTGAACAAGACTCTGAAATCAGCTACAAGGGTCGATACGGTTTTTTTTTTGCCACTACTGTACATCAATTTAAATTGTACTACGTATCCTTTCGATATGCCTTAATTTCTTTGTTCGAAACCTGTTTATATTTTTATTTAAATTTTACTGTGAGCTATTCTGTGTTGTAAGGCAAACCCACTACGTTGGTTCACACTAATAAAATAATATCCTCCGACCTAACCTATCGGGGCTTTTATTTCTGAGAAACTTTAAAAGATAAAGAGTACAAAAATAAAATAGGTCTATACACCCTGGAAGAGATTTAAGAACACTATTCACGAAAACATCGCCTTCATTTACTCCGCGGAAACTGCGGTGAGTAGTGCGACATTTCTCAAACAAGTGCGACGAAAATTTGGAATAAGAAAGCAGTATTGCCATCTTCTTTTAAATTTAGGTGAGAAAATGTTTTAAATGCTAATGATTGGTAATATTTTACATTAATAGCTTGTGGCATGTTGAATTACCGACATTGCGCAGCTTATTACCGATAGCAAGCTCTCTGCGAGCTGCTCGACCGAGAACCAAGTTGCCACGTTACGATTTCTCAACAATCTATTTACCAAGTATAATGCTCAATGATTAATTTATTAAGGTACTGTGTCAGTGGGTCTTGTGTTGCACTTCAGTGTCTCCTATTCTATTGGATTAGTAACTGATTCCTTATACGAAGAGATTATATAAATTTATAAACTCTACACATTCTAGCGAATGTGCAAAATATATATACGACTTTCCTTCTACATTGCGTAGTATGAATAATAGTATAATTACACTGAACTATAAGTCTCCTAGGTTGGTATATGAGAGAGAAAACAACATACAAGTTATACATAAATATACCGTAAATTGAGATGAGATTGTGTCAATTTTTAAAGTGAAGATTCTTTTCATCAATGGAGCAAATTGAAAAGTAAACGTTTGGGAGTTGCTTTCTATTCTCACTGGAAGAAAGGTAATTCGTGGATCTCAACTAAAAAGGGCTTTCGAGCAGTCAGTGGACGCAATCCATTAACTGTAATACAATACCTGTACGTATTCTCCCTGATAGAACTCTTGACTCAATTTTTGAAGATGCGACAAGCAAGAAACGCTTTCTCACGTCTTGGGTTTCTGCCATCATGGAGAATTGCTCCGAATCAACAGACATACAGTAATACGGTTCGTTCTCTCATTGCAGCTTCAATCCGTCAGAATGCTTCCTATGAGGTTTATGAGAAGTTTGGTTGCGTCTCTTCTGATGGCTCTACTAGATGTGCTGATATCATAATTGAACGGCAGAAGGATAAGGGTGACATTCTAGATCCCACAGTCCGTTTCGAGACGCATGAGCAACAGCCGCAAGAGGCGTGCCGTGAAAAACAAGTCATATATGGGCCTTGTTGGCAGCATCTCGGAGCACAATATCACAACACAAACTGGACAGTGTTTGGGCTCATGGTAGGTGCCCGTGGCATGATCCTCTAGAAACTTTAAATCAACTTAAACAATTTAAAATTTCTGCTGCAACGATCGGTGCCATAGGGTCTCATGTGTTAAAATCATCCTTAGCTATATTAGTAATAATTTATATTCAAGAAACTTTTATTGTAAATGATTTCCTGTGTTTTCTCATTATTTATATTATGTTTCTTTTTTCAAACTATTGTTCTTTTTCTTTTATCACATACATAATTGTTTTTAATTATTATTCATTATGAATGGATTAGTAGGCCGATCTATGAACCCTTATTTAGGGCGGCTTTTGTTGTTAATAAACTAATTTCGCTCTTTATATATAATTTAATAGAAAGTAAGTGGAATAATTCTGAAGCTATGATTGAAATAACTATCTTAATCCTTTGGCGTTTTAATTATTGCCACTTATTAACAAGTCACATGTGAGTATAAAAAGAACTTTTGTATGGCACAATTTCATCCCATGACTTGGGGTGGGATTATGCCAGTTTTTCAGTAAATATTCTCCGAAACAAATGAGTTGCCATAATCTCACTTCACTTTTCTAACAGGTAAATGCTACAGTTACAAAATTATTACGCATTTTCAAAAAAAAATTATTTATTGACTAAAAACTGAACAAAATTCTCCATGCAATCATATTGAAAAAAAAAATATCATTGTTTACAAAAAAAAAAGAGTCTGACAAAAAACAATCACAAACTTAAATATTGCTTTCTGATACTTTTCCTTTTATTGTAGACCTGATCAGTGTGAAAATAAGTAGACAAGACACTGCAGAAAAAAGCATCACATCAGGACAAAGACTGTATAATTCTGACAAACCAAAGGCGCAGGTGCACAAGAAAATTCTTCGTTAAAGAGCAATGTTCCGAATTTATCTGACAAGCAGAATGCTTTTTGCTTAATCGTGTCAAATCGTGTTGGACAGCGCTTTTGTTTTTTGAGCGATAGCACGTTTCAGCGTTTTCGAAGAAAAAAAAAAAAAAAAAAAAAAAAAAATTGTGCTATACTGGTCTGCGCTCGGCCTAAATGGAGTCAAAATGGGGGATGAATTTTTAATGCACCAACCGCCACTGCGGAGCATAAGATGGAATAGTGTATAATATGGAATGCCCCAAGTTTGGAATTTCAAACAACGTCTTAACAAGTAGGGAGAAATAGACCAAAATTACGACTTTATTTAATACCTCATCACAGGGCGGCGGTGTGTTTTCTAAATACGGAAGCAACAAATTTGAATACGGCAGGACACTAATTGCTGCCACTATCGACGTCAGCGGCAAATTGCCCTAAAACAGGACAGGTAAACACATTTAGCTGCAAGCGCACCATAATTCCACGCCAAAGGCATATAATTCGGTGACATTTTCTTCAAATATGCTCTCAAAATACAGGTTTTTATAGTCATTATACGCTCTAATTGGGTTAGACATCGCTTCGAAGTTTCTTGAGCTGTTTGAAGACATTTTCCGCTGCCAGAAACTTTTATTATAGGACAGTCTTCAAGAGTACATGTTAATGGTTTTTCCTATATTTTAAAATCAGACTCCTTCACTTCTCAAAGCTAACCATTTGCATTATTACATAGCCTACCTTTATCACATTTCAAACATAATAATAATTCCGACATATTTTTAATAATGAAAATCATCTATTGAAAACCTTTAGGTAGGCCTAGTTAATACGCTCTTCATCTGCCCCGTTACCCAGCCCTCTCATTTTAATTCTGCCCTTCTTTCTTATTCTTCCCTTTGAATTTGTAGCTTCTCTATCTCTTCTTTCCTTCTATTTCCCTTCCTATAGTTCTTATCTGCTCCTTTTCTTTCTCTCTCCCATCTCCCTTCCCTTAATTTTACACCAGTCATATTTATCACTCTCTCAGCATTGTGATTAACTTTGGGAGCTACGATTGATAGCGAAATCCGGTTGCGAAAGCCAGCTATAACGGCTGGGGGGATCATCGTGCTAACCACACGATACCTCCATTTTGGTTGGATGGACGTCCACCTCTGCTTGGCATGTGAACGTGAAGCCAGCAGCCGGCTGGTCGGTCTGGGCCCTTCAAGGGCTTTGGCGCCATGTATTATTATTATTATTATTATTATTATTATTATTATTATTATTATTATTACATCAACTTCCTATCCCTAATGATCAGATTTCATGCACAGGATGAATATCATTATTAATACAGACATAATAATTCGTAATTTTCTATAAACAATCTTAAGTTATTCACCGTAACTGTTACATACCAACCTAGCAAGAATTATATAAACAGTCTGTCAAATAACATCTATTTACTCAATAATTACCAAGGACACATCCGTCTCTACAGTAGTTAACTGGTTGGCGAGATATATATAGAGTGTCCGAAGAAGAATGCCGTATTTAATAATAGTAATAAATTCAACAAAACAAAAGTTTCGCCAACCCAATACCAAGACAATTACGCAATGTTCAACGATGTTTTGTTATCATTGGGTTGTCGAAATTATTATCTCTTTGTGTTACATTTATTCACAGTATTAAATCCAGCGTTCTCCTCTAACCTAGCTGCTAGAATGGAGGTAGACAGTATTATGGGAACGGTACCAGTAAGGAAAATAAAATTCTTAGATCGTTTTATGGAGAAAGAGGATAGTGTCATTGAAAAAGACACCCAAAGCTACACATTAGAAATTGAAAATAACAAATCCATAAATTTTCTAGACATCACAATAACAAAAGCAGACAACAAACACACATTCAAAGTATACAGAAAACCAACAACAACAACACACATACACAACACATCCAACCACCCAACACAACACATCCAACCACCCATCACAACACAAACTGCATTCCGAACAATGGTACACAGACTACTAAACACACCAACGAACCAACAGGATTACAACGAAGAGCTAAACACAATCAAATACATAGCACAAGAAAACGGGTAAACCCTAACATAACAGACAACATAATACGAAAGACAAAACATAATCACAAAAAACATAAGAGTACAACACAAACACAAGAACACAAAAAATACATCACGCTAACATACGAAAACAAAAACACGCACAAAATTGCAACCTCATTCAAGAAATTAAATTACAACATCGCATACAGAACAAATAACATTCTACAAAAACATCTCAACACACAAACAAATACTCACACAGGCGTATACAAACTCAAATGTAACACCTGCAACAACTTCTACATAGGACAGACAGGCAGATCATTTCAAACACGTTACAAAGAATACATCGGAGCCATAACAAAATTACAAAACACTACTACATATGCAGAACACATCACAAATGCTAACCACACCTACAGAGACATCAACACAGATATGGAAATACTACACATCCAACCAAAAGCCAGAAACTAAACACACTAGAACAATATGAAATATACAGACACACAAAAACACACCCCAATGAAATTCTCAACACACAACTCAATTTCAGAACACAACTCTATTACTCTACATTGCACCACACGAACACACCCTCACAGGAAACAAAACAAGAGGCGCCAAGACCAACAACGACCAGTTCTGAGGATGACCCATAAAAGGTCGAAACATGTAAACCAGATAGGATAGAATTTAACACAAGAAAGACATATAATACATATTCCGAAGAAAAAGAAGTGTTTGCAGTTTCTTCGGGACACGAATTTGAAATCCAATTTGGCTAGAAGATTTAAAGAACAAGATGAGTAGATTAGATCTAAGATGGTTATGGGAGGAAATTGGAATAATGAATTTAAATGTAATTTGTAAAATCGTAAAAGAGAGGTGTAATGAAATTCGAGACAGGAGTTATATCAAAATCTCAACGAATTAAGAACATTAAGTAACTATAAGGACATTAAAACGCTATGGGAACAAGAAGAACATGTCTGAATAAAACATAGGAAAGTGAGGATGGGCTTAGCTTGGTGGAGACTAGAAATATGGGAATTGAAAAACAGGAGGGATACCATAGAGAAGGATTGAAAAACAGGAGGGATACCATAGAGAAGGATATCTGCCCCCTTTGCGGCATGGGAGAAGACGCGTTCCATATGTTATTAGAATGTCAAGTAACAGACAATAAAAGGAAAAAGTGGGTAAATAATAATGTTTTTAATATGAATAGATATGTAGCATATAAGAAAATATTTAACTAATATGAGAGAGTTAAATAAATTGGGCAAATTTTTAATGATAGTGAAGATGAAATGGGAAGAGATAGTTAAAAGTAATGTGTATTAAATTGATCCTTCTTGTAGTGTGTATGTGTGTGCTTTTTGTTTTGTTTTTGTTTATTTTTTTTTTAGTTGTGAGATTTGGCATAGATGATTAAAATTGTAAAGTAAGGCAGATCTGGGGTAATATAGAATTGTAACAGGTCTGTCTTATAGATATATGATAGATTAATACGAGGCGCACCCAGAAAGTAAGTTTCCCGATTTTTTCCCCTTGAAAGTAAACGTAATTAGCCGTGTCAATTGCGCATGCGTAACAGATATATGACGTATCAATCATATGCCAGCCGGACAGGTCCCGCCTGGTGCCAGTAGCGTGGCAGCAGTGGTCCGAAATGGAAGCTCTTATTCCTTCTCCCGCCGCCTGCGAGGTTCGGTCGGTGATAAAGTTCTTTAATGCACAGAGCACTGCGCCAATTGAAATTCATCGGCAGCTCTGTCAGGTCTATGGAACAAACATCATGAGTAAGCAGATGATGCGTCGCTGGTGTAGGCAGTTTTCCGAAGGTCGTCAAAGTGTCCATGATGAAGAGCGCAGTGGGCGACCGTCCCTCATCAATGATGATCGTGTTGAGCTGGTGCGGCAGTGCATCATGGAGAACCGTCGCTTCACGATTACGGAGCAGAGCAGCCATTTTCCGCAGATATCGCGATCCTTGTTGCATGAGATTGTCACTAAGCACCTGTTGTTCAAAAAAGTGTGTGCCAGGTGGGTGCCGAAAAACCTGACACCCGAACACAAAATGCAACGTTTAGGAGCAGCACTGACATTTCTGCAACGGTATCACGATGACGGCGACAAGTTCCTCGACAGGATCGTCACGGGCGATGAGACTTGGATTTCGCACTTCACCCCGGAAACCAAGCAGCAGTCAATGCATTGGCGGCATAGTGGTCAGGACGAAATTCAAACAGACGCTGTCGGTACGGAAAGTGATGTGCTCGGTGTTCTGGGACAGGAAGTGCATTCTGCTCATTGACTTCCTTCCAAGAGGTGAAACAGTGAACGCTGACCGTTACTGTGAAACACTGCGAAAATTGCGACGTGCCATTCAAAACAAGAGGCGTGGAATGCTTACTGCAGGTGTTGTGCTCCTCCATGACAATGCTCGTCCACATACGGCTCGGCGCACAGCAGCTGTTTTGACGGAATTTGGATGGGAGTTGTTTGATCATCCACCCTACAGTCCTGCTCTTGTTCCCAGCGATTTTCACGTTTTCTTGCACCTCAAGAAATTCCTGTCCTCAGGTGAGCGTTTTGGCAACGACGAAGAGCTGAAGACGTCTGTCACACGCTGGTTCCATTCACAGGCGGCAGAGTTCTACGGAAAGAGGGATATAAAAGTTGATCCCACGATACAAGTTTCTCAATTCTGATGGTAGCTATGTTGAAAAATAGCTGAAACATTGCTGTACCTGTTGCCAATAAATGTTTTCCTAAAAGTGTGTGTTATTTTTTTTTAATAGGGAGACTTACTTTCTGGATGCGCCTCGTAAATATATCATATCATATCAAATCCGGCGTTTTTGTTGGGACACCCTTTAATAATTACAAGCGGAAAGTAATATTTAATTTAAATGCCGTGTCTCGTATTTACAAGAGTCGCAAGAATCAAAGGAAACGTATAAAATCATAATGCACCATTAAAATAAGTATGTTTTATAGCAGTCTGCTCCTACTTGTCGAGCGCCGGTATCGCATCAGATTTCTGATGAACAATAGAGCGACTTGGTGCGCCAATTGATGACGATATCAGAAAACGCTACTTCCGTTACTTACCGATCAATGAACTACAGCGCGACGGAAACTGTAATTACATACACAAGACCTGTGGCTAAGGGAATAGCCCCATAATCCAGGATTCAATGGGGTTCATTGATGTCGTAACCTCTCTATCTTTCAATCTCTCTCCTTCCTACCTACCCATTCATACATCCGTTCAATCATCTTTCTCTCCTTCTGTTCTGTCCTCCAACCATACGTCCGTCCGTCCAACCATCCATCCATCTGTTCGATCAATAATCCGTTATTCGTTCATTCGCTCACTCGCCCAACCATTCAACCATCTGCTCTCCGTCCATCTAACATCAACATCTGTTTATCAATTCAAAGAACAATGTGTATCACACAGACATCCTAAACCAATATTTTATTTCCAATTATTCTTCCTTTTCTCTCAAACCCCCCCAAAAGTGTGTGTTTGTATTATCCCCTGAAACTGCTCTAATTTTATTTTCAACACTTTTTTTACTTAATCTGGTGGAGTTACAGCCATCAGGCCTTCTCTACCAGAGAGCTGCAAAATAGCGCTTACAACCGGCTTATATTCGACCGGTTTGAGAACATCCGTCAACGTCGAGCAACGACCGAATATTCGATTTTCAACCGGTTACACCTTACGTTTTGCAGGTAGACAGAACACCAGACACACTCCATCATACATGAAACCGATAACAACCGGGTAACAATTGAATAAAATTTACTTTGTCTTATTAAAAAATATGTTTGCTTGATATAGGTCTACAATCATACAGAGAGAAGTAAATAAAAATAGAAATAAAATTACAAATACAAACACAAAAAAAAAACATTACTGCAAAAATGCAAAAACATGAGATCACAATGGGCACAAAACGTAATCATGCAATATACTGATTGACTAATACAGGGTGTTAAAAAAAAAGTATCCAATATTTTAGGAGGTGATAGTATGCATCAAAACAAGAAAAAAATGTCTAAGAAACTTGGGTCCTACAACACTTACTTTCTGAGATCTGAACACTTGTTCATAGGAGGCGCTCAATGTGGCGTCACTTTTATGATTTTCTTATTATCGTCAAATTTTGCATTTATAAGAAGTAATATTTTATTCATATTTAAACAATTTCATAGGGTCGTCTACTCAGCAGACTTAACACCCTCTATTACATCTAGATTCGAATCCTATAATTTCGTCTCACATTTCGTAAGTATTCCTGTGGTGGTGGTGGTGGTGGTGGTGGTGGTGGTGAAGACGAAGACAACTACTACCGGTACTACCGAAATTCCAAAGACAGGACACTTTTTGTTTAGAAATACATAAATGAATGAATTAATTAATTTAATTAATTGAATGAATGAATGATTTAATTAATTAATATAAACAGAGAACAAAAAGCAGCAGATTCACTTACACCACAACGGAGGAAAGGAGATTCCTTTAGTAGGCTGACAGTACACCGCTGATAGATACTAAGAATATTATTTTATCACAATGCAGGTCCGTCAGGCTGCAAACTAAGTGGAAGTTACGCTACAGAACTTGAACTATGATGTTCACTTCGTTCCAGACTCTCTGGCTTTAGAGAACAAAGGGGTCCAGGAACAGATCAAAGAGATCGCAGCCACAATACAGCAAAATATTGGAAACATAAACAAATACTGGTGCGTATATCTTTTATGAAAACAGCGTGTTCTGTAATATAAACCATATTAAATTAATACTGAAAATCCGGGGATATCTGTAGACAAACTGTTAGATCCAGGTACATTCTGGGGACAAAAAGAAAATTCCGGGACTGTTTCCGAAAAACGGGAACGTCTGGTAAATCTACTCAAAAGGTAGCAGAAATGGTTATATTGTGGGGACAAATTTTGTTCAGAAACAAAAAGCAAAACGGGGACGTCTGGTAACCTATTCAGTAAGTAACAAGAATGGTTGTATAAAAGATCATGAGATAGTTTGTGCGCCAAAATTTACGCCTGCAATACAAGTGATGCTCGAAATGTATTTTATTATCAAAATCTTGAAACAGTTTCTGTTTTGCAACTTCGCATTATTTTATTCTATAATTTCTACGAAGAGAAATCCAAAAGGAGGAGGAAAGAAAATATATAAATAAAAGACAAGCGCTCGACGCTTGCACGCCAGGTCGTGCGTCCACACGGCGGTAATTAGAGCGCGTGCACAAGGGCACTGTTCACCCGTCCTTGGACTTGAACAGGCGCGACGCACGCCTTAAGTGCGCCACTTGGCAAACACACTTTGACCAGCACCTAACATGGTCACATTCATACTTCACGCCATGGCAACACAATTTTACAATCCCTGTCCAAACTCACGTTCACTTCGCTGATGCTTAAACTCGTTCAAATTGGATAAAATAGTGTTTTCCAACGAAACATCGGTGAAACGAAATTTATCAATTACACACCTACATCACTTTCCAAATTATACTAACGTTATTCGGATAGATCGATCATACCAGAGGTAAAAAACAATCCTGTAATAAACTCCAAACAAAGATCGGTAGAGCCTTACAAAGCAGAAAATAATATCAAAATCCTAGTACTTGCGAAGGTAACTTCTAGAAAATATGTTCTTCCATAAGTTAGTTCCACAACAATCGCTATAGCTACACTGCTTACAAAAACAAGTTTAATTATAAATTTACTAAAAAACGCTAATTCTTATATTCGTACGTTGCGTTTCAGGCTAATAAAATAAACATATGAAAGAAAACTTAGGGTTACGATCCGTCCGGCAAAAGGAGGACATGTCCTCTTTTTTAATCATTTTATCCTGTCCGGCAGGCATTTAAAAAAAATTGAAATGTCCGGCATTTCGCATTTCAACTAGAATTAATATGAATATTGAATAATGTGCGATATTATGCATAGAATATCTAAACAAATGGTGAAAACCTATGAAAGAATTTAACTGCTTTCAATGGTTGAAGCTGGAGCACATAAAAAACATAAAATATGATGACATATTGACATGCATTGAATTCTTACACTCATGATTCTAAGCTATTTTATCAATTTTATTCTGCAATATACAGAGATATGCCAATCCAGTTAATTTGGACAAAGATTTAAATTTAGATAAACAATGGTGAACATTTTAAATTCCAATAGTTCTGCGAGCTCTAAAACTTTCTCAGAACTCTTAAAAATGTCAATTCTATTATTTATCCCAAGTCACAATGGAAGTGCTGAGAGAGTATTTTCCCTAATATCTGCTCAATGGACAAAAGAACGAAATCGCTTGCTAAAGGAGACAGAGATATCATCATGGTGAATATAATTTCAAGGGCATGTCCTGTGAATACTACCATAGTTATTTGCTACAAGATATAAGCTTGTCTCTTCAGGCTCTTGTGCACAAAGTGGGCTTCACCGATAAATACAGATGTAATACTGATTCAGCAACTAGTGAGAAAACTAAGGTGAGCCGTTGTTTTTATCTTTAATTTTGCTCATACCATATTTTAAAAAGTCCTCCTTTTTTCAGCAATGTCCTCTTATTTTAGATTCCATAACCTCCTATAGAATTTCTTCTTAAGGTAACCTTAAGAAAGCTCCGTACCCTAATAGCCTATTAGACTATTGAAGAGATTAATATCGGAATATACTAGCAAACTATCATTCAAGAAAAGATGAAAAAAAGATTAACATTCACTTACCAGAATACGGATTCAAATGACAATTGCTAGACACTCCGGCTGAATACTGTACTCCAACAATCTCGATCACAAGTCTGAAATAAAAACAACCGAAATTAGATGTTTTATACTATGAAATAGGACTGTAGGGCTGACAAAAGCGTAGCAATAGAATGTTTACACCGTTAATTCGATACGTTCTATATTATAGTATAGGATATAGCGTGTCACACAAATGTCACTTCCACTAAAGAAGAAATATTATAATTATTTTGGAATGACAAGTACAGGATCATGAAAAATAAAAGAAGCACCAGGGTAAGAATGACGACTTGGACCACGACGAGCACCCAGCATCACGACAAGAATCACGATAGTAAGGACGACAATATGGACCCGCCGAGCACAATGGTGCATGTTGTAATCCTTATCGTGGTCTTTATCGTGATCCTTTTCGTTGTCATTGTCATAATCCAACATTTGTCATTTCAAAATATTTTTTTTTCATCTGGAAAGTGACTTTCGTGTCGCACGTATACGTGCGTGCAATACAGACAGACAGAGAGAGAGAGAGAGAGAGAGAGAGAGATATGCAAACAAAATATGTAGGTGAAAAATAATTTCAGTTCATCATGTAAATCGTGTGCAACCAAATTCTCTCTTCGGTTATTTAACTATAATCTTCCCGAAATTCTAAAAATTCAAACATTAATAAAATCTTTCAGAAAATGTCAACACTATTACTACCACCACCATTAACTATTTGTTCTAACAATGTCATAATTATTACTAGAGACCGGATTTTAAAGGGAATCTCCATTTTATTTTTACTTCAAGATGAAACATGAAATAATTACGATGTTCAAACCTATTTTCCACCGACCAAATTATGTGGTTTTGACTTCCCTTCCCCCCCCCCTTTTAGTCCATATTCTCTTTCCCCCCCTTTTAAAAACATCTCTTATTTTGGTCCTTTTTTGACAGAATAACGCAAACATTTATATAATTTTCCTATAGTTTTCCGATAGATCTAAAAATTCCTGAGGAAGCGAAAATAAATATCGTGCTTCATCTGATTCCAGACAACTAATACAAAGTGTGCTGGTTTAGAGTTCAGGATGAAAGTTTTCACCTCTGGTTTCAGTTGATATTGAGCGGTCATTTTCTGTTTATAAAGACATTCTGCATTTAAAGAGGCAGAATCACATTGAAACATATTGAAATGTTGAATGTGATCAAATACAACACTTTCCTTATGTTGTGAAGCGATAAATATAAGCTTGTGTGTGCTATGTGTATCCGTGAATGTGCTGGTGTGTTTTCAATTAAAATAGCACCCTTTTGAGGGAGTAATATAGGCCTAGTCCTTTTTGAAGTCCTTTTTTGACTACATCAAATAAAACACTTTCCTTATGTTGTGAAGAAATAAATGTAAGATTGTGTATGCCATGTATTTCCACGAATGTGCTGAATTGTGTTTTGGGGAGTAATATAGTCCATTTTTAAGTCCTTTTTCTGGCTATAACTTTCCCTTTTTTGATGACAAATTTTCCCTTTAAAATCCGGTCTCTAATTATTATTATTATTATTATTATTATTATTATTATTATTATTATTATTATTATTATTATTACACAGACATTTTAATACTGAGTATATTGTTCATATTGTCCATTAAAACTACTTAGAATTCGGATGTAACTCAACCCTCAAACAGTATTATCAGCATGGAGCAAGATCACAGCTTAAAGTCTACACATCAAAGACATCAGAATGCAGATGTATACTCGCCCTCTACAAGAATCAAACCCGGGTCTTGTAAATCTGCAAATATTACTAGAGCCACAGCGGAGTGACATTCGTATATTAGGCATTTACAATTTATTCCACACGTTTTAAAATGTCTGATTATCCACGCTCATCGAGTTCTCAACTATCTCAGTAAATTGGAATGGGTTGCACGAAAGCATCAAATGTCCTTCAGAAGCATCACAAGGCTATTAAAGAGCTGTCCCCGTTCCCCAAGCAACAGATTAGAGTTTAAACACATAATTCTATCAATTACAACGTCAAACAAGCTCCGCTCCTGTGCCGTACGGAACAAACGCCTGAGTCATTGTCCAACTCACAAGTGATGAAACGGCAGCCAGAACCCTGTCTTCTCCATTTTTCATCTTCGTACCTCAACAATTTTTTCCTCAATTCATATTGCTCATCTTCGTTTCCTATCCATCTGGCCCATTCTTTTCCTTGCAGGCTTACTGCTTTTCCCCTTATCCGTCTTTCATTCATCTATATTATCATAGTTTCATTTTTCTGCTTCTTTCAACATTTTCTATTTCCTCTCTCATTTTATTCCATAACTTTCAGCCATATTTTTCCCTTTCATCTGCCCTCCTTCAACAATACTTACTCTTCTCTTTGTATTTTTTATGCTTCTCCCCATTCTCCTAATATTGGTGTAAATATGATTACGTTTGCACAAGAAAAACTACTCCTTTATAGCTGGTGCATTTTAAGAGAATTAATAACTTCTCTCCTATCTAACAGATTTTTATAAAACATTTTACTGAAGTTAAAGGTAGCATATATTTTTTGTGCACAAACTTTATTTATTTAAATATTTATTTATTTATTTATTTATTTATTTATTTATTTATTTATTTATTTATTTATTTATTTATTTATTCTGGTAGAGTTAAGGCCACGAGGCCTTCTCTTCCACACTACCAGAAGTGAAATACATAATGAAACAATGACAAAAATAGTGAATATAGTAATATCACTCATAACGAGTGCACCTCAGCACATGTGTGGACTTCAGTCCTACGTTCATAGACATCTATGACGTAGTGCAGAAGGCGACCACTAGAGGGAATCCAAGAGTTGGAACTTAAACCGAGACGATTCTGTCCGACACTGGGATGGGTATCCGGTGTGGCTTAGTGGATAAAGCATCAGCACGTAGAGTTGAAAACCCGGGTTCAAATCTCGGTGCCGGAGAGAATTTTTCTCCGTTCCATTACTCTTTCATCGAAAAATAGTGAAGTCATACTTGAATTTAAAAATCATTTTCATGCACATTGACAAGCTTACATGGGCTATAATGAAATGTTAACTAAACATGATACATAATTAAGTTATTTACAATTCATATCCTAATTCTACTTTATGATAGGCCTAAACGATAATTTATATACACACAAAATAACCTATAAAAATCGGCTGACGCTCACGAATCAATTTCGTGTAATTTAATTTAAATTGATTAACCGTTCGCCAATCCCTGACATGACGAGTAAGGAGTTCCATAGGTGACAAACTGACACTGTGAAAGAGGATGAATAGAAAGAGGTACGGTGACGAGGAATGGATAATAAGGCCTGATGTTGATTCCGTAACGTTGTAAGATATTCAAAGCGAGTTCTCAGATATTTTGGAGTAGAAGTAAATAATATTCTAAACAGAACAGATAAAGAATGTGCTATTCTCCGCTCCTTTAGACGGACCCATGAAAGAACTTCAAAAGATGGCGTTATATGGTAAAATTTACGAGTATTGCAGATGGAGCGGACACACACATTATGAACACTTTGTAGTCTTTCAATTAAATTGACAGTTATATTTGTCAAGAGAAAATCGCAGTAATCAAAATGGGGCATCACTAGCGATTGAATAACGTTTCTTTTTATGGAAAGAGGCAGACTGTTTCGCAAGTGATTTAGAGAGTGGAGCAATGAAAATATTTTCTTACAGCTATGTGAGTTACTTGACTATTCCAGTTTAGATCTCTGTTCATTAATAATCCAAGTTTTTTTTACAGTGTCGCTATACTTAATAAACGACCCATTTATTGACAGTCTTGGTATGGTTTTGTCGTCAATTGTAGAGTAAGCGGTGATCTCCCAATAAATTTAGTTCCATAAGAGGAACTACTCCTTTATAGGAGTACATTTAAACAAAGTTAACAACTTATCTATTTAACACATTTTTATGGAACTTTATATAGGAATTACAGATGGAATATGTCTTTTGTCAACAAAGTTTGATTATGTTTTATAAGAGGAACTGCCTCTTTATAGTGGTGCGTTTAGACAAAATTAACTTATGTCATATATATTTTTATGAAACCTTGTACAACAATTACGTCTACGGGTAGCATACAGGTGTAATCAGAATTTGTACACAAAAATAACTTGTATGTTACCTGTAACTCCTGTATAAAGTTTAATAAAATCTGTTATGTGTGAGAGAAGTTAATTTTGTGTAAATACATCCCAGTAAAGGGGTACTTCCTCTTATGGAACCGTAAATATAGTTTATACACAAAAAAATATATTCTACCTGTAACTTCCGTACAATGTTTCATAAAAATCTGTTTAGATAGGAGAGGTTACTATTTGTCTAAAATTACCCCTATAAAGGGACAGTTCCTGTCACACAAACGTAGTCAGAGTTTGTACGCAAAGAATGTGTGTTACCTATAGGCTACAGTCTGTACAGAGTTTCGTAACAATCCGTTGGAGAGCAGAGAAGTTATTAATTCTGTCCAGCTAGATTTGCGTTATTGCAAACTGTGCAGCACCATGGCAGCGAACTGCTTCTGCAGCGTACCGACAACTTTTATAGACGTGCATTTACGTGATATATATAGCCCAGATCGGTCGACCTTATAGGCTTTGACATTAACAACTTTTGTCAGGTTTACTACGCTGCCATCTAGTTGTTACACAAGGAGTCACGTCATAATTCCCATTTGAATTGCACTAGCGACTGTACTGCCATCTCGTGTTCGTTTACGGCGGACGGGTGGCGATCCTGGCGGTTGTTCTCTTCAAAGTACTGCAGATTTTAACATAGCGATGATCTATCTGTTATATATGTGATCTAGGGCGATATCTATGAAGATGCGTTAACATGGGTACAATCGGACCGAGTACACTTGTAGGTCTATAGCAGAGGTCTCCAAAACGCGTATAGTCATTCGTGATCCCGATGCTGCCCGCCGAACACTGTGTGCTGTAGAGAAAGGGGAGAGACTCGTACCTCAACAAATGGGAGCGGTCAGTGAGGGATTGCGGCAACGATCTCCCTGTTTACAAATAATAACATCGAAAGGATAAGAAATATCATACGTTTGTATATTATTTTGACATACTAGGAAGCTTCTACTTTTGATTGGGGAATATTCAATACTGGAATAATTCATTTCGCATTACAACTAGAAGACATTCTGTATGCACGATTTTACAAATGCTCATTCTGTAAAGGGCTTCATTGATTTTCCAATATTCCAAGTCAGAAAATAGCTAGCAAGAAGTTTTTTTGTTTAAGACTGAGGATACATGTGTGATTTGTGTTTGTATTTTGTTTCAAATTTATCAAAATATTTGTATGTATTTCACCTAAAATGAAACGAAAACTGTAAGTATATCTTGCGAAGCTGAGTGTAAACGTATCGTAATATACTTATTATTATGTATAACCAACAGTTATATAGACATCCCAAAATAAATTATTTTCACATGTTGAATTTTAACACACTCTTAAGATTTTTCGAACAAATTAAACATTTCATATTCTTCCCACTAACACGAAAATATATTTCTCTTCCCTTTCATCCTTGAATGTACTACGTCCATGTTTAGAAGACATTGTGAAACGATGGAACACTCCGACCAACACAATGATAATGGCAGTCCGCCACTGCTCTTCGTTTGCGCATAAACATTGAGTACAGTACAGGTGGGGATGGGTGAGGCGGAGCACGCGCATTACGTACTGGCTTTGGTTCCGTTCAGGGGCTTACTCGCGAGTAGGCTTTTGGAGACGTCTGGTCTATAGTAACTGCAGCGGCTGACTCCGTTTGTCTTCTTTGTGTCAAGGTTTTAAGCACTTTGTGAGCACGAGTTGCCCACCCGTGCTACAAAACCAAGACCAATATCGTCAGACTGAACTCAACAGTGAATTCTACGAACTACGAAATGAAGAGGAAGTAAACATGAGACTATATATAACTCGTCTGCATCAGAAATTACTTGGCGACAAAGACTGCTCCGGTGTCGCGGTGTCTTTTTAATGGGGGTCATCGATGATAACCACACCCCAGTTGCTCACAAGGTCATCGGCCTAACGAGTGTGATAACTGATAAGCTACTAATAACAGGAAATGTGAAATAAGCATTTCTCTTCCAGCGATATTTTGTTATTAGAGGAATATTATCAACAAATATCCTAAATAAAGATAAAAAGAACAAAAAAAGAGACATTTAAAAAAAAAATTACAAGGAAAAAAATAGAATCACGAAAGTACAAATTTCACAAAACAGTATCAAATTAATCTAGTAGGCCAGCATTTTCTAGCTCTATCAAGCGATCATTTAAACTGCCTAACATTTTGAAGATACGTGGATATTATTCATATCTCCGAATATTCCATTATGTAAAAAAAGAAAACTCATTTCTGTTAAGTTTCATATATATATATATGTTTTGTACCCAAGGTTAGGCCTTTCACTGCAAACCCAGCATTCTCTAATCTTAGCGTAGTATACCGAAATACTTTCAATAATTTTCAACTATGAAATATTCCTTCGTCACTTAAAATGTGCTTGCACAGTAAATAGGCCTAAACTTTATTTGATTGATGCAATCAGCAACTCTTAATAAAATAAGTAAATAAATAAACGAAAAATTCACATTTCAAATTCTGGATTAAGATTATTAGGTCCAAACTCTCAAGTTAGTCAATATACAGAGTGTTTCCGAGCTAGTGTTACAAACTTTCAGGGATGATGGAAAAGGGCATATGTATCAATTTGAGATAAGGAACCCTGGTCCGGAAATGACTGAGTCCAAAGTTACAAGCAAAAATAGTTGTGTGGAAATGAAATAATTTTATTCCTCTGTACACCTTATTTATGTGTATTTATCTGTACATCTTACACATACTGTATTCATCTGACGTTGTTTACATTGTCTACTTACAGTATTCCATTCAGTGCGCTGTCTGAGGGATGGGGACAGGAAACTACACTAAAGCAATGCAGATAGTGTAATGTGTAACGGACATGGTCGGTCCTGATATGCACGTCTGTAGACAGCAGTGTATGTGTACAAGTTGCAGTGTCCAGTCGATCAGTCCTAGTGAAATGGAGAACTACACGAGAACGGAATATGCAAACCTGATTTTCGAATACGGATGAGCCAATGTGAATAGTAGATAAAATCACAGATTGTATCGGGCAAGTACCGGCGCAGGAGACATCCGGCCCAAACCATCTTTCCACGACTGTTTCAAAGTTTAAGGGACGGAGGGCACTTTGTGCGAAATTATAATTCCATTTCCACACAACTATTTTTGCTTATAACTTTCGACTCAGTCATTTCCGGACCAGGGTTCCTTATCTCAAATTGATACATGTGCCCTTCCCCATCATCCCTGAAAGCTTGTAACACCAGTCCGGAAACACTCTGTATATGATATACTATACAGAGTGGGCGAAAAGTCGCTTTCCCCAAACACTTCCTTACATTTAATTACACATTCCTTTATAGATATTGTTGAAAATGGAGGCCCTGTTTCTCGATACACCATTCACAGCTTTCGTTTATTCAAGTTATGACATCTTACGTGTGTAAGTATGAAACGTAAGAACGAATATTGGGGAAAGAGACTTTTAACCCACCTTGTATTTCGTCACAGCACTTCTTTACATGTAATGCTGGACCTCACATTTCACAGCTAGTCAATAGGTTGTGCATTATTCCGGGATGAATAAACATATTCAAGGAAGAAAAGGATAGGGTTAGAAAGTTGCTTCACAAATGAACTATTTAAACAACAATTCAATCAAGTCATATATACAAAAACAGATAATACATATCATACAAATTACTTCAACTTACAGCATATATAATTCAGATGAAGACACTTAATAGCGTCTTTCAGGAGCGCTGTAACTTGTGAGTAATGGATATTTATTTTATTACTAATGGCGCGTACTTGACTCTTCGTCATTCACCCATACGAAGCCAGTTTTGTAGACCAATTTACCAGAAGAGTCGGTGTCCAAGATGCGCCATAGGAGGCTGGTCTACGCTACAAACTGAAAGTGGCGCTTCCCGTCCCAATACTTGGAACTGATTTGCAGGTTTCACACGACACGGCGCTGCAGCCACACCACTAGTTTTAGTAGCGTGGCGATAGCGCTGCTAACGGATGAATGTTGGACCATGAATTTCCTACACTGCCCCACTAGTATAAGCCTACTGTGCCACGGTGTTATTTGTTTTTTTTTTTTTTTTTTTTTGCTTCGTATTTCATTGCTAGTTCTAGCTAAAAGCTTTTGAAATGACTACAGTACTTAGACATACGAAAATAATAATAAAAAATTATCGTCCTCATGTAAATCATCAAATGAAATGTGAAATAGTTATCGATGCAGTCTTTCAAAAACCAATGGATGGACCCAGATTCTTCTATTTCTACGTCTATTCTTTCTCCGTATGAGCAGCGTCATCAAAAGTATTTCTCCTCTTCCGTCCATGTTCACTTAAGGGTATATGTATGAGAACGATCACAAAAATTATCAGAAAATGCAAGCTCTAAATTTCTAAAATATTATAAGGAAATCAACTCACTATTGGACAAAAATTACAAGGTACCACAACAAGACTTATTAGAACTGATAAAAGTATAAAAAAGATTACTAATAGTATTTTTCAAAACAGTTTTATCAAAGTATGAAAAAAAACTGCAGTTACATAAACATTGTTGTGGTCTGTCTGATAAATTTAATATTTTTCCTGTATGTAATAAACACTTATTTCTGAAAAGTAGACTACTCTCAGACATGTAGAATTGTTTATTTTAATACAATTAAATTTTTATTCGTCCCTTATAAATTATATTAAAATTTACATAATGTTTTGTGACCTAATTTTTCTATTTTCAAAGAAATGGGCATTATTGTAGTCAATCTTTTGCATAAATGCATGTTAAATCAGTGTACAAAATTTCAGAATTCTATCTCTAGGTTGTGGAGTTACGAAATAATGTGTGAAAATTTTCAAATTTTGGAAAATTTAATTGAAAGTATAAAATGAATTCTAAAAATATTATTAGTAAGCTTTTTTATACTTTTATAAGATATTTAAGTTCTAATAAGCTTTGGTACGTTGTAATTTTTGTCCTATAGTGAGTTCATTTCCTTATAAAATTTTAGAAATTTAGAGCCTGCATTTTCTGATAATATTTGTGGTCGTTCACGTACATATACCCTTAAATATTCTCTACAGAAACAGAGTTGCCAACTCAAGTCAAATTTCACCAGGTAATAGTGCCAAAATCACCAGAAAATCACCTAAACATATTGGATTAATTTTACTCATATGGAAGCATTTGTGTTAAAATACAAAAAAGATACGTCCCACTATTAAAAAATTATAATCCTATCTTAAGGCTTAAAACATACTTATCCTCTTATTCTTCCTTTTCAAAGACGACATCCTCTCGAGAAGTTGACTCTGCGGGCGTACACGGTATAATTGAAGGGTACAATTTGTTTAACTACATTTTCTGGTAAACTATAGTTATGGCAGCATTTGTTGACTCTTTTGAAGCCGAATTTAATGCACATAATAGCATGAAATGTTTCAATTTTCGTTCTATTTCCCAGTGTATGTAAAATAACGTAAAGGAATTTGCTCGAAAAACAAACTGTAAGATTCAGAACAAGCAAAGTAATACAACAATAAGAAACAAAAATGATATAGGCCTAATCTTATCTTTTATCGTCACTTCCTTTTGAAATAATTATCACGCCTTTATTCTGAGAAGCTGCGCTTAAATTGGTCCATTTAAATGTAGCGTTTAATAATAGCGGTAAATGCTGTGTAAATACGTTCATGATAAATGACAATAATAATTATAACAAGGAATGCGGCGACACTTTGCAACCTGGAGAAAACGTTTACACAAACACCCACTCTAAGGCTCAGCTCATTAAAGTTCAAAGTCTTCTTATAATTAGAGTATAAACTACACTGTTTTTCTTTACTCATTCTGTGTTTCCGAAGAAGTCCAATAGTCTGTTTAGTGGCCTTCGTTTCACAGTATTTGTCAGTCTTCTAAGTTCTAACATAGTATGCAGCTTGCCGACTGTTGCTGCTTACATTAGATTACGTCCATGTGATAGCCCTAATTGATTAATCCATTCTTTTCGTTAAGCTTCCACCTACTTTATGATATTTTGTACTCTGCAGTTTCTCACGTCTCCACTTCCTATTTTGCGTCTCCTGGGTTTTCCCAGTTTTATTGTATTTATTACTTAGTTACTGCGGCTGGAAAGTTACTTCCATATGCTGTTATAATAGACCTAACCATTGTTTTAGAAAATTAATTTTGATTCCTGGTGATATAAATTTATTTTTGGCGGATTGTGTTTTTAACAACCTTACCGACGTTCTTAGCAGGTCTTGAAAGTTAAGCTTCCAACATACGTGCGATAAGTAAATAACAATAGTAATATGAGTTACAAGAGCGGTATGTTGAAATTTTCATGTTCGAGGAAAAGTTTGAAAAAGCGAAACGTAGTTGAGCTTTTTTTTAATTTCAGAGAACTGAAAGAAAGCATACCGCTCGTGTATGGTACATTACTTTGTGCGAAGATCGTTTATTACATACCTGAAAGAGGAATTTATAATTAGTTGCAATGAAATCTCCATCTTGGTTTCTGTTCAATGACGGCAAATTTGCAAAACAAAAATATCTATCTTCAACATTGTTGCTTTAAAATGTTTTCTGTGTTTACTATACTCCAGCAGGCCGTGATATACGTCTGTTTCCCCCCCCCCAGTCAATGATGAGTCTGGAATCTTGTTGATTTTTTCACGGCTTCCTTAATGTTACTTGCATCACGAATGCAGTAACTTTAGTAGAGTTGTAAAGTTTACTTGATTTTTGCAAATATTTAAAAACAATAATTAACAGTGCAATTTAGGTGAAATTGCAGTGGTAAGTTTCCAATTTATAATTATTACTATATTGAACGTCTCTAAAAATAATATGTTAAAAGCCTAAAGCAGTAAAATCAATATGTCACTTAAGCGGTAAGAAGGGAGAAATTGTTATGTGTGTTAGGTTAGGAATACTGAATGTGGAATTTTAGACTTTCCGCGGATTGGTTTTGTACGGAAACGAAGCAAATACGCACGATCTCGCACAAATGAATAACACCTATCGACAAATACGAATAATAACAAAAGAATGACACCTATCAAAAATAACAAACGGCGATCACACGTGCAAAAACAAACTATTTAAATTTAAAATGATTAATATTATTTTATTTTTTATATTAGGATCGACCAAAAATAGAGTGCAATACATGTGTGAAGTGTATTACAGAAATTCGGAAATTTAAAAGACGTCTTTTCAAACTTTTCCTCGTTCCTGTAAATCTCACTTACCACGCTTGTATCGGAATATACTATTTTCTACAAATATGCAGAATGATAGTTTCCTGGCAACAGAACTGACATTGGAAGTACAGTTTCCTACATTCAGTGCCGAACATTTTACGCACGCATTTTCCACACACACTATAGTCGACTTTCCTAAATAAAATATGAAGGACCGAGAATTAGAATAAATTATCCACCAACGTCTGGCGGTGTGGCCATAAACTCTTCATCTTCTTTCTAGTTTTCAAAATCCAGAATTCAGAACGACTTAGATATTGAAACGTTAAGCATCACATTAGTACCCAGATATCTTCGAGATCGTATTAATTTTATTTTTTACTTCTTTATGTAAGCTGCGATTAGGCCTACTAGAAGTTTTTAAGGTGGTTACTTAACGACGCTGTATCAACTACTAGGTTATATAGCGACGATGATATTGATGATAGCGAGATGGTATTTGGCAAGATGAGGCACAGGATTCGCCATAGATTACTAGATTACTTGACATTCGCCTTAAGGTTGGAGAAAACCTCTGAAAACCCCGACCAGGTAATCAACCCAAGAGGGAATCGAACCCGCACCCGCGCCCGAGCGCAACTTCGAATCAATAGACAAGCGCCTTAGCCGACTGAGGTACGCCGGTAGTTACATACTCTTTGATATTTGAAGGAAGTCTCCGGCTTAGTTTTACCTTAAGCTCTGACAGTCACCAGAAAGTTCCTTTATCAATTAAAATTGCTGTAGTTTCTCAGTTGAAAAATTATTCTATACATTTTAATTGCATTAAATTAATTGAAAAGGCGCTGAAAATCATCTTTACTTTCGGCACTCAGAACGGTTTTCCACATCTGTGTGATTCGTAATGAAATTGATATATTCTGTCAAATTTTAACATGATTAATAATTCTGCCCACCTTTAGTGAAATCACAACTGTGTACAGATACGGAATTAAAAATGGGCCAGGTCTTGGTAGCAGTCCTCCTCTATGTGGGCAAGAAGCTCAACTAGACTGTCCACAAGTAGCATACATTTAGGCGCTTACTGCACATGCGCAATGCGTTGTATCTGAAATTTCGTAAAATTAGGTGGCCCAAATTTTGTTTCTGGGTCTGTGCTGATCCCTGAAATCTGTAAGAACTAAGAATTCAAGGAAACGTTTCAAGACTAGAATTCTGACACTTTATCTGTGCGTTCGGAAATCGTTACTGTGCGAGAGAAGAGTATGAAAGACAGGGATGGAAGTCTGTGCATGCATAGAAAAGCACTCCTATCACTCTATCGTATTTCCAGAAACATCAGATGTTAAAATTATATAATTACCAGTACGGTATATATTTTTAAGCATTAGATCTACATTAAAATAAAATAAGAGTAAAGCAAGGAACTGTAAGAATAGATCGTAAAGCCCACTATCCTATTACAAATAATTCAACTCCTCTTCCGAATCCAACGTCATAGATCATAAAGCCCACTATCCTATTACAAATAGTTCAACTCCTCTTCCGAATCCAACGTTATAGATCATAAAGCTCACTATCCTATTACAAATAGTTCAACTCCTCTTCCGAATCCAACGTCATAGATCATAAAGCCCACTATCCTATTACAAATAGTTCAACTCCTCTTCCGAATCCAACGTCATAGATCATATAGCCCACTATCCTATTACAAATAGTTCAACTCCTCTTCCGAATCCAACGTCATAGATCATAAAGCCCACTATCCTATTACAAATAGTTCAACTCCTCTTCCGAATCCAACGTTATAGATCATAAAGCCCACTATCCTATTACAAATAGTTCAACTCCTCTTCCGAATCCAACGTCATAGATCATAAAGCCCACTATCCTATTACAAATAGTTCAACTCCTCTTCCGAATCCAACGTCATAGATCATAAAGCCCACTATCCTATTACAAATAGTTCAACTCCTCTTCCGAATCCAACGTCATAGATCATAAAGCCCACTATCCTATTACAAATAGTTCAACTCCTCTTCCGAATCCAATGTTATATAAGAGTGCTCGCTTGAACTACAATAAAAGAAATTAATATTTGTTATTGGATATGTGAAACAACCCCCACTGCAGTGACGTCATCAGAGGAAGAACTGTAGTCTAACAAGTCACATGAAGGAAAAAATGGCGCTTGTCAATAGTTTATCATATTGAATCAGACCTTCTGACATATATATTAAAGGTCCCGCTGTGGTTCAAATGTTGGCATTTCCGAGAGCTGATGCAGCGTACTCAGGTTCTATTCCCGATTAAGAACACGTGTTGATTAATTTGACAGTCATGAAATGTTCACCACATGACTAGGAATTTCGTTAAGTGTGAATGTCGAGTATTGCTTAAGAATATATTTCGAAACAGAAAGATCAATTACTCGTAAGAGATTAATAATATCTAGCAGTAATAGATTATCGCATTTTGGTGGTGGTGATATCACATAAATAAGAAAATCTAGTCGTGTTTGTTTCGAAGAGACGATAATAATTTGAAGGATCAGCTCACAATTGCAATGACTGATGTAATTCCCGATTTCAGACAACTACACTTGTGGAATTATGATGAGTGATTTGATAAATTTGATGGATTTGTTTTCTAGTAGCCTATTTCCTAACAACACATTATTTTGATTTTATTTCTTATATTGTAATATGCATTTTGAAGTTTATAGTTTTAAATGTGTATGTTATATTGTGTAAGCCTAGAATATTTTGCAGCCCACAGAAAACAGACTGGAATGAATACGAGAATTATTTACCCACCTAATACAGATTGGAATGAATACTGGAATTACTTAATTTACACTGTTGCAATGTACACTCTTCGACACAAAAAATGAGCGACCTCCTGTAGCCTGAATTTCTTACAAGTCCACCTTCAGACAGCACCTGGTTCACACGACGAGGGAAAGGATATTTACTTTGCAACTCATTTACCCCTTGAATATATCGTACTTCTAAATTATTTATTGATTTGTAAACAGAAACAACTACAAAGAAACAAAATAAAAGAAATACAGAGCGAAGTCTTGCTTGAATTGAATTGAAAGAGAAGTGGGAGGAAAAATTTAAAAGGTACGCAAAACGCGTCCTTGCAAAGGGTTCGGGGCTGAAAGAAACTAAATATGTGAGCTCCAAGCCTGTTGGCCACTTGTCTCACTCCGGGTTACGCTGCTCCACTGAAGGAGCTCTAGAACATTTTGAAGGGGAAAAGCCGAACATGGACGTAACCTCTTAGGTACCATATATGCGATGGAAGGGAAATGTGATCAAGTGATCACGGGATATGACGAGGAAGAAATGGCTGGTGTAAGTCTGCACATTGAAAGAAACTTCGTCATTTCGCAGTGCAGGTGGAGTCGAGAAGACTCGTTGCGAAGTCTTGCACGTATACCCTCTCTTTTATTAAGCCGCCGCGTGAACCCTGTGTCTCGCGGTAACAGTTACGTAGTCTTACAATAGAAGTCATTCCAAACAATGACAACAAATTATTGGAACTCTCTCGCCGCATAATACATTCGTTCACGTGTGAAACTAAGTTTTCACGAAGGCGCACTAAATTTTCCGAAGGGGACTTGGCCTATGGCTGCTGACCACTATTTGTGTCTAAGACGATATGTACCTTTGGTTTGCACCAGCCACCACTGGTTACATACAAAGTCTGCCGCCAGATGGCCATACGTCACCATGCTTGGCGGATTATCGCAAACTCTGTGAAAGGCGTAAAAACAAAATTGAGCACGGCAGGCGTACTGTCAGCGCAACTTATCTAGGCAGTTTAGTTCCATAGTGCTCTCTCACTGCCCCGTAGCTATCTGCTAGCCTAGATCATATATGTAACAGATTGATCATCCTTATGTTAAAATCGGCAGCACTTTGAAGAGAACAACTGCCAGAATCGCCACCTGTCCGCTGTAAACGAACACGAGATGGCAGTACAGTCGCTAATGCAATTCAAATTAGAGTTATGACATGACTCCTTATGTAACAACTAGATGGCAGCATAGTAAACCTGACAAAAGTTGTTACCGTCAAAGCCTAATAAGGCCGAGCAAGTGGGTATATATACATGATCTAGGCTGCTAGCTATTTGATCATCGCTGCAGCAGTTGTACGTACAGTTACAAAAACATAATTCGGTATTATCAGTGCATTCCATTGGATATGGTAGGTGAAAGTGTTTGCATTCACAGAATAAATATAAATAAATAACATTCTTCCTCGTCCGTGTACAATACAGTATAATCACAGCTCCAATTATTACAATTCGTATCTGACTGTCAAGTACTCATGGTACGTGACATATAAAGTCTTTCAAGTAGAAGAGCTACAGATCTGTTACAGGGGCGTGCGCAAGGAGGGTTATCGGGTTTGAAGCCCCCCTTGAACTTTGAAATAAAATTACATATATTTCATTACATTTAATTGTTTCCATGGATTTTCCTGTTATGTTAAGTGTAGTGATGTAAAAAAACTGTTTTAATCCGTTTAAATCCATATACATCGGTTTTTATGGGTTTAAAACCCTGTTTACTAGGATTCATTGGATTTTATTGAATGCAATCCAAACATCACACGCCATCCATTTTGCATACATATCCGGGCTTTTTACTTGTGTGTGCTAGACGCTAGCGTTGTTGGTGTATGCTGCTGGTCGTTGGATGTCTTGTTTGTACACAAATCCATAATACAACTGATGGATCAGTTCAGTGTGCGCTTTAGTCCATAACCAGTCGTGTCGTGATACTGAACTGTGTAAGCTCGTACTAGTTCTGAACCAGTGAATCTAGAGCCTACAATATCTGATGAACCAAATACTGAGGAAGATTAGTGTAGCAACAAAATTTGTTTTCTAGTTTATAACTAACTATGGTGGTTTTCAAAATGACAAGAGAAAAGATGTTTATTATTTTTAAGTTTTATTCCTCTTACTATTAGTGTAGCTATATTACATTTGTAGCATGTATTGTGAAGAAAATTTACTTTCAGTTTTTCTAGCTCTAAAGTATTTAACTACTACTACTACCACTACCACTACCCGTTTGTATTCTCATTTTTATTATTAATATTTGTGTCAAGAATCTTTTTTATTTGATAATAAAACCAATTAATCCAATAAAACGTGATAAAAACATTTTAAACAGCATTCTGGTTTAAAACCGATCCCGTTCAAAACGTACCGACATCATTAGTTAAGTGTCTTAACTATTATATACTGTACTAGCAGAGTCAGAAAGTACCGGAACTTCGGGTGGCAACGCCATGCTCTATAAGTAACTTCTCTGCCTTGTCCGTGTGGTATGTGACCTACTCTCCAGGCGTATAGACTCAGTGCGGCTGCGCATGAGAATGGGAAAACTAACGAAGCCGGAAACCAAACGAAATACAATGCAGCTCTCAGCTTCGTTTAGTGAAGACGTGTAAGATAGTGTAGTTTTCCGCTTCGTTTAGTGAAGACATGTAAAATGAGCTTGAAAGAGCATAAAGATAACATTAAATTTTGTGTTAAACTCGGTGAAACATTTACTGGGCCTTTGGCACTCATGCACCAAGCATATGGAGAAGAAGCAATGTCTCGGACCCGAGTGAATGAGTGGCACAAGCGTTTCACAAGTGGTCATCTTTCAACAGATGATGATCCACGTTCAGATCGGCAAGAACGGAAATGATAGCTCGAGTTGCACAAGAAATCAGACGAGACCGCAGACAGTCAATAGATGATGTGGCTACTTTGGTAGGCATTTCGCATGGTTCTGTGCAGTCCATTCTCCACAATGATTTGAAAATTCAACGTGTGTGTGAGCACGTTGTTCCAAGAAGCCTAACAGATGAGCAGCGGGAACAGAGGCAAGTAGTTGGTGGAGACCTGATTGAGAGGGAGGGCCAGGATCCAACTCTCTTGCACAGAGTGATCACAGGTGACGCTGTTTCCTTTACGATCCGCAGCCAAAGCGGCAGTCTTCAACGAGGAAATCTCCCGGCTCACCACGGCAAGAGAGATTCCGTGCCGACCGATCAAAGGCGAAAGTAATGCTTGAAGTGTTCTTTGATATCCAGAGTCTCGTACATTTCGAGTTTATTGCTGAGGGTCAAACTGTCAGTAAGGAGGCGTATGTTGCAATTCTTAGGCGTCTTCGTGATGCGGTTCGACGAAGAAGACCCAACTTGTGGCATTTTTTTCAATATATAGAATGTGAAAAATTAGTTTTATCTAAATCAGAGACATGAAGGTCAATTCGAGTTTAAATTTATGCGATTTGACGTGTAATGACTCAGGTACCTACGCATGTTCGCACCGACTCTATACGCCTGGAGAGTAGGTTACATACCACAAGGACAAGGCAGGGAAGTTGACTATAGAGCACGGCGTTGCCACCCGAAGTTCCGGTACTTTCTGACTCTACTAGTACAAAAAACAAATAATTTTTGTGCAAGTGTAATAATAACACAAGCATCTTTTATTATACAAAATTAAACATGCGTTAAAATTTGTTAAATATGTTAAAAATTGGGCTGTGAAAAAATTACGTTTCAAAGATTTTATAAGGATATTCTAATAGAACATAGTATAATATTAATCACATATATAACATATATCGTAAAATAACATAATAATAATAATAATAATAATAATAATAATAATAATAATAATAATAATAATAATAATAATAATAATTGGGAAGGTAATATTAAAATGGATTTGAGGGAGGTGGGATATGATGATAGAGAATGGATTAATTTTGCTCAGGATAGGGACCAATGGCAGGCTTATGTGAGGGCGGCAATGAACCTCCGGCTTCCTTAAAAGCCAGTAAGTAATAATAATAATAAAAGTAATAATAATAATAATAATAATAATAATAATAATAATAATAATAATACACAACTGTAAGTACGACTCTTCGATCACACTAAGCAGGCAAATGTACAGCTGTGGCAAAAAAAAAACGGACCGACACTTTTAGCTGATTTCAGAGTCACAGATTCAAATTTTGCTAGTCACAAAACACATCCATCTTGTATAATTAATTGTAACAATGAAATTTATTGCATTTGTTCCATTCTTACCGTCTTTTGTTTCCTTCAGTGCCTCAAACTTACAGACGAAAAACCTTTGAGAGTTTTATTTTCATCTGGTATCAATATTACATTTCTGCCTCTATTCGGCAAAGATAACTGCGTATTTTTACATTAAATAGCAGTACATATCACTGGATTCACTATCCATATTGAAATTACCACAGTGTGACACAATACACAGCACAGGATTCTTTCGTATCAGCTACAAGGGTCGGTCCGGTTTTTTTTGCCACTACTGTATTTTACCTGTCTCGTAGACCGTCCTCCTCTCTTCTTCTACCTCTCTAACTCCGCGCATCACTCTTTTAACTGCCCAGATAAGTTTCGCGGACAATAGTATGACGGATGCAGGGGGGTCGGTTTTGCCAAGCAAAACAGTCGGCACGCAACTCATTCCGTCACAGGTGTACGAAAAGCCGTTTTGGGCTGAAGTGCTTAGGGATGCCCCATGTTCCGGACGCTAAACACTTCTATACCTATATGGAATAACTTGATACAGCTATTCTTGCATGCACGACAGTATACATTCTACTCTACGATTTCTGAGCTCAGATTGACAGTAGGCCTATTATATTGCAAGAAGATACTCAGTTTTGTCATGTGTCGTATATAGACCCTCAATACATGACGACAGGGAAGACGATGACAAAAGCGAGAAACATACATACACATAACATACATACATACATACATACATACATACATATTCTGCCAATGGGCAGGCATCACTCAAACCCAGCATTCTCCAATATTTCCTATTTTCTGTCTTCCTGTTATGATCCACATAATTATATTAATGTAGTCTATCATCTGATATCTTCTTCTGCCCCGAACTCTTCTCCCGTTCATCATTCCTTCCAGTGCATCCTTCAGTAAGCAGTTTCTTCTCAGCCAGTGACCAAACCAATTCCTTTTTCTCTTTCTGATCAGTTTCAGCATCATTCTTTCCTTACCCACTCTTTCCATCACAACTTCATTTCTTATTCTGTCTGTCCACTTCACAAGCTCCATTCTTCTCTATATCCACATTTCACATGTTTCTATTCGTTTCTCTTCATTTCGTTGTAATGTCCATGTTTCTGCCCCATACAATACCACACTCCATACAAAGCACTTCACTTGTCTCTTCCTTAGTTCTTTCTCCAGAGGCACGCAAAATATCTACCTTTTTCTATTAAAAGTTTTCTTTGCCATTGCTATCCTCCTTTTGACTTCCTGGCTGCAGCTCATGTTACTGCTTGCAGTACATCCCAAGTATTTAAAGCTGTTCACTTGCTCTATTGCCTCATTTAGAATTCGCACGTTTACCTTCTTTATTTTTCTTGTGACAACCATGGTCTTCGTCTTGTTTGCATTCATCTCATACTTCTCACACCTGTCATTTAGCTCCAGTAGCATATCCCTTAGTATCATCTCCCCTTCTGCTAACAACGCCATATTATCAGTAAATCTTATGCACTTTATTATTCTTCTTCCTACTTTTACCCCTCCAATATTCTGAAAACAGTTCTTCACCAAATCCTCCAAGTAGATGTTGAACAGGGTAGATGATAAAGGGCAGCCTTGTCGTACTCCTCTTCCTATTTCACTTCCTTAAGACATTTCTTCTATCCTGGCTTTGAATCGTTGAGGCGAGGAACAAGACAACATTATGAATAAGAAAAAACTATGATAACGATTCAGACGACGGCGGCAATGACAAGCGATGCGACGAAGACGATTTTTGAAAAGACGATGATGAGAGTGATTTCAAACACTGCCAAAAATATCTGAAATGGTTAAAACTAAATAACTCAAATGTTCGTATACTTTCTCCGTACTTCGTGTAACAAAGATTTTTTAATACAGGAAGCCCCTAAGGCATGAAGCCCATGTCTTCACACGTCATTATGACGTAAGGTAGTGTAAAAAAGTGCAAGATGGCAAGAAAAAACTAGGTAAAGTGTGTGTCAGGTAGATATGAGTCAGTGAGGGGTAGCGGCGCCGGGTGTGGTGTGGGCGTGGGAACGGCCAGCTGATAGGAATGCGGTCAGTCTGCTTCGGGCGGGACACGAGAAGAGCTCCGTCTCGCTCACCTGATCGCCCGCTAAGCTTTCACAGCCACGCGGGCTGCCTACCTACCCACCAGGTGAGAATGAAAGTGATCCGCGCACCACGTTCCCATGTCGTACCGCCTCATTAATCATGCGCAGTAGGTACGCAACACAGATTACGGGAGTGAATGGCAACTGAAGTTCTTTATTTAACATCCTTTTAAAATTATAACTCATACCACATTTTCCAATCTGCCGCAATTACCGATACGGAAATAAAATTTGGATCGCCCTTGTTGCATAAGTTGCGCTTACAACACACTGCGCATGTGTAATAAACAGGAGACCCTGTATATGATTCTACATTCATATGTTCTAGCTCTACTCTGAATGAATTACATGCTCTAACCAATGATATTCTATCACAGATGGCTTTATGGTTTGAATCTAATGTTTTTTTGCTTAATCAAGAAAAGACTATCAACATAACTTTTACCTTAAATCATGTAATAAAAAGGAACATACAAAACTATACCAAATTCCTAGGACTTTTTATAGACTTCAGTTTAACCTAGGAAAAACCATATCGAATATATATCCACAAAATTATCATGAGTTATATATTTATTAAAGAAATTAGTGACTTGCGTTTCTCAAAATTATTTAAGATATGCCTACTTTTTGTTCTTTCAGTCGATAATTAGGTATGCCTTAATTTTTTGGGGAAATGGTAGCAAAATTGAGAGTGCCTTGATTTTGCAAAAGAAAGCCATTAAAATTCTATGTCAATCAAACTATCTTGAACATTGTCGACCTCTTTTCAAACAATCACAGATATTAACTGTCTAAGTTTATATATATATATATAACGCGCACACACACACACACACACACACACACACACACACACGACCTAGTCCTTTACACTCGACAAAATATAGACAATTACTCATTAATAACCAATATACATGATCATGAAATCAGAAATAGTGAACAAATTAATATTCCATACTGTAGATTACATAAAACTAGCACAAATTTTTCTGTCATGGGGATGAAATTATATAATAAGCTTCCCAGTCAATATTATAAGTTACCAACCAATAGTTTCAAAGCTAGATTTTATAATTGGCTTTTAATTAATCCTTTCTACTCTGTAGATGAGTTTCTTAACATAAATTCATATGAAAATGGTTTTTAATAAATAAAGTTATTTACATTTTGTTACAAATATTACATTAAGAGTGAAGTGTTTTCATTAATTTTAGAGTTTCAAAATGTTTTGTGTTTTCATTCTATTTAAGCTTCACTGTTTTCAATTATATGTGTATTTCCAAATGTATGTTTTTTTCCTCCCTTCTGTATTGTGACGAAGCCTATCACTGTATGTTTAATGGCTTAATAAATTGAATTGAATATGTAGCCCTATACGCTACTTGTGGGCAATTGTGTGAAATTGTTGCCTACATACAGGTGGATTTCAATCAAATTTTAATTCCGTATCTGTACGTAAAGAGTAAGGGGCACGGGTTTAACTTTGAGAGGATGTCACAGTCGTGGGTTCGAATTCAACTAACGCCATATTCGTTTCTCTGCTGTCGATATTAAATCCTGCGTTGTATAATTGAAAACTATGCCAGACATGCGTCAATTCGAAAAAATACGAGTCTCACCAAGGACACACACTTTTCTTTATATGTTTCAAGAATTTTTTAACAATTTAATCACGATGATGAGTATTAAACAATTTCATGTATTACTTTTGTAAATCCAAAAATAAAACATATGACTTCACTGTATAGATAGGCCTTGAGACAACAATAACGAACGTAAATGGCACTAAAGAGGAAATTAAGTGCAAAATAAATATGGGAAATGCCTGCTATTATTCGGTTGAGTAGTTTTGTCATCCAATATGCTTTCAAAAAAATTGAAATAATTTATAAAACAATTATATTGCCAGTTGTTCTGCATGGCTGTGAAAGATTACTTCAATGGAAGTACTAGATACTGTTAGTAGATGATTTTCTGAGCAGTAATGTCAATTGAATAACTTATTAACAATGTAGATATTATATTCGGTCAATGGCCGTTAAATTTCAAGTGGCTTATCTTACAACGTGGGCGTTGGCGTATTGAAAAGCATTACAACTTTTCTCGCATCTCCTTGCCTCCCCACCGCAAATGTGACATTGCATGGAGGCAGAGATAAAATACGAGATCTTGTAACTATGTACAGATCTCTTTTTTCCATTACAGAGTCCATCAATCCATCCATATCTCAATAAAATATTCTTTCATTCATATTTCATCTTTTCATCCACTGATCGACTGATCTCCCCATCTACGTATATGACGATGACGATGATGCTAATATGTCTGCAATTACATTGCAGTGTTCATTCTTATGTGAGGAAACAAAAAATAATAGACCCCCACGAATTAACAAAAGAATTAAATTCAAAATGCAACACTTAATTTTGAAATATAGATGAAAAATAAGCCAGATGTCCTATATTAAGGTGCTCCACAAATGTGATGTCATACTTGTGGACCTAGAAAAGACTTTTGAGAGTGGATTGGAATAAACTAATGGGGATCCTAAAGAAAATAGATGTGGACTGAAAAGAGAGAAGGCTGTTCTGTAATCTTTTTACGAAATAACGAGTCAAAGTCAGAATAGGAGAAGAAATGTCAGAAGGAAGTGAAATTGGCAGAGGAGTACGTCAAGGATGCCTTTTATCACCTACCCTGTTCAACATCTACTTGGAGGATTTAGTAAAGAACTATTTTCAGAACATGGGAGGAGTGATAGTAGGAGAAAGAAGAATAAAGTGCATAAGATTTACTGAAGATATGACGTTATTAGCAGAAAAGGAGATGATACTGAGGGATATGCTACTGGAGCTAAATGACAGCTGTGAGCAGTATGGGATGAAGATAAATGCAAATAAGACGAAGACTATGGTCACAGGGAGAAAAATAAAGAACGTAAACTTGCGAATTCTAAATGAGACAGTAGACCTAATGGATAGATTCAAATACTTGGGATGTACTAGGCTATAAGCAATAACGTAAGGAGGAAACTATCACAAGATTAACCAAGGGCATCAAGGTCAGTCCTATCGCACTACACAAACATCTCTGCAAACCGACTGTTGAGCCAGGTTTGCTTCCCAACAGAAACGGCAGTTCGTATCTAGACTCAAAAGCTGATTTCAGAACAATGATTATGATAATTACATTTACAGAATATTTTAAAATCCATTTCAGTTCTACAGTAGTATGTCCGGTAGCGTAAAACCCCTATTTCATGACAAGCTATTTTTTTTTTACTACTAACGCCGCTCATACTGATTTGTAGCGATTTGCGCCTCGGCCTACGTTTTGGCGATTATGATGAAAAATCATATTTTTAGTGGGTCATTTTACAACGCTGTATCAACACCTCAGGTTATTTAGCGTCTGAATGAAATAGTGATAATGCCGGAGAAATGAGTCCGGGGTCCAGCACCTATAGTTACAGTGCCCAGCATTTGCCCATATTGCGTTCAGGGAAAACGCCAGAAAAAAAAAAAAAAACTTCAACCAGGTAACTTGCCCCGACCGAGATTCGAACCCGAGTCACGGTTTCGCGATCAGACGCGCTAACCGTACTCCACAGGTGTGGACGAAAAAATCCTATTCTAAGGTTGGGGCACCCATTATGTTGGATTCTGTTAGCTACGTATGATAGGATAACATATTATGAGTATGGAAATAGGCAGGATTGATGAAAATGGCGTTAATGACGGCGAAATGAACACAGGGTCTGGCACTGAAAGTTACCTACAATCTGCTCTTAATGGGTTCAGGGAAAACCTTGGAAAAACCATGAACCTGGCAATTTGTTCCAACCAGGATTCGATCCCGGGCCCACTAGTTTCGTCGCACTCAGATACGCTGACCACTACTTCAAAGCCTGGTAATTATACGACTTAACATTTATGTATTAATTTTACAGTGAATAACGAAGTATTCAGGAGAAAATTGCTAGATCACAATCAGCTAATGGCAGAGATTCTGTGGTAGATTCCTGTTTTTATTGTTACTGAAGGGGGAAACTGTGCCTACAGTACACGATGAACAAAACTAATTCCAGTTGTTCTCGTCTCCAGCTGGAAAGCCTACGTTGTAATAACTAATCCATCTCTCATCCATTCACCTATCTTTAAATACCTCCATTCATCCATCTACAAATCCCTCCATCCATTTACAGATCCTTCCATCTATACAACCATCCATCTATAACTCCATCATAATTCCATAGAGAATATATCTATACCTCCAACTACACAACTCTCCATTATCTACGAGTATAAATTCCTCCATATATAATACATAAATCCACCCACACAACCATCCATCTAGAAATCAATTCATCACACAATGTAACAACACAAGGTGAGGCAGTAGGAGAGTTACATGGTTTGAGAGATGATAATATTGGTGATTCAGAAAAAAAAAAGTTTATATGAACATAGCTATGTCCTGTTCTTAACGGTTTTGGAGAAAACTAATGGAAACAATGGTGAACGAGAAAAGTGCAGGTGATAGTAAATTAAAACATTGTTAGGCCTCCTTATGTTCTGTTTAATTGTGTACTTTTCTTTACAGAACATGTTCAAAAAGTCCACCGTCAACTTCAATGCTATTTGTAGCTCTTGTAAACAGCTGTTATGTTGCTGATCTGAGTTGATTCAAACATTCCTTTGCTTGAGCACAAGCATGTAAAATGCGAGCGAGAAGTTCCTTTCCTGTTTCCACTTTGCGCTCGTAGACTTCGGCCTTACGCCAACCCCACATCCAGTAATACAATGGAGTAAGATCAGGGATCGGGTGATCTCGGTGGCCAAGAAATAACTCCACCGCGATCGATCCAACGCCCCGAGTACGTTTCATTGATCTTACTACAACCTAATGTCGTTTTGGTTGCGTTCGCATGTGAGTGCTGATGAAGGGCATGAGACTGACGTGATGAGCAAGCAGATGCTGCGTTGCTCCACAAAGTAGTCTGTGATGATGGTTGGCCTCCCACTGCGCTCCTCGTCATGCACATTTTGGCGTCCTGCTGAAAACTGTCTACAGCAGCACCGCACCATCTGCTTGCCCATAGACCTGGCACAGCTGACGATCAATTTCAATCGGCGCTATGCCCTGTGCATTCAAAAACTTTTTCAATGACCGCACTTCACACTCTGCGGGAGCTGAATAGGAAAGTCGAAGCAACGAAGCTACTGAGAACACTCGGGAAGTTCCGCTAGCGCATGCGCCATGCCAGGACATTACTCTATCACGTACACCCAGTCGCTTCGCGCAACATATGGTTTGCTAGCTGTGAGATTTATGGACGCGCCATGTACATTATATACATCTATAAATTCATTCATCCATCTACAAATCCCTTCACTCATCCAGCCTCCATCTATAAATCCCTCCCTCCATTCATATAATCATCCATCTTTAGATCCCTCCATGCATACATCCACCCACCTATAGACCCTCCACCCATACATCCACCCACCTATAGACCCTCCACCCATACAATTACACACACACATACATACAATCATACATACACAAGTGTTCTACGTATTTTAAGCTGTAGATGTGTTTGCTTGCTGATCCGTAGAGGCTCTCAGGCGTGGGTTCGATTCCCGCTTCGGCTGATTACCAGGTTGGGTTTTCCAAGGTTTTCCGAAACAGCAAATCGAATGTCAGGTGATCCTATTGCGAATCCTTGGCCTCATCTCGCTATCACGAATTCCATTGACACTAAATAATCTAGTAGTCGATACAGCATGCAGTTGCGAGAGTCGTTAAATAAAACTTAACATTTAACATTCGATACATCTTAAACAACCAACTGAAAAAACAAACCAACTATACAATATTACTCCACCCATCAACCCATCTACAGGTCCTTCCACCTACCGATATAAACTTCTTCAGCCAATGTTAACATACTCCTGCCAGAGATATCTCTCATTTGGTCCTTTTACAATCTGCTATCAAACAGGCTACTTATCACATTCATGCCCTGTGTATTAGGGAAAGAATGATAGCGCCTTCCACAAAGAGACATAATCTTTTTTTTTTTTAGCCGAACATTTAAAGTGAATCGGCTTGCGGCAGACTGAAACTGGCATTTGCTGTTATGTAAGCTTATGTATTTATCAACATTACCCGGTGGCCGTGATATATAATATACAATAATATTACAATAATTGCCATAATAAAATTACAATACTTACAGCAATAAAAAATAAAATAAATGTAAATTTAAATCTAACTATAAATAAATGCAATACACATAGGACTACAAATAAAAACTATGCTATAATAACGCCTATTATAAGCAAAAATAAACCTAACTTATAAATACTTCTTCGTATTATAGGAAATACATCAAAGTTAGCAACCCTTACAGAGCAGTGAAATCTAACAACAAGCGAAAGCCGTCACTGACCTCACAGAATCGCATCAACAAAGGAAATAAAGCCTTCTCATGGCGGCATGTGTTTAGAGGCTGTGTACTGTCACACTGCATGGTAGCCTCAGTTCGCATCGGTAAAATAATAATAAAAAGGAGTACTATCGACGAAGACAGAACTTAAACGATCTAGCAGGTCGCCCATAAACCCGTCTGAGGTTACGAGTGTTATTTCGACCAGGTAGGCCATTTGGAGGGCAACAGGATGTCCCTACGCCTCATTTCCAGAACTGTATATATTTTAAGCTGGAAATTTGCTATCACATTTGAGTTCATCGTATTTTTTACACTTTCATTATAAGAGTCACAAAATGAAGTACGTAATGCAAGATGTAAGAAATCGATTTATAAATTTTCATACACACGTTTTCGATATCGACATTTAAATTATGTAAGATAGGCTATGTTTATGCTGATACCAGAAACGAAACTTTCTGCATGTGTTTTTTTCTGCCCGTTTAATCACGTATAGCAATTAATCGTGATCCATTAGGTGCATTTTTGTTCCTATACAGTACACATCATGCCTGTCAAACTCGTGCTCCCAAGGTGCGAACGAATACGGAGGAGATGATTACTACTGTTACTATTAAATAGTCTCCTGACTGGTGCACATACTTTGCACATCTATTATGATATATACTTATTACTGTAATAACTTCATCGTTCTCGTCTTTCTCAGTACGCCTATTAGTTCGTAAAATGTATAAGGGTGATTCACGAGTTACCGCCATTTAAGGATCTTATTTCTGAAGACATTGAGCAAAAACTGCCACATAAACTTATTATATTTAGAATATGAAAGAATAGCATTAACGAGTAACTTAACTGACAATGTTAAGATGTTCTATAGTAGAAAGAAAATGGTTCTTCTTGTACAAAAGCAATAAATGTAGGTACGCACTGGTGCGTTCGTAGCTCAGCCGGACCGTTCCGTAGAATACATTGCTTGACATATAGTCTATTATATGTCATTCTAATATAAAACTAATAACCAGGTATTTTTAGGAGTGGGTACAATACAAAGCTCTCATAAGACTTTCTAAGGGCTGTGGACTGGTTACCTGACCTAAGGTTCTAGTCTTATTACAGTCCGACCGATAGTCTACAGTTGAGTTTCCTCAAAATAAAACTAAAAGCATTAATGTACCCCGAACCACAAACTTACTCTCCACTTGAACCATGTCAGTAATAGGCCTATTATTTTCAATTACTGTATTAAAGAAAAGAGACTAGAATGAACCACCTTATTTCATATAATAATAACACTGCATTATTATTATTTTTTATTGGGTTATTTTACGACGCTGTATCAACATCTAGGTTATTTAGCGTCTGAAAGATATGAAGGTGATAATGCCGGTGAAATGAGTTCGGGGTCCAGCACCGAAAGTTACCCAGCATTTGCTCGTATTGGGTTGAGGGAAAACCCCGGAAAAAAACTCAACCAGGTAACTTGTCCCGACCGGGATTCGAACCCGGGCCACCTGGTTTCGCGGCCAGACGCGCTGACCGTTACTCCACTATTATTATTAGTAGTAGTAGTAGTAGTAGTAGTAGTAGTAGTAGTAGTAGTAGTAGTAGTAGTAGTAGTAGGTTATTTTACGACGCTTTATCAACATCTCAGGTTATTTAGCGTCTGAATGAGATGGTGATAATGCCGGTGAAATGAGTCAGGGGTCCAGCACCTTAAAGTTACCCAGTATTTGCTCATATTGGGTTGAGGGAAAACCCCGGAAAAAACCTCAACCAGGTAACTTGCCCCGACCGGAATCGAACCTGGGTCACCTGGTTTCAAGGTCAGACGCGCTAGCCGTTACTCCACAGGTGTGGACTTATTATTTTTACCGTACTTTGTCCCACGAGGCTACAAGGTTAAGTATTTCTCAGTTTTTAAGTGGACGAAGTGCTTCCACATGCAAGAGATGTACTTGACTGCCTGCTCAAGCGACTTCTATTTCGTCAGATTGGGCAGGACAAAACATGAACCAGTTTATCAATTACACTAATATGTACAATTTAAATTATTTATACACTAGAATACGCTATTTTTACTATTTAAACTATCAAAAGAACGTAGGCCTACACTAATTACACATTATTTATACTTTTATGTACAGTGTTGTATATTGTAGTGCAAGGTATTTTATTTTGTGATTTTGTGAATAGTAATATAACAGTGTAAATATGTTCAATCAATGTAAGCCTACATCCTTTATAACAGTGGAAATAGTAGGGGAGACTGTTGTACCTTCAGCATAGTGTACCTTAGAATAAATAAATAAATATATATATATATATATATATATATATATATATATATATATATTTTAATTTTTGCTGCTACCTAGAGAACTCAAACTGAAGTAGACTGTAGACAAAGTCGCTAAGTAGCTCTGGTCGTAGTTTCGGTTTGATTTATTGCAAACCGTGAGCTCTGTGGACAAAATAATTTTTGTAGTGCCAAAAGTAAACATTTCGTTCATTGATATACTGTATAGTTTTGAATCATTAATAGAATGTAAACTGCAGCACATACAAGAAAGAAATGTTCCCTAATAGTACCTGTATCGCGCGCGAAACATGACGTCACGCCAATATAGTCTATGAACAACTAGCCTTATCTCCATATGCCTTGGGCAGAATACGGTCCCTAATATTAATAGTAATAATAATAAGTCTCTTTTCATCGGTACATGAATAGCCGTAATGCATAGTCAGAAACTTATATGACGACTTTTCTTCAAAGGGAACGGAGCTAAAGTTGTGGACAGATTCTTCGAAATTTATAGGGAACAGAGATCACCACCACCTTCAACATTAATCCTCCGTTGTCTCTGACCAGTCCTCTTATCATTTTATCGAGTCTTTCTTTGCAATTCAAGGTTTCACAATAAGCTACAAATCCAGAGGACGCGAGTTCGACTAGTCCCTCTTCCATCTAGGCAGTGTCAGTGCTTCACGCGGTGTCTTCCATCCAGGCGGTCTGATTCGATCCCGGTGGCGGAAATTGTGATGGACAAAGCAAACATTGCAGAAGGTTCTTCTCGAATTAGTCTACTCCCGTTTCTTCACTATCATTCCACCAACTTTCTCCACTTTCCTTTCACTTGATCTATCATATGCAATAATTCAAAATAGTCTAAAGTAAAATTCTGGGGATAGTACAGGTTTCCGATGCTGATGCAGAAAGGGCTTGGAGCTCCAGGCCTTGGAGCGTATCAGGCACTCGTCTGGAGATGGGGCCTGGCTATTAGAACTGAGGTAGGATGTCTCGCCTGTCAGCGTCGAATTTGCGAATGCGACCTGTCGGACTTGCGGAATTATAGCATAGCCTATATATGGAGCACAATTGACCAATGTAAGCCTAAGTGAAGAATCCGTCCTGAGTCCGATCCTAGAAAAGCCTAGCCAAGCCAAGCCAAGCCAAGCCCCCTTCCACAACTGTTGTACCCAAGTCTTGTGTTTGTCTTTCTTTTTTACTTGACTATTTAACGACGCTCTATCAACTACTAGGTTATTTAGCGTCGATGAAAATGGTAATAACGAGATGGTATTTGGCGAGATGAGGCCAAGGATTCGCCAGAGATCACCTGACATTCGCCTTACGTTTGGGGAAAACCTCGGAAAAAACCCAACCAGGTAACCAGCTCAAGCGAGAATCGAACCCACGCCGCGAACGCAACTCAGGATGAGTAGGAAAACGCGCTACCATCTAAGCCACGCCAGTGGCCTTGCGCCATGACAACTGCAGAAGCTCTACGAGTTCTACTATTTAGAATGTCTTCAATTTTTTATCCAAGAACCTCTCAAAAAAGTACAATGTCTCTGTAAGTGGTGGTGAAAGAATAATTCAGCACGACCAATTTTAACAACGAGAATAAGCCTAATAACTAGAAGATGACCTGCTCCACATAGGCCTTTCATCTAACGAGACATTGGTCCTCTTCGACCAAGTCCCTTCTAGGTAATGCAATTCAGCGCGTGACTGTGGGATAGTTTACAGCACACGCCCGAAACTCACGAACAATTACCCTCAAATTTTGTATATTTTACTGCGAGTCATAAAGTGAACAACGAGCAGCCGGCCATGCGGGTGCTGCGTCACCGGACCTTGAGCACCGCGTCGGGAGCGAGCCGCCAATTAGAACCGCACCACCTGTTACCATGGCGACATCAACTGGGCATCATATTTGCATTACTTATTTTTTTTTTGCTGGATTATTTGTCGTTTATTTTATCATTCCGTCTCTACTTATCTTGCATAATATTTTGGTAGTTCAATTACTTAGCCTATTGGTCAAATTACTTAGGGATATAAGTGAATTACGCATATTTTTATTTTATTGTCAACCTGGGCGGAATGCTTATTTTCTTCTCTATTTAACTGCTCTTCTGAAGTTATTTTCTTGACGCCATTATCCATCACTTAATTTGCTGCTGGTTCGGTCAAATGCGTTACATTCATTAACAGCATTTATTGCATTAAGAATTTCTTATTTTGTTAACTGCAATCTAATTCCTATTCCATTAAACTCAGAAAAGTATTTATCTACTTTTCTGAGTTTAAATCGTTAGCCATTTTGTTCCTCGTTTCCCTATTAGCTTTCAATTTGTTATTGTTTCATTTTCCTAAAAAGAAAACATATTATTTAGAAAGCTGAGATATCTCCATATCGCCCGCAATAAAGCCACAAGATTTTCCACAACTGAACAAATTGCACTTCATTGCTTATAACAAAGCTTTTCTTTTTCAACCTTTAATACTTCATTTTGTATTTCTTCCTACGCAATACAAATATGGAGCAGGTTTACCTGCTTTATTCTTAACTTTGACATCAGATTCTTCAAAAAATGACGTTAAACAATATCTAAAGAAAATGAAACGTCTTGTAATTCTACTATCGTACAATTATGTTTCCTCTAATGTGTGTTCAAATAAAAATAAATTAATAAAATTAATATAGGCCTAGACTACATGTCGAATACACAATTTTTAACACTAGGGCCTATATCACTTAATACATTTATGATTATCATTTTTACGTGTTCAATTTATTCTGAAGATGGCTACTACTAAGCTGAAACTAGTCAACTTAGTTTACATTTAATACATGAAAGTGATTATCATAAATATATTCATATAATTAATAATTAAACAACAAATTTCAGTAATATCAATAAAAGACAAATTGTGAACTTTCGTGATAATTGTATGCTTTTCTTTTGCAGCTATCATCCGAAATTGCCCAGAGACGCAATTTACTAGCAAAAGAAATATTTATATGGAAAAGATAACGACACGTCAGAAATATGAAGAAGCAAATCTGAAATTGTATTATGTAATTAAAATCTCAAAGAAGCAACGACGGAACGAAAGAAAACAATAAAACAAGACATGCAAAATACAGACTGAAAGAAAAGCAAAAAAAGGAAGAAATAGAACTCAGAACGGAAATAAACGAAAAGGAAAACAGAAAAAGGAACAAAGTACGAAAAGAAAGAAGAAACAAAGTGCAAAATAAACAATACAAAAAAGAAAATACTAACAATAATAGGGAAAGGAATGAAAGTAACAAACAAATGTGGAAAGAAAGAAATAAAAATAAAAACGCATTTGTATTCAAGACAGATAAATAAAACTGCCGCTATTCTCACAAGGATGATAATTATAACATACTGATAAAATCCTGCAAGATGTTTCCACGATTAAGAAGGCTCTGCAGACAGGTTCCCACGATTTCCCTGTTGCTTTAATACACAGTACAGTACTTATACTGCTAAGTGACATGCTGCCAGGAGAGGGGGAAGAGGCCTGGCTCCCGTGAATCTCCATCCACTGCACACGCGCCATGCGCAATGACAAGGCTCGAGACGTGAGCGCAACAGTGACATTAGTGTTCGTGCTGCTACGCAACCGCAGTGCTGCCAACTGTCAACGCCAGTGTTTGGTTTCCATGACGACGGCACGAAAAATTCTTTATACTCTTTCAGCAACAGAGCCCAGCTGTAGCTAACTCCGCTGATGGCTTGAGGATACCACAGAGCATTAGGTTCTTTATTTCAAGAGATACGAATGTGTTTTAATTTGAATATAACTTAATTTCAAGACGTAGATATAAATTCAGCCAATAATAAGGGACTAAATTAACACAGTTTAAAGGAAAACTGTATGAAAATTAATTTTCTAAACCAGTGGTTTTCAAACCATACACAGTACTATAATAATAATAATAATAATAATAATAATAATAATAATAATAATAATAATAATAATAATAATAATAATAATAATTTATTTTAGCTGGCAGAGTTAAGGCCGTAAGGCCTTCTCTTCCACTCAACCAGCAAAAAAGAGTATATACATATGCATGAACTTACAAGAATTCAACAATTTGATTTAGATTAGAGTTACATGTATACAAGAGTTATTTACGAATTAAACAACAAAATACTATGAACTATTAATTAAACACTAAAATAAACTGTGTAACAGAATTAAGCTAAAATACATAGAATGTTAATATATTTCAAATAATATTAGATAATAGAAAGAGATTATTATGAGACAATTTTGAAAATACAGCACAATCAGGATGATGTCTAAAAGAATGAAGTAACAATGTAGTCAGTGATAGTTTAAATCAGTATGATTGGAGTGAAATGTTAATAAGGTTATCTTTTAAGCTGTTCTTAAAGGTGTTTATTGTCTTGCAGCCCCTAATACTTTGTGACAAGGAATTCCATTGACGCGAGGTGGATACTGTAAAAGATGATGAATAACAAGATGTTCTATGAAGAGGTATACTTAGCGTGCCACAGATAGTGATCTGGTATTTACGTCGTGGTTAGAGTATAGATAAGAGAAAAGAGACGAAAGGTAATTTGGTGTTAAGGTGTGCAGAATTCGAAAGAGTAAAGACAAAGAGTGTAAAGTTCTGCGTTCTTTAAGTCGGAGCCACGAAAGACTTGCGAAGGACGGTGATATACTCATCCACTGCTGTGGATTAACGGTTAGCATGTCTGACCGTGGAATAAGAGGGCCTGGATTCAAATCCTGGTTGGGCCAAGTTACCTGGTTGAGGTTTTTCAGATGGTTTCCCTCAACCCATTAAGAGGAAATGCTGAGTAACTTTCGGCAATGAGCCCTGGACTTATTTCGGTGCCTATGATCACCTGTTTCTCACTCAGACGCTGGATAACCATAGCAGGTGATAAAGCGACGTAAAATAAAATACTCTGACGATCAGATACACCGCAACAAACTCCACAAAGTTTTGATAAGAGATCTGATTAAAAGACGATTTAACAAACTTGAAAATGTTACACAATGAAAAGAAGGGTTCAGAGCCATAGTGGGCCAAGCGCCATTTATTAAAAACGGAGAAAGCAAGGGTTAAAGTTAAGTGAATACCATAGTTTAATGAAGATTGACATATCATTTAGTTTTAATGTATATACTTATTTTACTTGTTATATGTTTCCATTGGATTATGGTAATAACTTCAATTTAACCCTTGTTTTCTACGGTTTTAGTAAACGGAGCTTGGGCCCACTATGGTTCTGAACCCTTCAAATCCTCTTAAATCCAATTTATAACCGATTCAACGAAATCCTCTTAAATTCAAGATTACCGGCGACATCACTGCTAAAGTCATTAGACCTATACAGTAATAAAAAGCTTTTTCGCATGTCCTAATCAGAGATTCCTATTGACAATAGCAATGCTTGTATGTCTATTGTATTTGTTTTGTTTAAAGCAGCAGAATTAAACAGTGACCAGCTGTAATTAATATCACACTTCGCGCAAGATGCAGGTGTTCGAACTATTTTCATACCACAAGAATCCTTTGCATTTAGCCACGTAAGAAATAGCGGTCCGAGTTAAAAGACGGTATAAAATGTATCTGAGGACATTTAACAAAATAGCACCACGCTTTAAAAATGGCGACCGAGTTGCTTCGGCTTCAAAATTTGCTGTTAGTTAAACTTTACCGCAATATAAAGTTAGTTTCAAATAAATTATCTTCTCTGCATAAAACTGTTATAAAATATCGACGGTGTCCAGTAAAATGGCTTATCCCACGAAAGGAAATTTTGTCAGAAACAGCTATAAGTTAATTAAATTTTAGCATATGAGAGAGAGAAGAATCCAAAAACGATAGCTGCCCTGGAAGAAGGGGTACCGAACGGTAACAGCACCTAGGCCTAAATTAATTGTAGATCAACAATATTCTATTTTAAATTTAAATTTTATTTTTATTTAATTTTATTTTAATTTATTTTTGGGGGCCAGCTATCCTCGACATGAGTATTTTTTTTCATATATAGAACTGTACAGATGGTTATTTACAGTTAACAAGGAATGTCTTAGAACATTAATGGCTATATCTTGAAGTTCCAAAAGATCGATATGGAAACGATGAAAGAAATTGATACAAAATCTTGATATAGTGCCCCTTGCACCAAAGAGCAAGCCAATTACTTACTTTATATGAACAATGTAAACATAATTGTAAAAAAAACATATCTCCACGTTTTTTAATTAAATTTTAACTAATTACACTATTACAGCAAAAAAAGTCACATTTAAAAGTGAGGGTTAAGCTCTTTTACCTAAACATCATCGATATGCAACCATACTCAAGTGAGAGTATATCAGGTAAGCTATGCGACTCATAATGAAAAATATGATGTTGAAGATGAAGATCATGAAAAAATGTCAATGTCTAGAAGGCCTACTACTACAGTACTACCACCACGATAGTTACAGTTCTAAACTGGGAAAATAACAGCAGACCTTATCGAAAATGTTCAAGCACAGGATTGCTTTTAAGAACAAATTGATTTGCTTCTGCTTTCCGTCCATTGTAAGTAAAATATCCAACAGTCACTCTTTGTCGTGATATTTTTTGATTAGCCTGTGCAGGCATTAGTGCCCAGTTGCAGATTCCATATTTACTTATTTGCTTATTTATTTCCTTGCTTACTTATTTACTTCCTTACTTATTTTCTTATTTATTTATTATTTAATATACTATTGCATGATTGAGTCATGATTCTCATACGTAAACGTGAATATCACATCAAGTAAGCCTACATACTCGTACATTTTCTGTTTTAAATAATATTAATCTTTTATGGAAGAGGTGCCTATTGCGTTTGTATTGTCCTCTTCAAAATTCCTTTCTAAGAAATAAAGTGTCTACTGCATATTGACGAATGATTTCACGATATTCCATGTTTTAAGAATCGGAGCTGCTAGTGTGATGATGAAACTCTTGTAGGTCCATGCAATTACTTTCTTGAATTTAAGAATGTCTGATGTCTGCCTATACCTATTGCTCAACGGAAAGCGTGTGTGCTTCCAAACAAAATGGTCAGTAGTTCGATTCCTGGTGCGAACAGAGATTTTTCTCCAATGGGACAGGATGTTTCTCCTTTGCTTTGTGTTTGTTTTGTGTCGCTTCCGCGATGGCCATCGTGCTGACCACACAATCTGATCTGGGAGGCCCGCATTCTAAGAGAGTTTCATAGTTGGTCCAAAGACATCCTCCCTTACACTGTACTGGATTAATAATAATAATAATAATAATAATAATAATAATAAGAAGAAGAAGAAGAAGAAGAAGACGATGTCTGGTTTGTCTTGCCAACTGCTGACAATCTACAGGTAGCTTTAACTTTTTGTTAAGCTTGTAAATGTAATCATTATGCAGAACAGAATGGCGTCCAGATATATGAATATCATAATTAGCATCATCACCATCATACAGGAATTAGGCGCGTTTCTGCTCAAAGGATTATTGAAACCATCTTGAATTTGGACGTCCAAGGCTTCTGTCCCTTTCATCATCATCATCATCATCATCATCATCATTATTATTTTGGAAAAGCAACGCCACTGAACGAACAAATATCAATAGGATGCCTCTGCCTGCAATGAACATGCTATAGGGTATAACGTCTTTGCAATGAACCCTCAAAAACTCTCCCTGAGCACTAAATTCGCTTTCCATCCACACAAAGCGCTTCTTTGTGAAGAGAAGCGCACAAAGGTGAGACCTTCAAAACCTGCTCTCCCTTCATTCTAAAATACAGTACAAGAATGAGGAGCACATATTCGGGGGATGTAAACAGCGCTGTGGTGTTGTGTTTGCTTTTCTGCAATCGTTTGACCTTCGTGGAGGGAAACATCATAAAACTTTCTCTACTAGGGCTAAAGGAACATATTTCATTTCCAAAATCTGATATAGACCTAACAACTGTAAGTAGAATTTACACACGTTGTCATGGTAATCTGTAATACTATAGTACGTTTAGACATAATTGAATAAATACTCAGGATATATTGATGTAGGTCTATGGAAATTCAATGATGTAACGGAAAAAATCTGTGAAAACAAAAAAATGACAGGGAATTAATTCATAGGATTCCTGTAATTGGGTTGAACGTTTATGTTCTCGGTTGGGTGTTATTGTGGTATTTAGAGGAATCAGTTCTTATTAATATTGTTCTTTAGTCAACTGTCCGAAGACAGGTTTGAACCTCACAAGTAACACCAATGAGCCAGCACTCATGAGGCAATTGATCAGGAGATGATGGGGTAGCGTGCCCAGTTCCTTTCTCCCTCGAATGGACACACCGCCGAATACTACATATTTCACTAATCAGACTTGAGATGCATACAAACAATTATCATATATGACATATCGTCAAGTGAGACGTACTGCCTGATAATAGATGTACATATCAGGCAGAACCTCAATGAGAGGTAACTTATTGATGTAAGGATTGTAAATATGACTGGGGTTGAAATAAGTTTAACGCAATTCTCTCTCTCTCTCTCTCTCTCTCTCTCTCTCTCTCTCTCTCTCTCTCTCTCCATCTCCATCTCCATCTCCCTCTCCCTCTCACTCTCTCTCTCTACAATAGACCAAAGATTTTCGATTGGATTTGCGTCTGAGCTGTTACCTGGCCAGGGAAGTACGTCTACATTATTTTCAGCCAGAAAATTAGTTACTGATCTGGCTTTGTGACAGGGTGCTCCATCCTGCATGAATACACATTCACCATCAGGGAACCAGTCCCTCATTTGTGGAAAAATTCGGGTTTCTAGGACTTTTTTGTACTGATCGTGTCGCATAGAGTCCTACAGAATTATTTTGTGGCCAGTAATTCATGATAATTATGAAAATGTAAAAAATGTGGTGCTGAGTCTAATAATTTGCACACGTCTGTATATACTTATATATCTGTAGTATTTACAATGAATTTGCTGTGTTTCGCCTGAATTGGTTTGTTGGAGAGCCAGTAGTATGACAAGAGAAATAAGAAATATAACTCATGCAAGAAGTAAATTCGTCCCTCTAGCAAATACCATATCAGTGCAAGGTCTGATCCGTTGCTAAGCAAGTAACATTAGAAAAGTGTGACGTACAACTCACTGCCGTTACTAAACAACAGCTGAAGTTAGATGTTTAAATTTTTGTAACGATTTATTCATTTGACTCTCGAGCATAAACATTTCACATTAAAATTGCAAGAGACATTGAAACAAAATATTCTAGTACATGCTTATAGAGACAAGCATTTGTGGTGCAAGTGCAATAAGTAATATGTAAAAAAAATTGCAGCTAGGCCCACATACTTTGATGATATTACATAATACAAGAGAGTAACGATCACGTACAAACCTTCCTTTATTAATTATTAAGTTATGTGATATACGAGTGCACTTTTCTGAGGAGGACTCTCGTTAACGTGTTTCTATAGCGACGAAATCCAACTCCACACCAACCCTTCTCCATACTTTCCCGCTCCGGATTTAATCTTGCTATAGAAAATGAAACAAAGTAATATTAGCACGCCGAGTTATGCGTTTATTTTACGCTTGTTTTTTCTTGGACGAAAGAACTACTGTTCAGTCCTCTTTGTATAAGCTTTCCTTGGCAAAACAAATTGGCCCTACTAGTAATCACGATGCACAGAGTATAATACCAGTGAATCACTTACCCCTTATTTACACTAAGTTATGCAATCCCGCACACTCAGTCAACTCCGTAATATCTTAACGCAAAAGGGAGTACGCTAGTGTGTCTACCATACTAGATCAGCTGACAAAGGCTTTAGCTAGTAATGGTTTGCGGGATGGGATCTTACGCTATTTCTGTTATTTAGGTATAATGATTTTGTTTTCATATGGGAATCCTGAAATATTCGGCATAATTCCTCCTCATAGATTCCACTCCAGCGGTGTCGTTTGGGTAAATGTATTCGAAATCGAGGCCAGCACTTCGGACGTGTATTATAAAATGAGCAGACCTATGCTTCCAACAATATAAAAACATTATTTTACATTATTAATTTGTATTTCCTAATCTATCATAAGCACTTTAAGCGAATATATAGCCTATAACTACTGTTTTTTTTATATAGGCTATTTCTTCGTGCATGTTAGTCTTGCGTAACTATATAGGCCTACATGTTTATCTGGGACTGTTAAATCCGTATGTATAAAATTACGATTTTATCATAGGCCTACATAGGCTATAACACAAACTATTTATACTATTTCATAATTAAAACCGATTAATTAAATTTATTTTGCTTTAAATAAAGTCGGTATAAAATAGCAACATCTAACTTAAGAGTAACGAAGAAATAGCCTATATAAAAAATCAGTAGCTTATAGGCTATATATTCAACTGATGTAATAGCCTATAAGGAAGAAAAATATTTAAAAACGGTAATGAAAATATTTAAAAAACGGTAATCATCAGGAAGGGTAGGGAATTGTAAGGCAAACTTTATTCCCAACAAAAATAACGAAAATGCACGGCTCAACCAAAGACGTTATGCTATAGTCTCTAGTGGCTCAACAAAGAAGTCAACCTTAAGTTAAGATTAGCCTATACTTATGTAAATTATTATTTTTCATAAGTAAAACCCATTAACGACTTTGGATTGCAGTTTACAATCGATGTAATAATAATAATAATAATAATAATAATAATAATAATAATAATAACTTAATAAGAATAACATTAATAGGCTAAAATAAAAATGAATTTTGCTTCTGTTTTATCAAGAAAGACGGCCATATTTCAGACAATATGTAGGCTGAAGTAAATGTTTTTCTTTGTAAATTGAATAGTAAGCCCACACTTAGGCTACTATTTTTTTTCTAATTACAGAGGTGAATTTCTTATTTTCTTTCATAATGCATCAAATTAATGTAAATTATTGGCTAAATCAATAATAATAATAATAATAATAATAATAATAATAATAATAATAATAATAAATCGAAACCATAATCTTATCTGCAGTGTTTTCAATATAGTCCTGAAATTTGAGAAAATAATGACACTTGCCTCTAGCGGGAATCGAAATCATGACTATGCTAACTAGCTAACAAATGCAGTACTTTCACATGCGTTAATTCCATTTTATATGTAACATTTAAGAGAAAATCGCCTAAATGAATATTACGAAATAGTAGTCTACCAAACCAATATAAAACACAAAGTAATAGTCTATTACTGTGTCTAACGCACAAAAAGAAATCGCTGCATAATTTTATGATCAAAGCATACCAACATTATATGTGAAAGACGAGTTGAATACAGAAACTAATGATGGCGTGTATATGTATTTACTATACATTGTGAATATAATTTAAAGGTCCATAAAATACATTCTGCATTCATATATTAACTATACATAGTTCCAGAACAGCCCTAACTGCGCCCCACCACGTGTCGAAGTAGCCAGGCTTGAGGGTAAAAGTGCACTTATGTCGCTGTTGCTCCTAACATGCCGCAGACAGCAACACTGCAGTCTCCAAGGCCGCCATGACTGTCTCCCGACCTACGGCCGCCATTTTGTATGCCGACTTGGCGATTGCACTTCTACCATACGCTTGTATAAATCCGTCCAAATGTATGCGAAAATCTTACATCCGGTTAACATTTAAGGACAAATATGATAGAATAAAGATTTCCTTCACTCTCTAAATCGATTACAACTTAGTATTTAGTTAAATACGTCAATTAAAATTACAATAAAAAATTTGCAAATTTGATAAACATGATAAAAACGTTTAATTAAGTTTAAATTAATGATATTAAAGTATATTTTAAGTATTCTATCACATCTACACTTCGTCTTCATTTAATATAATACATAAATATCAATAATATTATGCTAAATAGGCAATTAGAGACACAAATGGTACTGCCGAAAGGTAGGCCTAAAAATATGATGCCTGAAATGACCAGCCTGAATAAAAATAATATACAAATTGTGGCTAATATTACGAAAACGTTTCTTAACTTTCGTTACATATCAAATATATTCACATAAGGCCCTTATTTCATACAATAAGTCTTCATTAAATTCCCCACACAGTTTTTGTAAAAACCTAACAGCATTTGTCATCTGAAAATTAGCGTTTTTGCAAAAAAATAAATCTAACAGACCCCATAAACATAGCTATGTAAAAAAATAAAACATTAGGTCCTTTAACAAACCAATCAAACACAAATTATCTTAGCGCGTACTTGTAAAAATAGAAATTACGCAAAATTTTAACAAACAATGTTTATTAATCTAAAAATATTGTCAAACTCAGCACTCTAGTGTTCTACTGTACTAGATAATAAAGTTTTTACTTGTTAAGAAAGTCCCAATCCTTTAAAAGACTGCAATGATATTAGGCCTACAACATACATCAGGCCGCCAAGGAACTTTAAAATAAAAGTACCTTTAGAGGTTTAATGGGAAGAGTTTATCATATTATTTCAGGCAAAAATACAAACATTTAAGATAATTTCAATCTTTAATCAAATTATATTAATCTTAAAACGCATTTAATTGAAAATAAGTGAGAAAAATATAACTGGTAAATGTGTCAATTATTAATTCAAGAATTATTTACAACATTCCATTAAATGAAGTTTAAATACATAAATTGGGGCCACATTATGTTTAATTAAATTATAAAGTTTCATAAAATGTTATTTCTGAGGATATTTTCATATATTTAGGAATTCCACAATAGGCTAGCTTGTGACACAAAATGTCTGTAATGTCTTAAATCTACAACATACTTTTAAATACATCTTTCACAATTTGTTTTGTATCATTTTCTGTATTTCTATTTTCCAAATTTAAGTTTCACAGGCAATATGTTGGTGTATGTTGAACTCAGAATCTCAAATTGTTGTAGGCCTATTTATTTCAATAAAGTTAATATAATTAATGTTTATAGGCCTATTTAATAGATGAATGCCATAAGTTTATTTAAGTTTAGTTAAAGATCAGTCACTAATAACTTCATTCGTTCACATGAAAGCACTCGACAAAACTTTTAAAATATTAAAGAACCTTTCACTATTGCAATTCCGTTTATGGATCAACATTCTTTAATGCAACGGGATTTCGTGAGCTTCGCTAATTATTGGCACAGAATTTCTATGACAAGACACCCCACAACAGGCCTCTCCACTTTCACTACAATTAAAGTAACACATCGATATACCAGAGGTTCAACGTTTCTAACGAACATTACCAGCGCACAATACATTCTACAAAGTTTGTAACAGCACTGTACCGATACTGTAAACAATTTTCCATGAAAGTCGAAGAAAGAAAAATTTAAATTGTAATTTATATGAGAAGTTCCAAAGTATAGGCCTACATATGTAGGCTACTTATATTTTCAACTGCAGATCAGAAGATATACAGTAGTACTAAAATAATTAAGAAATGTTAAAGTTGATTAATAGAATGAAGAAATTTTCCTACGGCTTGAGAACACAGGAAAATAAACTTCTTGCTAGACAATCAAAATGAACATTACAAATATCATGGGAGGGGCAAAGTATTAGATATAAGTAATATACAACCCTGAAGGTCATCAAATGCATGAATCTTAATAATTATTGTCCCACTAACCCAACAACGCGGGAGATAAGCTATCAAAATTTAATTGCCTTCAAAAGATTTATTTCTCGGCTCTGATATAACGTAACTGTGACAGTATATCTCGAGGATTGTGTTTATCTACGGAGGGGTTGAGGAAAAGTCTTCCGCAATATACCCATTGTCTGATAGGTTAAATGTACAACCCCTAGGTGAGATGAGGAGATAAGAAAACATTATGCTTATTTGCAACTAGAAGACACCGCAGAAATATATTCTTGTTGTTCCTTAACTGCGACCCATAGGACATATCAATCCAGCAAGTCTGGGCACCATACATGGTCATGAGGTTACACAGTTATAATCTGGCCAGCTCTATCTGGTATCACTGTGTGGTACAATGCGGGGAAGTACGTGAAATATAATTCTGCGGGAATGAAATTTGTAAAGTTGAGAGAAACGGTAAAACAACGGAAAAAATCCCTCACCCTTCCACCTTGTCCACCACAAGTATCACTCCAGTCAACATCGGGAATCGAACTCAAGTCTATTAAAGGTAAAGTTTACCAGAGGAGAAAATCTTCAGCTAGTAAAAAAAAAATTCATACTGCTAGATTCAGCAATACTCAACTCATGATTTAAATCTAGAGTTAATTTTGGTACAAGAGTAAGTAACTGAATACTCTGCGTTATTTTCACTGCTCGATCGTTGAAAATAATGTTAACTTCGTAGCCAAGGAAAATATAGCCTAATTCTATTTTCCTTGCTCGTAGCTAGCCTACGTATGTTGCAGATAAATCGTCAGCGATTTGTTAAACAAAAAATTAATTAAACAATTCGGATTGAATACACTCTTCCCCATACAGTGATAAGTAAACAGCGGATTTTCGGTCCCTACACAGCGACAAGACGTCACGTTCCTTTTCTTACGGAGGGAACGTAGCAATGAGTTCGATGATCTCCCTGTAACTGACGTAGGCCTACACCTAACGTTCAGTATCGGGCCCGAAAATCCGCTGTCTGGATTTTGATAAGCATTTCGATTTGCAAATGACTGTGCGCATTGTTATACTTGTAAATGTGAAGGACGATAACAAGAATCATGACTGAAGGTATAGAAATCCAACAACTGCAACTGATAAATATGAGAATAATTAATAAATATACCTAACAATTTTATTATTGTGTAGATAACCGGGTTCAATTACATTGATGCAATCCAAATATTTAAGCTCCATGTCCAAAAGGCCTTACAAATGACTCTTTTAGATATTTCTCCAGTAGACCTATACATAATTACTTCTGTTAAAGCCGAAAGAAACTGTTTTCATTAATTAAAGTTTAATTATATTTGACATAGAATGACTGCACAACGGGTGTTCTGATAGTCGCATTGCAGTTGGGGGGAAAAGACTCGGAAAAACCTCAACCAGGTAATCAGCTCAAGCAGGACTCGAACCCACGCCCGAGCACAGCTCCGAATCAGTAGGCACACGCGCCTACCTCTTGAGTAAACCCGGTTGCTACAACAGTGTTATTTTACAAGTAAAATTATTAAATAATCATATTTTATTAATTACTGGCACTTTTAATGTATATTTCTGACACAGGTTCCTAATGAAATTAACGCGTACACACTACAGCCTACATATATAACCCAGTTATCAGCACTTACCTAAAGGGCATTTCACTTATATTTCAAAATGCTGAATGTGAAATTCGTCGTTTGTATAACGTACTGGTGTGCCAACTTCTTAAGTTTAAAATGACAAATTGTCAGAATGAAAATACTAAAAATCGTTACATACGGTTAGGCTCCTCTCTTCTGAAAAAGCACATGTTCAATTTATTTGTCCAAGAATGCAACATTAACTTTAAGAACCGTATTTCCTGTCGCTTTTTTCCATTTCTTTTAAATTAAATGTAAATATCCTGTCTCGCCGGTAGAGTAAATCTGTACTCATCTCTTGTAAACGAAGATAAGGGTCCGTCACAATTGGCCTACAGCACGGTTCCTTTGAAACTCGCTGGGCTATGTATGCTCTTAGCATAAGCACCAGTGTACGGACGGAGATATATGAAGTCGACAGCTGATGTGAGGAATGTTTCTTTGCCGGCAAGAGGAAAGAGATAACGGTAAATCCCCTGCAACCCTCTTTCCACGGAAATAAAACAAACAAGCCTCAGTTGCTGGCTGCTTGGGGGACAAAGACAGTGTCTGAGGCCAAGGAAACTGTAGAAACACCAACATAAGCGACTATACAACCAGAAATGTGAAAACATTTCACTTTGTAGTCGACCATGGAAGACGAAGTGGGTTCGAATCTCACGACAGGTTTGTCCGTTGTCAATACGTTATCCTGGCTTACCTAGTGGAAGTACATAGTGGTGCACATTCCTCTGGAATTTTCACATCAATACTAAAATGATAATATGACTCACACACTTGTTTAGCAAGTGACAAAAACAGAGTCATTTGATAGACTTCATCTCAGACAGAAGGAGGGACGTAGTTTTAAATAAAGGTTTTCCCAAAAATTTAAGGATACCCCTCCATAAGTGATGTTTCACTCCTTTCCTTATATAGCTCGCGCAAGAAACGATTACCGAAAAGCAATGGTGGAGTTGCTGTCTGTTTTGACGTGTGTATGTAGGCACGCCGAGGGGGAAGAGGTACGAACCGATGGAAATACTGTCTCTTCCAAGAAGATGAACAAATGAGGACATCGCTGTGGAAATAAAGAACGTAGCAAGAGAAAAATTCGAAGCTAATTAAACGCGCAACATAGGTTTACGAATGAAATAATAATACCGTGCGATACAAGACACGCATTCACATGCAGTGGAACAAACTAAAGTCGTAATGTATTCTATCGATGTCATTTCTCTTCTGACTGTACTCTTGAATATCATTCAAGTTATCTCGTGACCTTTCCTCTCGCCCGCTCTTCCTTATCGCAGTGTTTGATTCGCATTCCTTCCGTCGGTAATCCGTACTTGCGAGACCTATACATATATGAAATCCTTTGATGTTTATACAGGGACCAAATGCCTATGAAAAGTGAAGCTTTTACTGCAAACCTAATCTGCCTATCTTCCAAACTGTGGATTATAATAATATAACAATTTGTCTGTTATGAAACTTATTGAAAAATTACATTGTGTAGAAAAAACATGAATTACTCCAGAATGGATTGACTTAGATCAGTGAATTTTGTAATGGGCTTAGACATATCTGAAAAACTTTTTGTGTAATTATTGTTTTCTGTTTAAAAAAAAAGTTGTGTCAGTTTGTATAGGCATTGTAATCCACTCCCCCCCCCCTTCAGGAGTTATGCACTCGTTAAACTCGAATTTTGTTAGCTGTCAATATGCATGATAATGCAATTTTCTGTTTTTTACTTGCTAACGTGGCAAATCAGAATATTTCATTTTATCATACTGTCAGGTCTTAATAAACTTCGACTGTGAGTACAGTACAATGTATTTTAGAACAGCTTAGCTGCAAGTAAATGATTAATTTTGAATTAGTTCTATCAACTATGTCTAACGAAAAATGTGCTAGAAGTGTACTGCTTAAGCAGTGGGCTCAAGAATACGCAACATTAGCAACTGATGGCGTCTCAACATTCTTATGTACGCCATAACAGAAAAACCATCAATAGAAGGGTTCAGCGCCATAGTGGGCCAAGCGCCATTTATTAAAAACGGAGAAAGCAAGGGTTAAAGTTGAGTGAATACCATAGTTTAATGAAGATCGACATATCATTTAGTTTTAATGTGTATACTTTATATTACTTGCTAATATGGTAATAACTTCATATTAACCTTTGTTTACGGTTTTAGTAAATGGCGCTTGGCGCACTATGGTTTTGAACCCTTCAATAATAGTAAATTTATCTTTTTTTTTTTTTTTTAAGAGTGCATATTTTGCCGTTTTTAGCGCATAAGAATCCGCCCCCTAGTAATAACTAGTAATAGTCATTCCCTTGCTAGAGGCTCTAAACCAGGCATTTCCAACTACTGACTCTGTGACGTCACACGGCTCTCCTCTCGAACTCCTTGAGAGGAGAAGCATAGCTATAAGAGCAAAGGAGGGGAAGTGGCAGTGGAAGGGGTGAAGATGTTTAAATAGCGAAGACACAACATGCCCTCCTTCAGGTGTTCTACTAGCTCTGCTCCGTGAGGGGAAATGCGCTTCGACGTCAAAGGTTAGTCAGTTAGAAATCACTGCTTTAAACTTTTTGCAATAAATTGTGTCTTTTAATTTGACAAAAAATGTACGCCACTTCCAGAGTGAACACAATTTCCTATAACATAAAATATAACGCAAGTTTATCTACATGTCTAATATACGTTATATAATTTTTCCACTTATGAACATTAAACATTTTTTTATGTTTAATTTCATAAAATACAACTTTTCGACAGCAAAATTATGTACTTGTTAATATTTCCCACTTTATAATTTCAAGATATAACATTATAAACGAATTATTTTCAAAAATATTAATCACAATTTGATAATCTTAATTTTAAACAGTATTCATAAATATTTTACTTTCAGTTCGGAAATCTTCTGATGTCACACTGTCACATTACATCCCTTCTAGATTGAAGATTGAAGTCAATAAATAGTTTTCGAACACGTTAATGATATGCAATTTTCACGCTACTACTTCCAACACAGAAGAATACATCTGTAATAGAAAATATATATGTTACTCTTATTATAAACACATATTAATTATCTTCTTCGGCAAACACATCAACTCTGAATTACAACTACTAATTTTAGCACAAATTAATGTGTGTGAGTCAATATAAATTTATCAATGTTATAATAACAGACTCACATACATCATCATAATACACAATAAATTCCATATGACACAATAGTCAAACATGAAATGTAAACAAGTCTTCATATTTTAATATAAGAACATTGATATTATTAACTAGAATTTTAAGTAGATTTAAAAAAAATAATGAAGATTTGTAATTTTATATCAAACTTTGTACATGTATTTTTAGACTTTAACTTCATTGATATTAATGGTATGCAATTACAGAGGTTATATTATGAATGTAAAAAAGGTATCTGATTATGTCGCAAGCAAAAGCGACGAAAACGTTAATACGAACAATTAAATATGTAATATAAAGGTTTTATACCTTATGTATAACATGTTGAGTCATTGACGGAACAACATTAAATCCACTTACTTAATTTCAAAGACTTATCTGAAAAACTTCCTCAAAATGAATTGTAAAAAAAAAATGTAGGCCTATACATACAGTACCTTGAATCTCACCTCACCCATTAGATTTCAGTTCTTTCTATAAAAATGACTCACTCAGGCTTAAGATCGCATTAGCCTGATTGCTTCACGATGAATGTGCGAACCTTCGCGATAAATGTAAGTTACCTACAATCAAATGGAGCTTGTACCTTGTTCTGGCAAACGAGACCGTTTAAGACGTGCCAGAGAGCAATTCGAAACTAATGGTGGACTTGACGTGGTAACTGATAGACCTATGAGTAATAGCTCATGAAATAGGGGGGGGGGGGAATCTCTAGAGTCTACAAAAAAACCGAAGTCAAAAGATGCTAGTGAGTCACATTATGAACAACCAAAACACTTGAGTTTAGTATATACAGTACCGTGTATGGCCCACAAACTGTGGTTTAAACGAAGATGATTTTTCATGTAAAGAACATGGAGAGATATGTGTATTTCATCAGCTTTAAGTCTGGGGCGCCACAGAGCACTATTAGTGGTCGCCTTGACATTGTATCAGCCGAACTGCAGTAGTGACTCACATGACGGTCACTGCCTTCAGGCAGCTGCGACCCTCGCAACCATGATGCAGCCATTTTCCTTTCGAATCAAGAAGTTTTCTTTACTGTCACAATTTCTCTTTTTTTCAAAAACCCACATTTTCATGTATTCCGCAACTATGAAATTCGAAGTACGTACCATAACTGTATATGAAATAAAAAATATTTAAAGCTGTAGTTTTAAATTTCCAAACACGATTGTCGATTTACTCAGTGCTCAGCACGAAATTTACTGTAAGCAATTAATTAATTTGATTTGATTATTTATGTTGTATAGAGTAAATTTAATCAAAATCGGACACTGCACCTTCATTGACAAGTTTAGATGTTGCAACAATAAAATAAAGCTCTAACCGCCAGGGATGTCATCCAACTATGCAGAAACCATTTCTGGACTCCACATATCTTAGTTTAAGGAAGAGCAGTAGGTAAAATATGGAATTAACTTCTTCAGCTTAATTGTAATGCATTTCTGAAGATCGAATTCACGATTGTGATTTCACACTCAGTCAATAAAGGATCGCAATAGGCCTAAATAAAGTTCCAATATAGGTCTAAACACAGATCTATAGGCTATTATATGTCTGTATATTCTATCAAATTAATGTGAAAGTTATTATATTAAATTAAACAAGAAAATATGATAATGAAATGGAACCCACGGTTCCGAAGATTTCTTTCCACGTGATAAAGTAAGTTATCTTTCAATTATAAAAGCATTACAATTGTTATCTTCATCTTACGATGTTGGTGACGTAGAAACGTCCGTTGATGTGACATATTAATGAATTTAAATACTATTATAGTCACATTCATGCCATGGTATGAAAGAAAAATTTCACAACCTCGAGCGGGATTCGAACCTGCGACTTCCTGTACTATAGTATTTAAATTAATTACAATTACATAGCTTCCTGTGAGAATGGGACTAACTTTAAGCTACAACTTATTTATGCCCGGTTTCTGGAAAGATAGTTACCTATACATACAGAGTTAGCTACGATCTAACGTGCTGATATGTTTAAAATGAGTTTCCGAAACAACAGTTATCGTAATCTTTACAGTTAACTGTGCTTCAACTGGTAACTGTGCCTCGGCCTGTAGTTACCTGGCTGTTAGTACCGATTCTAACAAATCATGTGGCGCTACTGCAGTACTGTTTCGTAAACTAAAGTACCTAACTGATATTAAATAATAATATAAATCACAATAAATTAATTTACTATATTATCGGTATAATTTTAAAAAAAATTGACGTTTTATTTTCGTAACTTACCGTAAATGTTCTACTTTCTACGTGTGTTTGTAAAGATAATTTTGAATATCTAAAGCTTAATGTTCGTCATCAGTCGTCAGTCAAGGAATATTTTATTACTGGATGCTTTGCCAATACCAATGGTATTTCGGGACCCAAAAAGTCAATTTGAACACATGGAGGCAAAAGCAGTTTATGGACGAATGTAAAATATTTTTGCATGTGTATCAATATGGTTGCCATAGTCACCAATACGGTTGCAGTTTTGTAGCAGAAGTTACATCTAGCTTTCTCTCCACTATTAGTTACCTCGATGATAATGCCAAATACTAATAATTATTGGTTTTTTAATCATATTACGATTGAGATGGAAGTGTAAATGAACACTGTCGTTCATCACATGGTTCTTTAATTAAAAAATCTTGCACCTACTGGAACAGACCTCACTGTAAACTATCTATCAGCCATATTACTACTGAAAACTTCTGCAAACGAAAGTAACTATAAATAACTAAAAAGATCACCAATAAAATACTAGTGGAGACATTTATTGACGACAATAGATATTGAACTTGAAGTTACCTCAACTGTTAGTTACAAGCGCTGATAAATCTACATTTAATTCATGAAAGCTATTAGTGCACTTAAATTTATAAGAGCAGTTAAGTAACAGAGTTAACTGAAGTGTACCAGGAACCGGGCATTACACAGTATAATACAGTATTTAAATTGTATATTTACTTTAAATAACCAAACATAGCTACATACAATAAAATACCGAATATGGTATTGAATAGTACCTCGCTGCCCACAAGGATCACGTCGAGGAAGTCGGGCTGTTTCAGGCAGACAATACTAGTCAACTGATCACACTCCTACTTGGTATGGTCTGAAACCTGAAAGATATTTAAAAAATCTTATTTGCTATGTTTCCAGTCTTCGTCCATCCTTCTTTCTCGTTCATCCATGTTTATAAGTTGAACATTATAATTCAGATACTGTATCCACCTTACTTACTTACAAATGGCTTTTACAGATCCCGGAGGTTCATTGCCGCCTTCACATAAGCCCGTCATCGGTCCCTATCCTGAGCAAAATTAATCCAGTCCCTACCATCATATCCCACCTCCCTCAAATCCATTTTAATATTATCCTCTCATCTACATCTCGGCCTCCCCAAAGGTATTTTTCTCTCTCAAGTCTCCCAACTAATACTCCATACCACATCTGGATTCATTCATACGTGCTACATGCCCTGCCAGTCTCAAACGTCTGGATTTAATGTTCCTAATCATGTTAGGTGAAGAATACAATGCGTGCAGTTCTACGTTGTGTACCTTTCTCAATTCTCCTGTAACTTATCCCTCTTAGCCCCAAATATTTTCCTAAGCACCTTAATCTCGAACACCTTAACCTCTGTTCCTCTCTCAAAGTGAGAATCCGAGTTTCACTACCATACAAAACAACTAGTAATATAACTGTTTTATAAATTATAACTTTCAATTTTTTTTTTTTTTTTGAAAGCAGACTGGATGACAAAAATATCTCAACTGAATAACAAGCAGTTCCCAATTTATTCTGCGTTTCTGTATTCACCCACTTTTTCTAAATTATTTCATATCTCCATAATGTCATTCCTGCTTATGGCTCAGTAAATTCTGAACCTAACGAAAAGACATGGCAAATATTGTAGACTACACTATTTTTGTGAAATAATTTGCTTATTAAAATGCTACCACATCATATCCCGGATTTATGTGCAAAACATGCGCAAAAGAGATATTCGAAAAATAATATTACTCCGCTCGATAATTTTTCTTTTCTGAAAAAATAAACGCATACTGGCCCATTTTCAGGGGGTCAGAATGTGGCAATATGCTTTACACTAACAGCTAAGTGAAGAAAAATCGTAATCAATTCAATTTTTTTCTGTAATGTATGGACATCGGTGACGACGTATGGTGAAGAAACAATATTGCCACTATATAGGCTAGCACATTCATTTGCGACAAACTGCGAAGTTTCATCGGAGAAAGTGTCAGAATTACCTTTTATTACGCAATGTAAAACATAAAATGAACTTTTTGATGTAAGGCATTTGTTGTAATTATACCAATTGCAACTATATACTGATAATGTATATTTTAGCAAATTTTCATGTAGGCTATATATGCATGCATATTTAATTATTTTTTTTCTTTCATACACAAATCCTCGGTATAATAATAATAATAATAATAATAATAATAATAATAATAATAATAATAATAATAATAATAATAGCCTAATAATAATGAACATGCTTTAGGACCAAGTATCTGTTGCTACGGAATGTCAAAATGTTCTTCACCTTTGCAACATTTATTCAGTCGTCCAGTATCTTGTCAACTGATTGCAGTAATCAATAATAAAAGGCATAGTTTAACCATTCGTTCCACATGCTGTTAGATATTTCGCTCGCAATTAGTTTAAATAAAGTACTTTCAATTTCTTCATATAATCATCAGTTTTTTTTTTCTGTACTATCATTCTTCAAGATTCATTCAATGTAAATCTACTGACCTTATTTATACGAAGTGCTTCATAAATATTGCAATATCTTGTCAATTGATTGCAGTAAGTCAATAATAAAAGGTAACTTATAGTTTGTCCATTCGTTCCATATGTTATTAGATATTTCGCTCACAATTAGTTTATCTAAATAAAGTACTTTCAATTTCTTCATATAATCATCCGTTTTTTTTTTTTGTACTATCATTCTTCAAGATTCATTCAATGTAAATCTACTGACCTTATTTATACGAAGTGCTTCAGAAATATGATTTATCCCTACAAATTTCCTTCAATTTTTATACTGTTATTTTACTTCAATACTCATTCTAAACGCACTACGACAAATTTAGAATTCTCAACATTGTCATTTCCACTTCTGGATTCGAACTGCTAACCGTTTGATTAAACGAAGTGACAGGATCGAACCTGGAACCATTCCGCGTCGAGCCGGGATCACGTGCCAGAATCATGTCAGTGCTGCCCCAGTGCTCGACCTACTTATCAGAGTTCCCACCTTGCCTTAGCCCCACGGACCACAGACACAACATCCTTCGTCTCACCTTTCAAAGAACGGTCAACACGGCGCAGGGGTGTGTGCGTGTACCGTTTAAGTGACGTACACGTCTCCCCAACCGCGAGACTTCGTCTACTGATCATCTACCTTCATGTACTCACGTAGATGTGCGATATGCACGTGTCACAAACGTCTGAGCAGAGAAAGAAATTTTATTCTCATAAAATTAGCTTTGGACAAATTTTCATTACCATTTTCGTCGTCATCACCAACATCACTACAATTATAATTCTATATAGCATGTCGCTGGCTGTAAATCCACCGAATCGAGATCTATATCCGGCAGACAAGTGAAACTTGGAGAAATTGTTCACTGGGTGCGTAACATTGTCTTGTGTTTTGTTTGTCGTCAATGATAGTCTACCAGAGATTTTCACTCCTTGTGAATGACAAATGCTGATTCATAATTTTAACACGAACAAGACCTAAACATATTCAAAGAGCTTAATTCTTAAATATATTAAAACATAACATTATTAGGCCACTATTATCATTATTACACCATTTAAATTTTAATTAATAAATTATGAAACTTTTCTTTCCGGAAATAAATGTCATAAGTTTATGGCGGATTAAGAAATCGAACCACATTCACTGTAGATATTTCACATATGGTATACTGCATTAAGAAGCTTTAATAGTTGGAATATGACACAAACTGAGAATTACTTTTACTACCTTGATTAGAGTCATTTAACCATTTATCAATTGAAAGAAAACCACAACATGCACCCGAAATCTACCCGAACGACTTTGTTTTATTTTTATTTCCTGCATAAACGAAATGAGGAACTCAGAACGTCTCCAGGCCCGCAAGATTTGAAGAATTCAATGATTTTATAAAGAACCACTTTTCCTTTTCTTTACGAATATTCAAGTCAGAACCGCCTTCAAGCATGTGAGTTATCTACGAGACGTGTTCTTAAAGTAAGTTCCATTTTCAATTATAGCTGTCGCATCGCTGCAATCGTTATTTTGCGCATACGTGTTTTCTTCTTCAGTCCTCAGACAAGCTGTGCATGCAGTTTCAGAGCTTCAGTCCGTGTGTGTGGTTAGTTGTGATCAGTTGAAATGATTAAAGTGATCGAGAACCCCGCCGACTGTGAGATGCGGTCTGTTATCCGTTTTTTGAATGCGAGAAACATCAAACCAGCTGACATTCATCATCAACTTTGTGAGGTGTATGGTGATGATGCCATTAGTGATGGAATGGTCAGGAGATGGGTTAGAAAGTTCAACGAGGGCCGCATCTCTGTGCATGACGAGCAGCATACCGGTCGGCCATCTTTGATCAATGACGATTTGGTGCGTGCTGTCGATGAAAAAATTCATGAGAACAGGAGGTTCACAATTTCTTCGCTTTCCTTGAATTTTCCACAAATGCAAAAATGGTTTGTAAATATTTTCCCGTTTACTTTCTACACCCTTTTGGAACTTACTTTAAGAACACGCCTCGTACTACACTTAATATTATAGTACAGGCAGAATCAATAGGCGGATTTTTGGTTTGGTACGGAAACAACTCACTCCACACTTTCTCTAGCGGTTTATGACCTGAACAAAGATACCTTTCTGTCGCTCCGTTCGAATGTTAGTTATTGACAAGTGCTCGTCTGTGATACTACTGTGCTACAGTTTGTTCGTAAATACAATATATCTCATAATAAACAGTATTTTAAACAGCTACTAATCATCAGAGTACTGTAATCACTATCATGTCTCAGTGGGGCCCTGATATCAGAAGCCTTACTAAAGGTTTTATTTTATCAACTTCACTGTTTCTTGCAAGAACAACACAGTCACTGTCAAACGCCTGTGCGCTTCTTTACGATTGGTCCAGAGAATTTGTGCCAAAGGGAGAAGAATAGCAGAAAAACAATGATCCTATGGAGCCATCTTTTTCATATCCAAAGAAGATTGTAGAATACAAGAAGCCTGTTAGTGATAAGGATGATTTCCATCATACATCGCATTTCCTTAACTGAACACTTGTGCTGATATAAGTAATTTATAAAATGTGTGTAGCAGCTAAAATTACAAATTTTGTAATTTACATTGGTAATTTTATATATATTTATTTAAAGAATACACAGACAGATATAGATAATATGGAATTTTACATTTAAATCAGTAATATACTTCTTTTAGATATTGTAACATTTTATTTTATACTATATTAAGTTGTTTATTTAAGACATTAACAATGAAATATTGTTTCATTATTTAGATTGTTAAAAACCATTATTAAGTTAATTTAATTTTTATAGTAAAGAAGGTCCATTTTCAAGTATCAGAAAGATTAGACCTCCCTTCTATAAAGGCATTTGCTAAGAGCTGAGTGAACCAAAGTCTATATAGTTTAACGATCAAGTCACTTTGAAATGGTACCGATATACACTGTGTGTATATGTATTAATTGTATAGGCCCTAATATATATTAATATATACTCATATAAAGAAAGTTTGTAACATAGAAGCTGATTTATGAAAATTTCAGTAAAATTATCTAGTGTAGGCATACATAGAGTATATCTACTTAATCAGTTTACAGATTAGTCAAAATATTAAATATGACTTCTTCCCCCCCCCCAATTTATTAGTATATCTTTTAGTCTTTTTTTCTTTCCTCCACTATTTCTGTCCTTCCATGAATAAGTAATTCACGTGAATCTGAGAATTCTATGCATGTGTTTGAAAGTGAGTGTGCCTGTTGAGAGAGATAGCAGAGATCGAATGTTAAGTACAATGCAAGGATGTGATTTTATTTAACGTAGAGAGGAATAACTGGTAACATGAGAACTAAAGTAGGCCTATAACCTTAGTTACTTTATTTTTTTCGGCAGAATAAACTTACAAATGAGATGGGTGAGTCTGTATCGACGGAAACACTGTTTAAGAAAAATTAATCATAATACAGTAATGGAAAATTATTTCTACTTTTTCGCTGCGAATTTCTTTAAGTAGCAAAATCTAAGTTATGATCAGGTAATGAACACGAGGATACTCCATTGTTCCTGCAAGAATGTCGCTTGTATGAGCACTTGTTACAGACGGTTGAGTGACTGAAAAGTTCTTGAAGGTTTAGAATGAAATGAAAACATTTTTTCAGCGTCGTAATAAAGTATTCATATGAGTATGCTTTCAAAATTATGATACTTCTAAATGACGACTTTCCTAAATAGAAAAAATATATTAAAATTAAAATAATATGGGAACATATATATAGATGTACATTTTATGTATATTTGTAGCAATTAATTACACATACATAGCTACCTAAACCGAACAGTTTATAAATGTCTTATTACTTGGGATCATGTAAAATACCTCAGTGTGTGTGTACGCGGGTGCATGCAATGTAGAAAACGAAAATGTATCTTCTGCATTCGATACATAACAAATCACTTCATTTATGCATTCTGCATTTACATTTCTCTTCTTATAACAGAGCTCCTTTGCATGTGCAGAAACCTCACAGAGTGGTACACTCCAAGCTGGTCGAAGAATCCAGGATCACCCTAGAAACTCTACCCAGAAATAATAAAGAACGTCTCATTTGGATCTCAGTATCCAGTAGGATTTACGATAATGAACAAACCAATTTATTAGACAAGCATGGAACTACCATCCAATACTATGGCCCGGAATCTTGCGTCGGTATTCTAAGTATTAAGCTGGGTCTTAACAGGAGAGAAAATGTCTGACACTTTATCTCAGACGCCTAGTTTCCGTGTTAAGACGGCCAGTAGAGCAGTGTCGCTATATCAGCAACTTGCTGTACTGGCCGTTTTAACACACAAACTAGGTGTCTGAGATAAAGTGTCAGACATTTTATTCTCCCGTCAAGACTCAGCTTAAAGCTAATCAAACAGGCTCTAAACGACAATCTGAAGAGGAGTTTACCGCGAGCCTGGAGATATACACCAGCTATGTATATGAGCTATAGAAAGGAGAAGTTTAGATGGGCAGACTTCTGACCGAACACTATGTGAATAACATACTGGAGTCGTGCACAACCGGTTACGAAAAATAGAAATTATATATTGCTATTGAACGCCAGGCGCTGTAGTCAGTATGCAAAACTCTTCCGTCTTGCGGAGTGTCTCAGGTTCAGTTTAACGACTATTCGAATGGTTTCTCACTCTTCGTGGTTGGACGGCAAAGCCAGACCACATTAAGCCATACAGGAGTTCCAAGAACCCTTGTAAGGACGCGATTATCATCGTGTAGGCCTACTATTTAATTGATAATTCTTCTTCTCTCACTACAATCAATCATCCATCGATTCATCCATCCTCGAATCGATTCATTCATTCATCCATGTAGAAAATAGAGGATGGATGTTTGAGTCAATACCTCAAATGCTGCTGGATTCTCCTGGTTTAAGACATAGCAGACATCGATACCTCGGGAAACATGCTGTCTGCCGAGGAAATTCAAGAAATAAAACTTAGTATCGTGAAGCTGGTCATCCTCTACGGTTTCTAGAGATTAATTTCTACTTTATGAGAAGCACAACGTACTTAAGTGTTGTAATAGCTCCTTACGTCCTCATTGAGGAAGAAGTACACATTATCTGTTGTTATCTCGCCTGAATTAAGTTACGTTGAGTAGATATTTTGTGATAAAAATGTATTTGCAACTTCAGTATGCGTTATTCAGCGCAGCATTGATTAGACTCATGTCACTTTGCAATAAAATTGCACATTAATACGTTTCCTTTAAATTATTGTTTTCTCAGCTCTAAAGCTGTTTGTGTATGAGGCTATCTGTGTGGCTGTAGTTCTGAACCATGAACTACTTTAAATTTAGTACTTCGTCTTTCTTTCTCTCTATAATTGAAGACCCGAGATTGATAAGTGGATAAAGACAAAGACAGCAGTTTTGAGATAATCGAGAAGAACTATTTTCATCATTTTTTTTCAACATTCAATAAATGTTTTAATAGTCATTGAAAAGTTTACACTAGCTACATTAATAACTTTACTTACAATGTGTTTTAACATTAAAAATAATCATTTTATGGCATTATAGTAAAAATTAACTAATTCCCTTTATATTATTTTTAACAAATATAAGAATAAACGTATCTAGTTCTCGCACTCAAAGAAAGAATTCAAATTATTTCAAGACAAAATGTGTATGTAAATGTAAATACTATTCGCCAAAATAATGTCTGCAGTTAGTTAAAAGAATAGGAAACATATATTTATATGCTAGTATTTTGACTGAGTGCATCTCTGTTCTTTTTATTAATATCCATACCTACTCACGAATATGATTATACCACAGTTTATACACTGGAGGAATGAACTTCTCAAGTTTCAAAATATCACGCAATTTTTTTCTGATTTCTTGGTAATGACGATTCGTACAGATTTCCAGCTAAATCCAAATTAATTTCATTCACATGCACTTTTTTCTTCATAGCAACAAAAGTATCAGCTACGAGCATGTTGTGTCTCAGACACTGCAATATTTTTACCTGAATATACAAACGTTTTACATATTCCACAACTCAATTAGTAAAAAAAAATTTGTAAAATTGTAAATTATGTTTTATTTAATGACGCTCGTAACTGCCGAGGTTATATCAGCATCGCTGATGTGCCGGAATTTTTTCCCCGCAGGAGTTTCTTACATGCCAGTAAATTTACTGACATGAGCCTGTCGCATTTAAGCACATTTAAATGTCATCGATCTGGGCCGGGATCGAAATTGCCATACTTTAGACATGCGTAATGTATATACCACGCTACTCTGCTGTAACAATGAGAGAGAATAGGATAAGTAGGGTCTTCGTCCACTTCTCCTTCTCAACAAAAGTGGAAATCTAGAAAATGATAACATTCAGAGCCATGTAGTTCTCTTTGTACGAAGTATTTGATTACCATTTCGCACCAGTAGATGAAGTAAGGGCTATAGTTGCGTTTGGCATTAAAATCTCAATTTCATAAAAAAAATGGTCTTTATCCACTTATCATTCTCAGGTCTTCAATTCTTTAATTTTGTCCATATATAGGCCTGTTTCCGATTCATAGTAAGTTTCATTATTAGTCTTTTACATTATTATTATTATTATTATTATTATTATTATTATTATTATTATTATTACTACTACTACTCGAATAAAGTACATGGGGCAGGATCAAGTAAGAATCACTTCATCTCACATATTTCACATATACCCGTTAAGTGGTCTGGGAAAACAAAAGACAGGTGGACAGTCTCTAGCGACTCTGTTGGCAAACAAAAGACGGGAGACCCAAAAAACCACTCTCTGCCAACACTTCCAGCAAGTCACTGCTTCGGAAGACAAGCAGCTCTGTCACGGCGGCCATATTTTATACTAAGAGTGAGATATCCCAGAGGCTATACACAATAAGAAAAACTTGTCAGAATATTCGTGTTCGTCTTTTTACATCGAACACATTGTAGTCGCGTTGAGAACTAGGTTATATACATGGGGACATGATACAACATACATACATACAATCAATTATATAAACAGGAATAAAAATAATGTGTATGAGAACATAGGCCTGCATGACAAACATGATAAAACAGTGCGTTATAATCAACTAAAGGAATGTTTCAGACCAAATCAATTTACGTACTATATAGTCCAAAGTAGCTGTATAAGCCTATTTCTATTTTGGGGTTTACTTATTCCATTTGTTTTATTTATTTTATAAGCTATCTCAGAGTTCGTTGAATTTAGACTATGGCAACTAGACATCCCTTATTTCCGTGCGTGGGCAGTCCCTCATTTTCAATTATTGTCCCCGGAAGACACTTTTGTCATCTAAAGTTGCTTTTATTGGAATAATGTAGTTTCCTACCATGATAGGCTTACATCAAGGTCTCAACGGGCAAAATAGACATTTTTAGGCACCATAAAACCGCTTTCAAACGTCCATAATTCATACGTATAAAATGTGAAGATATTTAATTAGTTTTAGTTTATCTCTACAGAAAAAAATAGGCATTTAACCTAAACTCCGAGATCTAGTTATAATCATACATTGAATTTGAGGCAAAAACCTATTTTGTGTTTGAAGAGATATACTCATCTTGTACTAACACGTTTCATGGATTGTTGTAAGTAACAATGCTAATTTTATAGAGTTTAAAATGTCTAATTTGACGTTAAAACCCATTTTAGCCGATTTTATTTTAAAATATCAATAACATAATTTTTCCTATATTCTTTCTTTCTTTCTTTCTAACAAAGAAAATAATTCGCTTCATCTTGATGAAGTCACAAGTTTTTCTCTTCGGAAGATGAGGCAACTTATATCTCCTGTGCTAATGATCTTCTTAAGAATGACTCTACATTGAGGAGGCTTAAATCAGGTCACAATGAGTGTTGTGATCGCTTCTTTGGAAACTAAAGGGAAACCGAGCAACTTCACTTTCCCGCTCATGATCGGGAGAAACTTAGTTCAGTTGGTGAAAAACTAGAAAATGTTTTTCAGAAGAATCCTGGATTTACCGATCTCAATGTAGCAACGAATTTTTTATCGGGGAAGTGTAATAAAGTGGAAAATGTAACTTTCCAGTGTAAACACCTCCAAAATTTGAGTATGCTGCCGCGACATCAGTAGACTAGTTAAGTATTAAGTTTTCTGCCTACACGATTTTGCTAACAGATAAAAAATGTAAATTCTCTCGAAAATTTGAAAAAGTTACTGTTGTGTAGTGCGAGTGCAATTACTGTGTTATGAAATGTGCACATGGTTAAAATGAATAAAGTTTATTGTAAATTTAGGGAATAAAATAAATGCTTCAGTTTTTCATCATTGCGTGCTTCCATTCCATTTCAGTATACTCCTATAATAAAAACAGTTAGGAAAATAAACTCATTATTGTATAAGGGAATTTCTGAAGGACAATATTTTTATAAGACTCTTAATAATCAATTAATCAATAATCGTAAGTATAAGAGATACTTATTAAGTTTGAATAAGATGTTATGAATGGTCATGCTTTTTAGTTTTTTTTAGAGTCTATTTCTTAGCTTTATTCGCCTAATTTAGCCACCTAAAAGCTATTTTTGGAGCCTACACATTTTAAATCTAAGGCAACAACAAAAGTCTATTATCATAGATCCAACTATACGCATGAAGAGAGATCTAAACCAAGCTCATCATCAGGTTGATCATGAAAAGAGGGTCATTTATGAGCCTTGTATTCCCTACCTCAGTGCCAAGTATAACATCCCTCTCTTCAATTGGTCAGCGACAGGTTTATTTTTTGGTGGTCGGAGTTCTTTACCAAAATTTACATATATATTTTTTTTAAACAATTATCAATACCATCTTTTGAAATTCAAAAAATCATCTCACAAATTCTTAAAGATTCCCTACAGATTATAGAGTTTCATTTATACCACTCAGAAGGTCTTAATTAAGAATATGCTAATTTTAAATAAAATCTTTTATTTATAGGTATAATTTTCAGGTCATCTTCTAAGATTTTATTTTATAATTGATAATCAATGGTTCTTAATTATTACATTTTATTTTTGTAACAATATTTATATTTAATTAATTATATTTATTTGCTATTAATTTCCAGATTCTCGTGGTCATCCTTAATTAAGGCCGGACGATCTCTCTCTCTCTCTCTCTCTCTCTCTCTCTCTCTCTCTCTCTCTCTCTCTCTCTCTCTCTCTCTCTCTAACTTTCTTTGCACATTTCGACCCTCCCAAATACTAACATTGTAACTCAATTTTTTATGGTTTTGAGTTATGCTAGTTAATATGGTCTTAAATTGTTTCTTTTTCTTCCAGTACTATCATTGTAGCTCTAAACCTTCCCAAACGTATGTAAAATCTTATTGTTACCATCTGTATACACTGATTTACATGATCATTTTAAAACTTCATTTGCTTCTCCTGAAAAATGGAAGAAAGTGAGTTACAATGTTAATACTTGTGAGGGTCGATTTTTAATCATTCTTTAGATGCCTAACATTAATTGATTTAAATGTCTGAGCATTCATTACCTAGTAGTAACCAAGTGGAGCTACTGTCATTAGACTCGCGATCCACAGACTGAAAAACACAGAGGAAAAGAATGGAGAAAAAGATAAGGGACAATTGCAGAAATGAGATTTGAAAGATAATTCAGAAGAAGCATAATGGGTTTTCTTGTATGAATCAGTGTAATTTGTGTAATTATGGAGACGGCCATTGGCCTCGTGTTTACAAGAACAGCTGTACTTCGAACCGATACGCAGCATACGTACACATCGCCGGTGCTGCTGCTCTGTTAAATGCCAGCCAGACAACCAATCGCTGTGTTGTGGCTTTTAACACCAGTCCTCACGACTCACATAGGTCGTCAGGCAAAGGTTTGTCATCAAAAAGATCCCAGTTCTATCCCTAGGAGATTCTATGTGATATTTGTTTGACAAAGCAAATATGGAGTAGATTTTCTCGAGTGTAATTCTCACAGCGGTTTTTGGCCAGTGGAAATTAATGGAAACGAGTCACCAGTGTATGCTTAAAAGAGCTTACAGCTAATTGCATCACATCACGTAATCACATGTTCTATTCAGAAACTGTCGTCAGTCTTCTTCTATAGTAAATCTTCCATTTCTGACATGTCACTGTGATTACAAGCAATATTCGCACTGTACTGTCAGAAAAAGACTATCATCATAAACACATTGTACCCAAGTGTAAATACTGTGCCGTATTTACTGGAGTAGTTTCCGCCTCCTTTTTCGAAAAATTCGATGAAAAAAACGAGAGGACGGGGAGAGTTGCGCGATGATTACCAAAAATCTCGGCAATACAGTTGTCATTTAAATAAAAAAATAGAAATTTCATATCCAAATCAACCACCCAAAAAACTAACCAACACTAAATCCAATAATAAATATAAATGTAATCCATATCCACCAAAACATAAACTGCACCTTGACCTGAAATAATTTATATAATTAAATTAAGAAACAAACAATTCTTGTAGTCCTACTAATCAAATTAACGTTTAACGCTAAATGTGTATATTTGAGTAATTACAGACAGTTTTTCAGCTTTTATTTGTCTTAATTAACCTCACATGTAAATTTAGCATCAAAATTAACTTAGATCTATTGTGTAAAAAAATTAATCTTATCGACACACAGTAGAACCTCTATTATTCGTGGTAATTAAGGGAGTGGACTGGACGGTTAATCGAAAAAATCGTATAATCCGTACTATAACATATTTTCATGAATTAAGTAATTTCCTCCGCAATGTTGTGTTTGACATTCTAGATAGTGGACCAGAAGTTCATTAATTTGTCAACGATGGGTTTGTAAGGGCCAAGGAAATTGCTTGTGATGTTTCTTCGTGGAAACGCTGGAATTATAGATGTCTCCTGTTGTAAATTTACCTACTTTATATACTTTATCCTTATTTTTCATTAACTCACGCACAGTATTAACGCCAATCTCGTATTCTGATGAGAAATTAACCACGGTTTCTCTTCTCCCAAAGCTCTCAATTGTTTGCATTTTTATTTCGATATTTAGCAAAACACTTGACGCCCATGGAAGATACATTAATTGCATAGAATATATAATGTATGCGCACTCGAACAGTAGAACAAGAACTGAACGCGGCATGGGTTTGCTATAAATTGTGCGGAAGTGGGATTATTTCTTTGAAAGCAAGTAGTGAATACTTTACAAGTTGGGAAAAACACCTTCAGGTAACTTACTGCCGGCAGTAATACTGTGTATTTTAATAATACACTCTAGAAAAAATAGCTAATAATGAGGTATAGTACTACATTTTTTTCTGCGAGAGAAAGGCAGTCGGATAATCCGCCGATTGGTTAATAGGATGACGGATAATCGGGTTTATACTGCATATTTCACACTCCATTATTTTCATCGAACAACAAATCGAGATCATCTTCCGTGTTGTCAAACTAATCATCGGAGTGTTTCACTGTAGAAAGGCTGGACAATGACGTTAAATTTTCAATGACTATTTTTAGGATAGGTCTACTTGGAATCTTCGAATAAATACTCTTGAGGTGAAAAGAGGTGTCTACATTTTCAATCTAATTGAGGTCAATTACGCGAAGTAAATACAATTCTGAAAAATATGTTCTAAAAACAAGGAGGAGGGAATTTATGCGAGTAAATGCGGTAAGATATGATTGAATAAAAGTACACACAAATATACATCTAAACTTCGTTTCTGGAATCTGTAGAGTAAAGCCCGGTTCAGACGGTGCGTGTTTCCATGATGGATTCCAAGGTGGATGCGCTGATGGCTAGCCTGCGTGCTCACTTGCTGGAAGTAATGCGCTCTGATGGCTGCTTTGGTAGCTAGCTTGCTGGATTTCGAGGGTAGGTTCCTTGATTTTTCGTGTTGGTTTGCAGGCTGGAACCAACGATGTTATAGTATCACCACTGAAACCATGTCGCCATGTTCGTTGTTTTCCAATGAAACCTGTTTTTTCTTGTTCTCTAGTTTCTAAGAAACAGCAATTAAATATCGGACTTTGGCTGTTTTGCACTTATGGCTTAATTACTTTATTACGACATTTACTATTGTTAAAGTAGGACTTTAGTTGTTTTCTACTCACGGCTTAGTTTCTTCTTGATTGAGTGTTGACAACAGATGATATAGTAGATGATTTTCCAATTTGAACTGTGAGAAGAGCGAGCTCCGTGAGAACAACAACCATCACCGTAGCCAACGCGGCACCCAGCTTGCTAGCCAGCAAGAAAACAAGCACCGTCTGAACCGGGCTTAAGTCAACGCATTCGGGTGGAGCCGATTAGAAACGAATGGGCGGAGCCTATCAGTGCGAGAGTGTGTTGCGGGTTGCATCAGCTCACGGCAGCTAAGGGGTAAGATGCGCGTGGCAGAAAGTGATGGATAGTGTGGTATTTTAGACGCTCGTCTTCAAGCAATGCTTTCCCCCAGAGCAGCCATTGGACTGGCCCCCTCCACTCATCACTTGCGCAAAGGACTTGCTTCGTCTGATATACTGTACAAATTCCATGAATGGAGTTTAGCTATAATGTTATCATCTCTTAAAGAAACCGGATAGTGTAAATCGTAGCCAGATAAACTTTAACTTACACAATCACATTACGTCACCAATCCCAGCATGAATTTTCATTCTTCCATTTACACTAAAACAACTACGTCTTTCTTATTGTCACCAGTGCTGGCAACCCTACCGATTTTTCGGTAGATCTACCGAAATCACATATTATCTACCGAAACATTTTAATTTCTACCGATTATTTTTCAACTTTCTTAATTTTAATCTTTATTACAGAACCAACATCAGATATGATCGCTTAGAAAGTATTCTACACATAACATCGACAAAGCACTGTCAACAATGAGTACAGTAAAAATTAAGCTAATGCGAAAGTGACAAGTTTCTTTAATTAATTAATTGCTTCTAACAATGGAAATATAAATCTCTGTCTTCGACTTTCGACATTTCCCTTTCTCGCTCCTCATCAACAATGAACAACTGTTATTTTAAAATGCAGATAAGCCAACCTTCTGTTTCTGTAGTCCAATAGTCGTTTTCATTCAGCCATTCATAATCACATCACATTAGGTACTAAGAATTTCAGGTCAGGTGAAGGAAGTGGAAATCGGAATGGGTGACAGTGACTCGGATAGTGATTTTTCCCAAGCATCAGCTAGGCCTAGTAATTCGCGGAAGAAATTAAAGTATGTCCAGTCCTATAAAGGAGAATAGGAAAATATTCATGATTTTAAGGGATGGTTAAAACCAAGCAGAAAGGAGAAATATATGGCTATTGCTAATGTTGCGATAAAGACATTAAAATAGATTCCGGTAAAGATGCCCTTATGAAACACAGTGCATCAAAAGCTCATCAGGAATTGCAAAAGCGACTGTTTCAATTTCAAAGTAAGCAAAATACTGATTAATAAAATGTCAAAAAGTGAATTGTATCTGTATGGTTCAAAGAAAGAGGACAGTGATGTTGAAAGCAATTGATTTGAACGAATTCAGAACAAAATAATATGTTGTTAACAATATTGTGTTATTTGTAGCAATGCCACTTCGATTTTAGTATTAATTAAAGGGAAGTTACATTTGTTATTACTTACTATGGTACCAAATACAATAAAGATTTTTTAAATAAAAAATACAAATAATTTTTATAGCATCACTTGTGACATGAGCTTGCTTTTAATTTTGACATTACAAAATACCGATTTTCCTTCCAATCTACCGATATTTTCTCCCTCGTCTCCCGAAATTTCTTCCTTACAGGTTGGCAGCGCTGATTGTCACTCAGACAACACATTGACGGAGATCGACAATGCAACAAGTGCTAGCAGAATTGTCTCTCCGGCTTAGTGTGAACAATTAACAAAACCCATGGTATTATTAACATAACTTGCCCAGATTTATAACAGGTTGCCATGGCAACCCGTAGCACTAATTGTATGGACTGTGGAAGAGTAATGCTACTTTATTACCCTAAGGGAAAATGAACCCGCAAGTAGCTCTAGAAACGTTGGAAATATTAAATTCAACACACGATGTAAAATCCAAACTCTTATTTTAATCTCAACAGATATCTTTCATTATCACACAGAATTACACTTTCTACACTATTGTAGGAGGGATCAAATGGGTACTGCTACTTGTGATGTCCATTGTTAGTTCAAAATTCTTACATGAATGAGAGCGGACCGAGTGAAAGGCCCGAATCTCTGAAGCAGATCATGATTAAACAAGAATTACCTATATTTTAAGTTACCTGGAAAGGTGGAGGAACTAAAGACGGAAAAGTTGAACGCACATAAGCCGACTCAGGCGTAAATATATGTTTATGTGTAACGGGTAAAATCTTAACGAGGAGACATGGTGTGATATTTCACCCTCGTGCGTGGAGAAGAGTTGTTTTTGTGCCTACCTGCCCCGTTCCGTCCTTCGCCACCGCGCCCGAGGGAAGGATGCCAGCACAGGTATGCCAAGCAGCCAGGTAGAGTCGAAGAGCCTACCTCAACGCGCAGCTCGGCGGCCATAAAACCTTTACAACTGTCTGCGATCCCAGCTCCCGCATCAGACTCCCTCGTGCCCAATTTTATACGCTCCTCTTTTAACTAATAAAGCACCATAACTCTTCCACAGTCCACACGATTAGTGCTACGGGTTGCCATGGCAACCTGTTATAAATCTGGGAAACTCATATCAATTATACCATTAACAATGATTCCATCGTGGCTCAACACTTCTACCAAAAATACAGCGGAATAGATTACATTGTAGGTAGAGAAGTGGCACTTCGTCTCTCTTATATGGACTGGATATGTATATACTTTCTCTCCTGTGTCGACTTAATGGGTCATGATGGCCACAGACAGAGGTCCCAGCTCTCGCAAGCATCTAGAGTTTGTTCAAAATTCTCAAATGAGGCGGAATTGGTCATGCCCAACCCTTGAAGAATTATTATTATTATTATTATTATTATTATTATTATTATTATTATTATTATTATTATTATTATTATTATTATTGCTTATAGAACCCGCAGGTTCATTGCCGACCTCACACAAACCCGCCATCGGTCCCTATCCTGTGCAAGATTATTTCAATCTCTCTCATCATATCCCACCTCCCCCAAAGGTCTTTTTCACTCCGGCCTTCCAACTAACTCTCGGGAGGAAATTAAACACAGAATAAATATGGGAAATGTCTGTTATTAATTCGGTTGAGAAGCTTTTATCATCCAGTCTGCTGTCAAAAAATCTGAAAATTAGAATTTATAAAACAGTTATATTGCAGGTTGTTCTGTATGGTTGTGAAACTTGGACTCTCACTTTGAGAGAGGAACAGAGATTAAGGGTGTTTAAGAATAAAATTCTTAGGAAAATATATATTTGGGGCTAAGAACGATGAAGTTACAGGAGAATGGAGAAAGTTACACAACGCAGAACTGCATGCATTGCATTCTTCACCTGACAATTAGGAACATTAATTCCAGACGTTTGAGATGGGCAGGGTATGTAGCACGTATGGGCGAATCCAGAAATGCATATAGAGTGTTAGTTGGGAGGCCGGAGGGAAAAGGACCTTTGGGGAGGCCGAGACGTAGATGGGAGGATAATATTAAAATGGATTTGAGGGAGGTGGGATATGATGATAGAGATTGGATTAATGTTGCACAGGATAGGGACCGATGGCGGGCTTATGTGAGGGCGGCAATGAACCTGCGGGTTCCTTAAAAGCCATTTGTAAGTGTTATTATTATTATTATTATTATTATTATTATTATTATTATTATTATTATTATTATTATTATTATTATAAAACTCGCTGACAGTTAAAAAATTCCATCCAAAAAATTATCAAAACTAACGCCAAGCAAATCCCTAAAACTTCGATCACACCGAAAAATATGCATGGTGCAGAAAGCTGGACAATTCCGAAATCCTCCGAGGATAATGTGCTCATTTTCGAAAGGAAGATTCTGTGAAAAATATTTGGTAGGTACTATACAAGGTTAAGCGTGATGAATCGGCCATTTTATAACACATACAAAGACTGAGACCTAATAAAAACGAAGTCACTACAGTAAGATGACCGGGGCACCTATACAGAATAAGGATATCAGACTAAGTAAGAAAGTAACTTTCTATAAGGTAACTTAAACAAGAAAAAGAGAAAGACCTCGTAGAATAGAATCCCCGAGTGATTGGAATTGGACACTGGAAGACAGAACCCGATGATAGGACAGTTTGGAAAGGAACAGTTCAACGGTCTTAGCACAGTCTAGTATACAGTCACGAAGCTTGAGTTGTTGAGGGTACTTGAAACAATATATTGTGCAGGTACTATTTCGCATTGTATGTAATGAGGAGATAGTAGTGATTCTAGTGGTTAGCAACTGTCTATGGATGCATATTTACTACGTATTGAGCTTCGTGACTGTATAATCACAGTCGGCCCCACTTTTTGACCCATAAATTCTAGCGAGTTTTTGCGTTAAGAGTTCTATATCTGTAAGTGGAATCCTAGCGTCAAGTTAAACACCAATCCAAGGGATCCCTCCGTATGTCGGTATACTGCAAGTGAAATAAAATATGAAAACGTCAACGTGTTAAGATAGGCCTGTAAGATGACAAACTATTAAAACCTTAGAAACATGTCTTTATATTTTAATGTAGATAATAATTTCGGTTGAAACCACCACAAATTTGATCTTCGGCTAGAACAAAGCAAGCATCCGTAATTTAATATTGTAGTGCTTTAACAAATACTTAACGAGTCCGATAAACCGGTATCTGGCCGGGTCAGTAACTGGAAAGCCTGTCCAAGACTCAGCCATTCAAAATAAGTGCGGCCTCTACTAACTTATAGAGAACAAACTAAATTGGTTCACAGCATTTACATAATGATGTGCTAACAGCAGGCGGCCTTGGATACGCGGGTCTTCCTCAGACAGAAAAATGTATACAAAAATACACACAAGGTGAATGTCTGACTGTTAACCATGTGCCAGACATAAGGAGTATACAGGACACGTAGGCACAAGTTATGTCTTATTTACTGTCTGTTATTTAACGACACTGCATCAACCACTAGCTTATTCAGAGTCCATGAAATTGGTAGTATTTGAAGAAATGAGGACAAGGATTCGCCATGAATTACCTGACATTCGTCTTACAGTTGGTCAAAATCTCGGCAAAACCACAACTAGGTGATCAGCCTAAACTGGAATCAAACCCACGCCCATGGGTAGCTCCGAATCAACGCGCTAACGCCTAAGCAATGCTTGCAGCTATTTATAATCGTAATAGCAATGAGACACTGGTCAACAAAATGAAACATATTTTTTGTTAAAAGACAACGAATGAGTGCTTCTTGTAGCATTTTTCGTGCTGATTTCAGATCTGTTTTCAAAATTGTTGTATCACCCAGAGTTTTTGAGTAATTATATTAAATGTACTTCAGACTTTTGTAGTACTGATACCTTGTAGTATTTTACCTAAAATCATATTTATTTAGGCCTGCATAAAATGTGTGTGAAATAGATTTTAGCCCGCGCTACGGGCGTGCTAAACTAGTCCCGGCTATCGACTGATTACTTGTACAGGATTCATATCATATATCGCTAACACTGGTTTATGAATACGAAAAACGTTAGTTCGCTGATCATCAAACGGAAGCCCGCGCTAAGAATGTCTATGAATATGGCCCTTACATTTTACTCTTCTGTATAAGTCGCAAAATACTAGCCTATAGTCAGAAATCTTTCGCCACAAACAAATTTAAGACATAAGCAAGAGCGGAATGTGTCGCTATTTGTAATGAAAAATACTTGCTTCTCCTAGTCAGTTGTGAAGATCATGAATTCGTGGATGAACAATATATATATTATTTTTTTTCTCTGAATGGTTTTGGCTGAAGCTCTCCCATTCGGGGTTATTTTTACGTAACGTAAACCTATGACAAGTACAGAAAGTTCCTATGCAGACTGGCTCCAGGTAGTAATGTTACGTCGGCTTAATGACGATAGTGCGGGGCGTCGGTCCCGAGGAAGCTAAGCGATAAGGAGTGGAGTGAGACCGGTCTGCGTAGGGAAGCGTACACGGAGCTGTACGTACTCCGTCGAACGACAGTTCGCCGCCCGACAACAGATTTTCTTAGGCAGAAGTTGGAATGGGACCGGTCTGCGTAGGATCTCTGTGTACTTCCCAGATGCACTTACGTTCCGAAGAAAGTCATACTAAAGGCCAATTCACAATGAAAATTAAACATAACCGTAACATAAACACAGAAGTTTGCGCCCAGGCTACCAAATGGGATCATTCACAATGATTCACATAAGCATTGGCATAAACATTACCGTAAGACGTTAACATGAAAGTTTTCAAACTCCAAACTTTCATGCTTATGCTTACGTGATTTGCAAACAGAACACAATCGTGGAGCGCTGAAGTATACGACAGAATATGAGGAAATGGCGTTGTTATGTTTCCATGGTTACCAAGTATGTTTGCTGTTATATTTATGTTCCCATCGTGAATGATGGTATGACTTCTTGATTTTACTGTAACGTTAAGTTAACGCATACGTTATGTTTAATTTTCATTGTGAATGAGCCTTAAGACTAAATGCTCTGAAGATGACTACAACACAGCGGTCGAAACGTCAGCCACCAACACCAAGACAACGCGGTAGAAGCCCCGAAGCTTATCCACAGACCATGTACACCAGCCGCAGAAGCCTACGCGAACGCTTAACTAGTATGTAGCCTATTTTGAATAGATTTTATCAGTTTCATGTATTTCACCAATAAAACCATGCAGTGTATCATTATTATCATTATTACATGCCATACTCCACAGTAGTTTATTGGTATGAATACGCATTCTATGAGCCTTACGTAAAATAGCAGTTTATATTCCAACTTCAGTGAGCAGTTTCAAATTCACAGGCAGTTCGGTGTGAAAGTGAACAGTGCACCTGTCCAAAGATTCCCGTTTCAGTCCTGGAGGCATTGTAACGTGTTTATTTCGATAAGACAATTCGTCTATCTGGGAATGGTAGCAGCACAGCCCAGTATTCACATAGGGAAAAATCGAAAGAATTCAATCCGATAAACGTCCTGGCCAAGGTACCGGAGCGTCATGTTCATCATCAATCCAATGACGGATTTCAGGGCTGTAAACTTTCTCAGAACGTCGGGTGTGACGAATGTGACATCATCTGCACTATTCTAATGGTTATAATTAGGATCCGAAGTTCATCCTCTAAAACAAAATAAATATGCATGCAATTATGACCTTAACAAATGAAAAAAATACACTATTAGACATTTACTAATAAATCAAGAAAATTATGATTTCCTGTAACAGTAACTTCAACAAATATAGACTTGTTTCTATTCTTCAGAAATTGAAACAAATAAGTACAGTCTGATCCGTTTGGATATGGATAATATGTTGTTTTCTAATGCCAGGAGTTTGACAAAGTCATTTGACCTCTTGCACTCCAATATTTTTCAAAGTTATTATCATGGTCAGCCACTGAAGCACAGATTTTGAGGTGTTCCGAATCCATTTCTTGGTTTGAGTTGCACAATGGGCAGTTAGGGTACTGATATATTCCAATTCTATGCCGGTGTTTGGCCAAACAATCATGGCCTGTTACCAATCTAAATGCAGCTATAGACAATTTTCGTGGTAAATCAGGAATTAGGCCTAACTGTGGATTATGACGCAGAGAGTTCCATTTTTTTCCTTGAGATTGTGTTATCAAATTTTGTTTGTTGAAGTCTAAGTACGTAGATTCAATAAATCTTTTCACAGAGTAATGCCACAGTCTATTATATACAGTCACGAAGCTTAATACTTACTAAATATGCAAACAAACAGTTGAAATATGCATCCATAGATAGTTTCTCACCACCAGGATCGCTACTATCGCCTCATCACAGACTCTTTCCCTAACAAACCATAAAATGTATTGTACTTTCGATATCGTGTTCTTTTGAAAAAATTAACATCTTCCTTACACTATTGAAATATGAAAAATCATAAGGTTTATACATTACTTTTTTAAAATACATATTATATTCTATAAACTCACCTTCCTGGATCTTTCGGAAGAAGGATAACTCCAACCTATTTTTCTTACAATTTATAGTACTACAAACGTCTCCTTGTCCCATATTATTATTCAAATTATTGTATTTTAGCCATTTACATTTATTACAACCGATAACGAACATTTCACAGTTTACATAGCTTTTCACAAAAATGCTTTTTCGATCTAGACCAGGCGTAATGTTTGTTCGGGTTTTCTATTTCAGTGTATGGAGCTCAGTGAAATATTATATTATAACTTTATTGCTTATCATTGCTAAGCTTTATTTTGTGTAATGTGTCCATAAGTTCCGTTTACTTCTTGTTGCATAATACGATGCAGAAATAATTACAAAACTGTGTTATTTCAATGTGAAGAAAATTTTACATGTTAACATAATCTGTTCGCGTCAACATTTCAAGTTTAGAATGGAAGCTATTTTGAGGTTTAATAAAAAAGAATTTATATTGTGATTTCAGTTTAGCACATCTACATTCCTGAATTTTAGACAAAACATTTACCATTTAGTGTACGTACAATTGTGTTACTTCGTCCCTTAGGTAGTAGATAAATACAATAATTCAGTACTCAATTGTAGTATTAAAATACAGACAAATTGAATGTCCGGGGTATCATACATGACATTATGCTTAACTATAATGTATGATTGCGAATTTAGGAATATAAGTTAAATATAGTAAACATAACCTATAATTTTCATATGAATGGCAAGGCATTGGAGATCACTAAATTTAGACAGAAAGGGGCAACTGGTACAGTAAACATAATCTATAATTTCAACATATCTAAATATCCGTGCGGTGCAATTTAAAATTATTGAATCGTGTATAAATGAATGTACAAGAATTTCGCAATATTTAATCGAAATAAAGGCAGGTATTACACATACGAACAACGTAATTTTCACACAATAAATAATATTACATCTTAACTCGCAAGTGAATTATGTCTGAAGTGTCTCATAATCATTGTTTTAAATTTTATTAATGGAAGTACACTACATTTTAGAGAAACATATGTTACTATTTATGCATTCCAACTAATTTATATGGTTGAAACGCCGCCCTTCGTGATCGGGTTAAGCGAGTTACATGGTCTGCCTTACGGCCTGTATTAGATCACGATGGCTGTGGCACAGTCTATTGTTCCTAGTACTCACAGCGCTCCAAGCGGCTAGCAACTATCGCGAGATTTGCAAAAAATCACCCCAAGCTTCGTGACTGTATATAGTAGACTGTGGTAATACGCAGATTTCGTAACAGGTCTGTAAGTAGCAGTGCTGCCCTTCTTTGCTAAAGCATCCGCATTCTCGTTTCCTAGGATATGGATAATATTAATTTGTTATTATAAAGCTATTATGATCCAGAAAGTAAGTTTCCCGATTTTTTCCTCTTGAAAGTAAACGTAATTAGCCGTGTCAATTGCGCATGCGTAACATGTCTATCACGTATCAATCATATGCCGGACAGGTCCCGCCTGGTGCCAGTAGCGTGGCAGCAGTGGTCCGAAATGGAAGCTCTTATTCCTTCTCCCGCCGTCTGCGAGGTTCGGTCGATGATAAAGTTCTTCAATGCACAAAGCATTGCGCCAATTGAAATTCATCGGCAGCTCTGTCAGGTCTATGGGCCAAACATCATGAGTAAGCAGATGGTGCGTCGCTGGTGTAGGCAGTTTTCCGAAGGTCGTCAAAGTGTCCATGATGAAGAGCGCAGTGGGCGACCGTCCCTCATCAATGATGATCGTGTTGAGCTGGTGCCGCAGTGCATCATGGAGAACCGTCGCTTCACGATTACGGAGCTGAGCAGCAATTTTCCGCAGATATCGCGATCCTTGTTGCATGAGATTGTCACTAAGCACCTGCTGTTCAAAAAAGTGTGTGCCAGATGGGTGCCGAAAAACCTGACACCCGAACACAAAATGCAACGTTTAGGAGCAGTACTGACATTTCTGCAACGGTATCACGATGACAGCGACGAGTTCCTCGACAGGATCGTCACGGGCGATGAGACTTGGATTTCGCACTTCACCCCGGAAACCAAGCAGCAGTCAATGCATTGGCGGCATAGTGGATCTCCGGTCAGGACGAAATTCAAAACAGACGCTGTCGGTGCGGAAAGTGATGTGCACGGTGTTCTGGGACAGGAAGGGCATTCTGCTCATTGACTTCCTTCCAAGAGGTGAAACAGTGAACGCTGACCGTTACTGTGAAACACTGCGAAAATTGCGACGTGCTATTCAAAACAAGAGGCGTGGAATGCTTACTGCAGGTGTTGTGCTCCTCCATGACAATACTCGTCCACATACGGCTCGGCGCACAGCAGCTGTTTTGACGGAATTTGGCTGGGAGTTGTTTGATCATCCACCCTACAGTCCTGATCTTGCTCCCAGCGATTTTCACGTTTTCTTGCGCCTCAAGAAATTCCTGTCCTCAGGTGAGCGTTTTGGCAACGACGAAGAGCTGAAGACGTCTGTCACACTGGTTCCATTCACAGGCGGCAGAGTTCTACGACAGAGGGATACAAAAGTTGATCCCACGATACAAGTTTCTCAATTCTGATGGTGGCTATGTTGAAAAATAGCTGAAACATTGCTGTACCTGTGCCAATAAATGTTTTCCTGAAAGTGTGTGTTCCTTTTAAAAGAAATAGGGAAACTTACTTTCTGGATGCGCCTCGTAGTAGGAAAAATCTCTTGCTGGTTGTAGTATGATTATAAGATGGGAGTTTCCATATATGACGATCAACAACGCACAATCTGAAAGGACAAATGAAAATCGTAATGATTAAAATGGCTACTACAAATCAACAGCGGGCACAATGTGTTCTTTGGTATGCTAATTTTGAGTGTTAAAAGGGTTCAAAGAGAATTTCGAAGTGAGTATGATGTTCATAATGTACCTAAACACAATTCCATAATGTTGTGGTATCGAACATTTATAGAAACAGGTTCTGTGTTAAAAAAACATGCAGGAGATCGCAGGCGAAACCAAGTACGAGAAGCAGCTATCTCTTAACTTGGCCCCCCAAACTCCCCAGATCTAACCCCTCCTGACTTCTTCGTGTAGAGTTTTGTTAAAGACATTGTGTATTCACAGAAACCCAGAAACATTGATGATCTGAGAGTAAAAATTACTCAAGCTTTTCAACAAATCACTCCTCTTATGTTACAACGGACATAGGCAGAATTGCATCACCGTTATGAGTTGTGCAGGGTGCGCAATGGGGGTCATGTTGAGCTCTGAGGAATCTCCCATCTTTCAATGTTGTATGGACAAAGTTTCAACAAATAAAGTTTAGCAGTAAATGTTTTACGGTGTTTTTATTTTATCCATACCCAAACGGATCACCCTATAGTTTGATTGTCCAAAATCAGCAATGAAATGCAGTTTATAACCAGCACCATGTTATTTAGGTACATCTAAATGACGTGCATCGTACCCCAGAGAGTGGCAGGTCATTTGGCATGGTAGGTCGGTATGCCTTCGAAAACGTGTTGTATTTATCCTCAGCGATCAACTTTTGAAATTCTGTTGCTTAAATACTTTGAAAGATATGAATCAACCTACCAACGAAAATAAATAGTAAGTTCCAGATTCAAAGTCTGAGATTCAACCTTACAAGTACTGTTCGAGTATTTATTTCGTAATGGTCATGAAGATGAATACATTCAATTTCCTCTACAACTTCATGCTCAGGTGATAGTAAACACGTAGCTATTACAATATTGATGTAAAATAAAATAAATGCACTATTTAATACACCATCTTACAGTCAACGTTAGCACACTGAAAATACTTATTAGTAGAGCCCGAAAGTTAGGCAAAATGTCTTTTTTATGTGGGCACACGCACGCGCACGCACACGCACATGCACATGCACACGCACACACACACACACACACACACACACACACACACACACACACACACGAAAGAGTTTAATAGAGAAAAGCATGTTTCCACACATTTCGGAACATTAGGGCCAATTCTTATTTTGCCTTTCTTTTTTGCCTATTTTAAGGTTTAATGCCTTATTTTGCCTTTTTTGCTTTCGATGGAGATTTTCTGCTATTATGCATACATTAAATACTATAAATCAGTACAATGAAATATTGTACGAATTCTGAATATATTAAATTGTTTGTGTTTGTAATTTGAAGTAATTTGCATGATAAGCATTATCGATTTCTGTATATTACAACTGATTGAATTGTTTAGTATTATATTTTATAGATCAACTGATGAATAATCGTTTGCGTTTGTAAATTTAATTAATCTGACTGGCTATGTCTATATTTTTAGTAGAGCCATCGATGTAGCTCAGTCGGCAGACTCGCTGGCCTGATGATCCGGAGCTGCGCTCGGACTTGAGTTGGATTCCTCACTTGGTCACAATGAATGGTTCCTTCCGAGGTTTTCCCCAGCTGTGGGACTGAAGCCGGATGGTCTATGGCGAGTCCTCAGCCTCACTTCATTTCACCCCCTTTGGTCTGATTACCTGGTTGGGTTTTTATCGAAGTTTTCCCCAACCACAAGGCAAATGCCGGGTAATCTTTTGGCGAATCCTCAGGCCTCTCATCATCTCACTACAGCTCGCCAAAATATTGTAAAAAAAATTGTAAAAAATTGTAGAAAATTACAAAATTGTAAAACTGTAAAAATTGTAAAAATTTTACTTGTTCCACATTTTACAGCTTCATCGCTCATGTAAGATCTATGGAATATAATAAATGAAATGAAAAAAAAAAACATATAAATGAAAACAATATTTTATTTTTAAAAAGAAGCACCTGTTACAAAAATTAAACGATATTTTTACATAATGGAAATCTATACTGAGAATCTCACTTCACATAAACACATTTACATTATTTGTGGCGGCGTACCTAAAAAGCAGCCCTATACTGATTAGACCAGTTACTGCTATTGCACCTCACACCACAAGGCAGTTGGTTTCTTTCGTCTGAGAGTTTCGGACTCTACAGATTCCAAGAAAACATTGCGGAGAGAGAAAAATAATAAATTCTCTGACAGATCGAATTGTATTTAAAGCAATTAGTCGGAATGGCACATTAGTTTGCGCTATTATTACTGATATGAGTCCATCTACACAAGAGCATGTTTTAAGTATGCTCAAATCACTTCGATGGAAGTAGAACGATCTTTTTCAATGATGAAAAACATTCTCTCTGACAGGCGGCTGACTATGTCAGCTGAGAAAAATTATCTTGTGACATGTAACCAAGAAAAACAATAGTAAGTACTGAAATATGGTACACAGGATTATTTTACTGTCTATTTTCGTAATTTTTAAATGCCTATTTTTATTATTTTACTGCCTTTTCTCTTAGTTTTAAGTGCTTACTTGCCCGCCTGTTTTAGCCAAAATAAATGCCTGAACTTCCGGGCTCTACTTATTAGGTACTGATAAGCGAAAATATTCAATTAACATGCAGTGTTCAAATTGAAGGGGAGAAGTAGAAGAATTTCCCCTTTCCGGATTTTTTGCCCAAATTCTGCATTCTTGTATTAATTCCCAACTGGGAAAAGAAAATTACTCCTGAAATATTATGCTACTATTCCATTCTGATACAATTTTTTATTATTTTAAATAGACTTACCACTTACTACAGTATCACTAAATCTTAACACCTTCTCTGGTGTCACAGCAATTAGAAGAGAAATAATAATAATAATAATAATAATAATAATAATAATAATAATAATAACAATAATAATAATAATAATAATAATAATAATAATGTATCCAATGCCTATCCACTTCACTTTACATGATTCGGGTTCCGTATATTGGGGACAGATGGCAGGACTGTGACCCATTTTGTAGTTGTACACCACTTCGGCGGGCCACACTGTACATGATTTATTTTTATTTATTTATTGGGTTATTTTACGACGCTGTATCATCATCTCAGGTTAGCGTCTGAATGAAATGAAGGTGATAATGCCGGTGAAATGAGTCCGGGGTCCAACACCGAAAGTTACCCAGCATTTGCTCGTATTGGGTTGAGGGAAAACCCCGGAAAAAACCTCAACCAGGCAACTTGCCCCTACCGAGGTTCGAACCCGGGCCACCTGGTTTCGCGGCCAGACGCGCTGACCGTTACTCCACAGGTGTGGACCTGTACATGATGTGTATCTGTGGAGAGTTATGTCGTGTATTAGGGTGAGTGTATGTGTAAGTATTCGTATAAGTGTAGTGTCTGGAATGAGTGATGATGATGATGATGATGATGAAGATGAGGAAGGGAGAAGGGGAAACCCGGTGCTGCACGTAGCCTACTCCTGTTGAATAGCACCAAGGGGGCCGCCAGGCTTAACGTCCCCGTCCGACGGACGAATCACTATCAACAGTGACATATGCCTTCTCTTCATATGCACTGCGAAGAGATTTGGGATTTAACTCAGGCATATTGGTGCACCATCTAGTGATTAAAAGTTGCGCACCGTCGTCTCTCCTAGTCCCGAGGAATCGAACCCGGGCCGGCTAGTCTGGAGGCGGACACGTTACCACAGAACTCGGCGGACATAATAATAATAATAATAATAATAATAATAATAATAATAATAATAATAAAATATCCCGATATTTGAACGGGTTTTCTCACCCTCCTCTACATTTTCTTCGTTTGAATACCGATTATATGCAATGTAAAGTCATTTTTAATTAACTTAAAAATTGACAGGTCGTATACACGTGTAAAAAATATGCAAATGAACCAACTTCCGGGCCTTCGTTATAATACGTTACGTAAGGCTCGTATTTTGCTATCACGATGCCCAGAAACTACCTCTATAAAGTACGGTCTGTAAGAAGCAAGCAATAGCCTATACAGTTTATATAGCCACACTACATTTCATTACTCTCGCTGCCAAGGTGACTTACAGAAAAGAAAAACTACCAAAACAATTTTTGTTCGAGGAGATGCATTTTAAACATAGGCAGACAGCGTAGAAAAAAAGAGTTGAATATTGTCAGAGGCAGGTCGGCGTGTCTCTGTGTGGCAGCCAGACGCTAGTGTGTGTCTGCAGACATTTAATTAAAATAGGAGGATTTTAAATGAGTGGCACATTGCATTTACAGCAACACAGCAACTTCATATTTTTCAAACACCTCAAATGGACCACAGCAAAGCGCAGTAGTTAAGATTTAAAACTACAAATTTTTATAGTTTATTATTGCACATTTATAACTGGACGGGAATAGTTAGAGGTTAAAACTTTCCACTTACAAAGCTTGTCCATACTTCTAATCTGTAGATACACACCCTATAAAGTTGGCATAGAAGCCCATAATAATTACAAAGATGTCGATTTATGTGACTTGTGCAGACTACTGAACAATAATACTTTACACAGATCATACTTTACCTGCTTTACCTGCAGACTTATTAAAGGCTTTACCAATAACCAAAAATGTATTTAAAAATAGGCTTAAGGACTTTACTAATAGACGGTAGTATATTATACACACTATTTAAAGGGTGTAATTGACGTTTTGTTATTTGAAGTGTTGTATCAGTGGAAGAAGTATGTCAGTGAAGTTTGTTGTGTAAGTGAAGTGTGTTTGTGTCAGTGACGTTTTATAGTTTATAGGGGTAGTGCAAAGTATTTGAACAGCGAAATGTTTTTGAAGTGTTAGTGAAATCAGGATGGTATCAGTTAAATGTGTCGTAGTTCCAGTGCAGTGAGTGAGTTGACAGCGAAATGAGTGTCGTGCTGAAAGGTACTTGTGCATGTATGAACATATACTTAGTTCGAACTTAGGGTTAAGATACAAATTAGATTTACTTTAAATGATCGTGCTTCATTTAATTTGCGATGCTCATTATTATTATTATTATTATTATTATTATTATTATTATTATTATTATTATTATTATTATTAACTGTGTTCTATTAATTGTCATTATTGAGTGTAACTAGTTACCACTGCCACCGGGTATTTACCCATTTGCAGTGTGAATAAATATATACATAGAAACCTAAAGTAGCCTAATAATAATAATAATAATAATAATAATAATAATAATAATAATAATAATAATAATAATAAAGGTAGTAATTTGTCCACACTTCATTCAATATCAATATTTGTGTATAGACTATACACTATATAGTCTCAGGTAGATAGGCGTCTTTGGTTCGAATCTCATCTGATGACTGGATATTTGGTCGTTATTAAATCTATATTCTTTGTGATCTTATATTGAGGCCCGACATCATGCTGACCCTAGGTCCAAGGCGTCCTGTCACTCTTTATCTAGAAATTGCCTGAACACGGAAAACGACCAAACATCGACAAGAACTAATAACAAGAATTTGATCCTCATGCAGACTTCAATTGGCACATTACATGTGTTACCATGCCAGTGGTATAAACGTAAATTTGTAGAAGCACTACAATTATGGCTATTGTGAGCAGAAAAGACTCCTCCAAATCACAGGGTAAAACCTGGATTTCTTATAATTAATAAAGTTTTATTACTCCATTACATTTCAGACAAAATATTTTCGTAACCTGTCAATATAGTTCGTACGAAATTAAATATTTAAATTGTGTCCTTTGTAGTGTATATTATAGTCAAATGAGAAACATAATTACTTTCTAAAATGTGAGTTTGAGGGCTGTCAGGTAGAATAAATTATGGGGGCATCTTGAGATGCCGTCCAGTGTACACAACGAACGGGTCAGTGATCTATGGTTCTTCAGGCTCCAGACTGCCGACATCAAGAGCATAGGGGCCCCCTCAAGGGGATCGTACTACGCCCTCCCGTTCATTATCACCTGCTTCCGCCATCACCACCACAACCCCATTCATAACAAAATGCTGTCACGAACTACTGTAAAAAAAAGTCATACATAAATGTCGGCTTAGAATGCGCTGAATAGTGCTCCATAAGTGTTGGCGGAGGGAATTTGGAAATCTAGGGGGCAACAACCAACAACAAAACAAACACGCACACAGACACACACAAAAGAAAGAATTCCTATATATCTAGTACTTATCAAGCAAGAATTCCCAGAAGTTCATGTAAACAAATTTCTTTTTTATTCTTTGCATTCAACTTCTTAAGACTATTTATTCTTTTCGTATTTTTTCTACATTCTTGTGTCATTATTTCACATACTTTAATGTCTTTCTTTTTTCCATAACTACCTTCACAACCCTCCAAGGAGTGTAAAAGAGATAGCTATGCTTCTAGGTTAAATTGTCCACTTCAAAATGACCAGAGGAAAAGTGGTCACAAATAAAAAATGTCCAGAGCAAAATATCCAAGGGAAAAATGTCCAGTATAAAAATGTCCACTGGCAAAATATCCAGTATAAAAAAAAAGTCTGCATTCAAAAATGCCCATAAAAACGTCCATAATTGGAAGAAAAAACCCATTTTTTTTTACAAAAGCAGTAACCAGGAGAAAGAGTACAAAGTAAAATGTTTTTTCAGATTGCTAAGCGACGCACCAAATTTTAAATCAAGAGTGACAGAATGGCTGAAATTATATGTTCACAAAAAAGGAAACACATTCTAGTACACATTGGCTTTTCGTATCACTTTCATTCAAGGAGCAAAAATGGTAATAAATTATATTGGAAGCGTGTAGAAAGAAGCACCTGTGATGCGAGAAGTGTGGCCAATGCCGATATGGATAACTTACATGTAAATAAACCAAGAAAACATTTAATTTTTATGGACATTTATATAAGTGGACATTTTGCTAATGGACATTTCTGTTTGCGGACGTACTTAAATGGACATTTTAACCTCCAACCATAGCTATCGAAAAATCTCTTGTAATATATTATTATTCTTGTAGGCTGATTATTATACTGTGTTAATAAATATTATTAAAGGACTGTCCTACCAGGAGGAGATTGAAAAGTAATGCAGATTCAACGCAAGTATTTAAGTTAACATGTAATTACATAAGATGATATGTAATTAGTAATTACTTATGTTGACAATGGGTGGATTAATAAAAAAATAGGTTTACTTTTAATTTGGTTAGCTTTGCTTTTATTTAGGCTTTATTTATAGTTAGACTAACTTCTACGTTTATGCTATGTGTTAACTGGTTATTTTATTACTGAGTAGCTGTAGTTACTGTAATATTACTGGGTATTATATACCATTGCCACATACATACCTACATACATACATATATACATACATACATACATACATACATACACATATACGTTTCATTAATAATTTACAATTAAGTACTAGAAATACTTTTTTGTTTACGTTTATTTCCATTTACTTCTTTCTCTGTACAATTCCTTTATTTCTTATCTTTCCGTTTCCATCTTATTTTATATATTTTTATTCTCAATTTCTTTTATCCGTCTCTTTATATTTGTTTCATGTCTCCTCCTACATCAATTTACTTTACTACTTCATTCCGTATTCACTATTACATTGTCTTCTTTCTTTCTATCTTTCTTTTCCAGCATATTCCTTAATTATTTTCTCTGTTTTTTCTGCTTTTCATTATAGCCTACATATATTATTTTCTTACTTATGTCTCTTTCCATGTATTCTTACTTCCATTGAGTTTGATTCTTTTCATGATTTCTTTTTCCTTATTTTTCTTACTACCATATCGAAATTATTTTGTTATTTTTCATTTCGATTTACGTAATAATTTCCTTTCTTCACTTTTCTGTCAATTACTTTCGTTCTTTCTTATTTCCCTACTTCCTTGTTCTATCTTCGTCTCTTATTTTTGTTTCCACTCTTCCTTATATTTACATTTTGTCGCACTTTTCTATTTTACTTATTTTATTTTATTACCTGATTTAATATTTGGCTTATGTGTACATATATTAGCAGGCAGTACATCTCACTTGACAATATGTGCCAGAGGCAGAACAATTTTATTGTTCATAGACATCTTAAGTCTGATTAGTAAAATATGTTACTGGTCAGCGATGTAGGCAATGGAGGAGAAACTGGTCACCCTATCCCATTATCATTTGGCTTAATTGCCTCATGGATAACACCTTATTGGTGCCACTTATAAGGTTACAATCTATCTTCAGACAGTTTACTAAGCAACAACACCCATCCATATACACTTCTATCCATCTACCTACCTACCTACCTACCTACCTACCTACCTACCACCCATATTTCGATTCCTTGGTTACTTTCCTTCATATTTATTTCCTTAGTACTCACTACCACTCCTTAACACAGCCATTATTATATACAAAACATACATGAAAACTGTATTACAGTTAAACTACAGTCTAGTATATACAGTCACGAAGCTTGAGTTGTGAGGGTGCTAGGAACAAAAGACTGTGCCGGTACTATTTCGCATTGTCTGTAATGAGGCGATATTAGCGATCCTAGTGGTAGGCAACTATCTATGGATGCATATTTACTACATATTGAGCTTCGTGACTGTATATACTAGACCGTGGTTAAACTTCATTAATTTTCCACAAATCATTATGAAGAAAAGGAAAATGATTAACGATATTAAAGCATCATTAACTAGTAAATGTAATTAATATTAAGATTAAGATTGCGAGACACACAGTTAACTAGATAACTAAGCTTCTAATTTTCCTGGAGAGTCCAAGTAAAATTTATTATGGACAGAGATGCAAGTGACCAGACTATTTCTGTCGTCACATAATTTCTGGTACATTCACTATCATCTTTATAATCGATCGAGAAAACAATGAGAAACTGTTGCACTGCATCCACGAGAAATCTATGAAAATGACGGTGAAACCAGAGTCCTTGATGCAAGATGATATTACTACGAAATCGCCTATGAAAAGAGATTATGTATTGCATTTTAAGAATTCTTTCACAACTTTTAGAATTTTTCTTTTTTTTTTTTTATACTGCCAAGTTAATACTAGTTTTAATTATGAAAAGTCGGAAAAATTACATCTTGGAGGAACGACACTCGAGAGGAAATTAAACTCATAATAATATGGGAAATGCCTAGTAAAACTACCGACAGGATTTACAAACCAGTTATATTACCGGTTGTTGTGTATGGTTATGAAACTTGAACTCTCACTTTGAGAGAGGAACAGAGGCTAAGAGTGTTCGAGAATAAGGTGCTTAGGAAAACATTTGAGCCTAAGAGGGATGAAGTTACAAGAGAATGGAGAAAGTTACACAACGCAGAACTGCACGCACTGTATTCTTCACCCAACATAATTAAGCACATTATGTCCACATGTTTAAGATTGGCAGGGCATGTAGCACGTATGGGCGAATACAGAAATGCATATAGGCCTAGTATGTTAGTTGGGAGACCTGACGAAAAAAGATCTTTGGGGAGGCCGAGACGTAGATGGGAGGATAATATCGTCGTCGTTCCTGCAATAACTCCTATGTGACATATTTATTGATTTTCAGATTTTTGCTCTATTTAACTTAAATAGTGATATAGCAAATAATAAAATCGCCTATATCTAATTATATTTCCTTTTTTTTTTTTTTTTTTTTTTTCGAAAATGTAAGAATTCACAATCCCCTATGTACGGCTGCCATAGGATGAATAAATGTGTTTTTTCCTCCTACTGAAAAATTACATATTTTGCACATAGGAGTTATTGCAGGAACAACGACGATATTAAAATGGATTTGAGGGAGGTGAGATGTGATTATGCTAGGGACTGGATTAATCTTACTCAGGATAGGGACTGATGGCGGGCTTATATGAAGACGGCAATGATACTCCGGTTTCTCTAAAAGCCATTTATAAGTAAATTTTAATTATGTTGTTGTTTAGTCAATGTCCGAAGAGAGGTCTGAACCTCACAAGTGATACCAAAAAGGCAACACTTATGAGACAACTAGGCCAGGAGATAATGGGGTAGGGTGGCCAGTTCCTTTCCCCCACATTGCATACTTCCCCGAGTATTACACTAGTCAGACTTCTTTTAATTATGATGGTATTAGAGTGATATCCAAGAAGTTCTCTCATTAAATATGTATTTGAAAAAAAATGAAAACAAACTACTGAAACCTTATACGACTCAAAATCATATTTGACTACCCCAGACAGCTTATTTCATTACAAAATAATGACAGTGTCACTAAAAGCCGAAATAACCTGAGAAAACCTACCAAACGTGTGCTTGTTCACTATAAGTTTCATAAGTGTTCCGCGGTATGGAATCCCGGTTGCCACTGGATGTTTTTTTTCTTACTCTTTTATTTTAGTTCTCCGTTGTTTTATGCTGATCTCTACAAAATATCGTCGAGGCTGGTCTAGATCTCCGCGTAGGCACTGGTGCAAGCTAATAGAGTCCCGCTAGTAATTAAATATGTGGGACCTCGGATTGCATTCTTCTCGTTTACCGTAACATATGATACGGATCCCTGCAAACCTGTTCCTAGAATTCTAGGTGTTCCGTATTTGGACAAGTGACGTAACGTGACAGAAATCCTGATGATATCGGCTAGTTAAAAGCAAACCTGATTGCCCCAAAGCTGTGTACGTAGCACGCAATGCTCACACAGAACGGTCGTCATTGTACTCTGCACTTCTACACGTTCTTAACACCTTAGTGCCCAACATTCCAACCTCATCGCCAAAATTGTAAACACAACTTGATGATTTTAGGTTTCATTTGAACAAGAAGGTAATGGAAAGAAAAAAACTATTGGAGTTCAATAGTTTATATAATAAATTCTGAATATGTAACTGAAGACATTATTACAAAAACAATCCTTGTCAAAATTGCTATTTTTAAATAGAAAAATAAAAATAAACATAACAACACATGTCAGCTGTTTCCGTAGAACTTGTGTTTATCCTTGTGGCTATTGCACCTGACATGAGTCATTTTTGAAGTCTGTAAACATGTGAAATAGTAGCAAATGTGTCCTAAACTCAATTGAATTAAAAGTGACTAGGGCTGTTTTTGTAATAATGTCTTCAATTATATTTGTATCAGAATATCTAAATAGGCTATTAATAGTTAATTTTTTCTCACTTTTCCCTCACAGCTGTAAAATCACAGTCAATGATTCTTGATGTACAATAGTGGCAAAAAAACCGGACAGACCCTTGTAGCTGATTTCAGAGCTTTGTTCACTCCACAGCACGATAGACTGGTAACTAAGACTTTCGTGGTTCGAATCCTGCCTGGGAATGAAACTTTTTTTTGTCGCTTATTCAAATTTATTCCCAATATGTTTCGATTGCAGCGATATTTTACTACTTAATTAACTTATTATTCCCAGAACATGAATTTTACCAGCACTAGAATGAGGTGGTGTGGTCGTATGTATGTATGTATGTATGTATGTATGTATGTATGTATGTATGTAGCTAGTGAAATTTCATTTGTTTATGTAGAATTTGCAAGGATGGATTACCATAACAAAAAATAAAAAACCGGTCAGCCTTAAATTTCGCAGAAATGACTAATAAAATACAAATGTCAGAAAATGATGTTACATTAACTTCCACGCTCTTCGGATCGAATTATAGTAAGATGGTCAAAATAAATAAAACATTATCCAGCAAGGTGGCTCAATGATAACGCACTAGACTATAGACTAGCATGGAGGTCGTTGAGACAAACTCAGTGACCAGGCAATCTGACGGGTTTTTCAGATTTCCCCTCAGCCACAAAGGTAAATTCCGGATTGAAAATTAACATACCATGAATCATCACAGCGTTAATCACCATTATCATAATAAAAACTGAAATCAGTTAAAATGAACAAGCCATACTATATAAAATATTACTACAATAGAAAAAGAATCACAGCAATAGTCCATGGCCTATTGATACACCCAAAGATCCTACGTACACGATATGAAGTAGATGTTTAAGCGTGTTTAAACGTAACAAAATAAAATGATAGAAATAAATCTAGTAAATCTATCAGACACTCGCAAAACGTTATTTTTTATTGATTTATTTTCATCAGCTGTGATGGTTATTCTAGACTAAACGGCAGTTCGGAAGGCGGTCGGCTCCTACATGCGCCATGGCATTTCTGGCATGTGACGTCACAAGCTTGTACAGTAGAACCAATCAGAATCAGTCTATAACAAGTACTTCCAGAGTTCGTTTGTTCAAGTGTGAGTGTTTCAATACATTGAATAACTAACATTTACTGTGTATGTGTAAGATAAATAAATGGAACAAGAGACTGTGAAAAGACAAGTACTGCACAGGCAGGCGCGGGAAACAGTGTTTAAGGTGTATAATTATTTTAAAAACGTTGACGAGCAGAACGCTGCCGGCGATCTTGATGCTGGCTGCAACGTTGCCAATGCGCAAGAAACGACTGCAGAAGCATGTGGTGTGGGATTGAAAACCGTGCAAAGAATATTATTAGTGAAGGAAATAGTTTATGTTTGATGTCATGCTTATAGTAATCAAAGGCTAAGGTCATTATTGTCTTTTGATAATTTAAATTCTCTCCTGCGCTATTTGTATTTACACGTGCGCGTGAAGAATGATGTGGCAATGTTGCACGCTGCCTTGCTCTCTCTATCTGTCTCTCTCGACGCAAACGCTAGCAGACACCCGCCTTCCCAATTGCCGTCGACTCTAGCATCTGAATTACATGAAGGTGATAATGCCAGAGAAATGTGTCCAGAGTCCAGCGCTGAAAGTTAAGGCTGATTCACAATAAACCGGGAACGAAAACAACGAGAACGGAAATATTGTTAAAATAAATGTATTTAAATTTGAACATTCTTGTGAATGCTGACATTTAAATACATTATTTTAACATTATTTCCGTTCTCGTTCTCGTTTCCGTTCCCGGTTTATTGTGAACTAACCCTTTACCCAGCATCCGGAAAATCCTGAACCAGATAACTTGTTTCAACCAGGATTTGAAACCGGGCCCACTCGTTTCGCGGTCACACAAGTTAACCGTTACTATAAAAATTGTTAATACCCTTCATAGTACCGGTACAGGTAGTTATCGAAAGATCATACACGAATTAACACATATTGTTGAAAATAAAACAATAACAGACCATACACACACAATACTCTTTATCTAATCCTTCCATTCACCGAACAAGCGTAGTATCGAAGTGCATTGGCGTCATAGCTTGCGCAACTAAAATTACAATTATCTTAACTTTTTAAAGTCACTTTCAGATGGTGTAGGGTAAACATTGGTAATTCCGTGGCAGTGGTTATTTCGTGATACTTTTTCTTTGCTCTTTTGTGAACTAACCAATGGTGTTACGAGATCCAAATTTCCGCCAAGGGATTGCATATGTTGTCCAGTTTCCAGAAACATACAGCTAAGCTCTGTGTTGTAGTTGCTTCAGTGAGCTTTTATGTTTGGAGAGATCAAGTTTGCGTCGACTTCTCAGGCATACAAATTTTGTGTATGTCTGTAATTGCATTACAGGCTTATTACTAAAGGTAAGCATATGATATTTGGTACAAAGATTTATTGTATCTTCATGAAATTTTAGGAAATGTTTTTGGAATTTTAGATACATCTGTAGTCGCCATATAGGCTTAACTTTACTGATAGAAATCTTAGCTGTTTGAGGCGAAATTTTGTTGAGCATTATGTGTTACAATTTTTAAAATAGTATAAAATGTATTACAATAGGAATTTTAGAAATCTGAAGACAGGATGTGATAACAAAAAAGAAAACGGAGACGCAATGGATTCAGTGTAGCTTCTGTTTGATTTGTTATCATGCTAAGTGTCGATGATATGTGCTAGATGACTTGCAAGAATTGTGACAGAAGATGGAACATGGCTCCACCATTTTGGACCGGAGACAGAGGCAGACAATGGAGTGGCATCATGCAAATTCACCAAAGAAATAGACATTCAAAAGTACACCTTCGGCAGGAAACGTTATGGCTGTGTTTTTCGATTCAGAAGGACTGTTGCTTGTGGACATCATGCCACACGGAACCACCATTAATTCTGACGGGTATGTTGCAACTCTCAAGAAACTTAAAGTTCGACTGAGTCTTGTTCGACGACATTGGGAGAAGCAGGATGTTCTGCTATTGCACGACAACGCACAGCCATATGTCAGTCACAAGACCACAGATCAGATCAGAAAATTCGGATAGACAACACTGAAACATCCGCCTTACAGTCCTGAACTGGCACCGTGCGATTACCATCTCTTTGGTAAACTGAAGGATCCCTTCGCTGAACGAGGTTAGAAGATGACTCCCTTGTGCACACTGCTAAAGAGTGGCTCAGACGTGTTGGTCCAGACTTTTACCGTGCTGGTCTACAGGCCCTCGTTTCTAGGTTACATAAGGCAGTTGAAAGGGACAGGGATTATGTGGAAAAGTGACGTTTTGTTCCTTAAGGACGCATCTACATTCTGTGAAAATAGCAAAGCTGTAGGATAAAAATATATTTTTTAAACAAACGTTATGCATTACTTTTGGTGTTACCCTAGTAATATAGGCTACATAAAGTCCATAATAAAAGTGTTCACCCTTTCAGGGCAAAGAAGATCCCTTTTCAATTTCAATTTTTACTTTTATTTCATTCTTATTATGTGTTCATATGTATTTCTATGTTTTCTTGCTATGAATATTAGACGGAAATACTATGTTTGAAGTCTTACAACAATGAATGAGAATTTCATTTGACTTTAATGAATTTTTCCACAATTCTTCTACCTCTCACGAAATTACCAAGGTTATCACGAAATAACCAACCTTTCAGCTTGAGTTGTAAAAGTGGTTTTTGGCACATATTCAAGAACGTATCCAATCTTTTATGTCTCCAGATTTGTACAGCAAGTTATAGTCTTTTAGATGAAAAAATCGGAATAAGGATATATTTACACATTTGCATTTTAAATTAGTTTTCATGAAATTATCACGAAATTACCAATGTTTACCCTAATTCTGTGTACACAATGCCACTTTTGAAAGTGCCTGTAATTTATTGCGCAAACCGCAAGTAGCATATGCATATGCAATTATTTTAAGTTGCATGTCGTTTACATTGAGCGACTCTAACCCTTCTCGGTCAACTAGACATTGCAAGCAATTTAAGTTCATCGTAGACGAGTACTTTTAGTCGCTTTCTATATAGTCAACTTTTTTCGACACCTACTGTAAAAGTCTGTCATGTAACAGAATACAATTTAACTTGCCTCACTGGCCTTCATAAGAATCAAATCCACGGTTCTCCCCTTCTGCTCAATGTTGTCCTCATCCCATAAATGCATGCCTCATTTGCAAAATGATTACCACACATGAAAAAAGTCTAGCCAGATAATACAATAATGTCTTGAACTTTAGTTTATATGATGATAACATTCCCTGGGCATAAACAAGATTCCGGAGAGAGCTTTCTACGGACAAGAACTGAAGCAAACGCGTTACAATTTAGATGAAATACTTTCTTTGTATATAAGTAATACTGTTAGAAGAAAGCAGACAGCTTCCGTTTTTCAGGTTACCGTCGATGATGGTGGTTTGACAAGGGCACCATCACATCTTAGATTTGCAGTTTCAATCCACATAAAGAACAATAGGGACTTTAAGATCTATTAGAAAAATCGGTGTAACGTCCTTCGGAAAGTATGCCCCATACCGTAAATTAACATCATGTAAGATAATTATCACTGAGAAACAGAGCTCCACGCAACAATACTGGTCTATCAATATTCCGCGACACTAATCATTGATCATCATCATCATCGTTTATCAGCCTGTCATCAAGAGGAATACATTTAGTCTTACTGGTGTCGCAATCTCAAAATATAATGGCAACGAAAAATATTCAATAGTCTTCCTGAGGACATTAAAAGTCATAACAAAAACAGTTAAGGCCAAACTAAAAAATTGCTTAATTTCTCACACCTTCTATTCTGTGGATGAATTCTCGACATTTCACAATACTGTGTAAATAAGAATGTAATAATCATGTGTACAATCATATCATATATCATTAAATGGGAACCACCAACATGTTAAAACAAATATTAATGTAGCTAATAATTCTCTTTATATAGTTCATACATTATGTACGGTAACTAACCCATATTTGCATTTTATATGATGAACGTAAGAATTGGAGATGTTCCTTATTTTAGCTACAAAGCAACAGTAAGAATATTACTGAGCGAATAAACCTATTAATCTATGTATTAATATAGGAGGTGGAAGTTGCATAGCGTATACATATGAGCCATTCAGAGCAAGAGTGGTGTACGTAAAAAATGAGTAATGAGGGTTAAAGTAAACATTCTGTAAAATACAGCGCAAAGTAGCAATTAATATTCAATTTATTTAAACTATTAGTAGTCAGTGAATAGCAAGAAGACCATATTAATTGCTACTTTGCACTGTATTTTACAGAATGTTTACTTTAAACCTCATTACCAGGGAACGGATTTATATGGACTAAAAATATATGAAATATGTAAATATATATGTAGTTATTTTTACCAAAATATGGAATTAAATATGGATTTTTACCAAAATATGGAATTAAATATGGACTTAAAATTATAAAAAAATGACTATGTACGTTAAATATTGGTACATTTTAATCAAACTAAACAAAAAATATAATGGACGTACCTTATCTTCCAATGTAGTTTCAACAAAACACAATTTTTATTGTCTGTTACCATAACAATAGGTTACAAACATTTCTTTCAAGTGCTGAAAAGTGAATCTTCTTCTATTGTCTCTGAGGATAGATTTATACTGACTAAAAGAGCGTTCGACGTCACAAGAAGTAACTGGTACATAATTCAATTTCACAATGTCTGCTGGGGATAAGTCCAAGTTAATCTTCACTGTTGATTCACCACTCATCACAGCAACAACCTTTTGTAGTTCTTCATATCCAGGGTTTTTTGAAAGTACAGTGTCCACCTTAGCTCTTACTGCATCTGCAACTTTACCTCTACCACGATTCAGTTGTTCCACAGTACTATTTATAATTTCAAAACTTTCAGATAGTGAAAGGTGCCTATTTTGGAGACTTTTGAGCGTTTTTATGATGCATGAAAATGTATGCTGAATGTGAGCTAAGTCATTCTTCACACTTATGTCACAGGTAACTGTTTTCGCAGTATCAATTGAGACTGCATCTTCAGAGTCCAATGCAAGGAGAACATTGTTAATAGAGTCTATATGTTCGGCATAATATTCAACTGCTTCTAGCCATGTACCCCATCTAGTTAAAATTGGCTTTGGTGGCAATGGAATTTCAGGGTACATTTCTTTCAACACGTTAACTCTACTGGGAGCTTTGAGAAATACTTTTTTCACTGATGAAATCAACAAATCTACTTTAGGGAAATTGTCTCTGACCACTTCTGCCACACGATGAAATGCATGCGCCACACAAGTAAAATGAGTCAATTTAGGATATACAACAGATAATGCTTGTCCAGCTTTGACCATATAAGGGGCAGCATCGCTAATAAAGAATAACACATTATCGTACATAATACCCTTTGGCCACAGGATACCCATAGCTTCGTTGAACAGTTTAACTATAGTTTTGTTATTGCACTTTTCTAGAACATCACAATGTAAAAGAATTCGTTCAGAATATTGTTCACTTAACAAACCGATAACTACATTACCAACAAGTCTACCTTCTTTGTCGGGAGTCTCATCAATGGAAACCCAAATTGAACTATCTTTAATTTCATCTCTTATCTTCTGTATTGTCTCATCGTAGATGGATGGAGCATACGTCTTCCTAAGTGTTGACTCATCCGGGATTGTATGTTGAGTATATTTTTCAAGGAATTCCCTGAAGACCTTATTCTTTAGTTTGTAGAGAGGAATATCAGCAGAGATGAGAGAACGGCACAGGTCGATGTTAAACTTAGATCTTACATTCGATGTTGTTGGTTGTGTTAAAAACAATTGTCTCTGCTTGGAATTTAGTTGTTTGTTGGCCTGATGTTTACTAGTTGTAATGTGTTGTTGCACCAGGAACTTTTGTGTAGATGATACTGCACACTGACACAAATTACAAAATAATATTTTATTGTCAGTTGATAAACCATCTTCTTTAAATTCTGAAATGTAACTTGTTAGTTTTGATTTTAAATTGACTGAATGACGTACTTTTGGCATATTTACCGTCTTTATAGTATGATTTACAAAACTGAACCTATGTGTACTCTGACTGGCATTTAACTGTTGAGCTGCACAACTGAAGTCTGTTAAAAATTTTAAATTAAATTAATACAGTTTTGTAACTTACTTTCCCATTGTTGATAGGACTGCTAATTTTCAAATAACTCTGATGTTAAAGGGATTACTGAACATGTGTTTAAATCTCTATTGTTGAAATGTATTTTTAAAAGTTAATGGAATTTTGTTTTGTTTTATTGTTAAACCTAATATAATATGGACTGTTTTATATGAAATATGGAAAATATATGGAAATTAACGAAAATATGTACTAAATTCTAAAATATGGAAAAATATGGAAAATAAAAGTAGGATTTTTCAACCCTACACATTGTGAAACATAAAGATAATGCAAAATATAAATTATATTAGCTTTATAAGTAAATATGTATTTACATATAAATCCTTTCCCTGCTCATTACCCAATTCTGACTTACACCACTTTTGCTCTGAACGGCTCATATGTACTGTACTTCTAAAAACTTTCATTTCACTAAGCCTTCAAATATATAGTGATTGCCACGGTCCAATATTCAATTTGAGATATTTGCAGTGAGTGAATTGATAGTACGACAGGTTTTCTATAAATATAAGATAATTCAAAAGCTCAACTAGGCCAGGAGATAATGGGATAGGGTGGCCAGTTCGTTTCCCCCTCCATTGCATACATCGCCAACTAGCTACGTATTACACTATAATTTATTATTATAATTTTAAGCAGAAAAAGACAAAGAAAGAAGAATCACTGTTGTGCAAACAACGGAGTTTTTCCATTTTGTTTCTTTTTTAATTTCTATAGTTATGCAACATTTTGTCCATTAAAAAAATAATTTCATTAGTACTGTTATAGAAATTTTTAAGTTTCAAACAATGGTTTTATCATTAAATGCTATGATACAGCTGATCCAGTGCCATTATGAAAGCTATAGGAGTCTTTCTCAAGGTCTGAAAGGATTTAGAACACTTAATTTAAAAGAAGGCCCATTTTACATTCGTAAATATGAAAAATTAATCACGAGGTTTGAGGAAACTGGTTCTATTGCGACAATAAATTTGAACGACCAAAGATAATAATCAATTATGTTACTGCTGCTGAAGTGCTTCAGATAAGTGATGAAACAAGTATAAATAATTGTTGTGAAATTAGAAGTGTTAAATGTTTATGCATCTTCAAACGAGTTAACAGCACAGTTTGAACAAGAAAGCATCTTACCCATATAAACTAAAACAAGTGTTCGCCCTCAAAGAAAGTGACAACCAGAAAATGCGATTTTCCTTTATTTGTGCTAGCAGAGATTCAATTTAATCATTGGCTGGGAAAAGTTTTCCGGACAGACGAAGCACACTTCTTTCTTAATGGTGGGATTAACAAAAGTAACTGCAAAATTTGATCTGAAAATGACTTCCGGTTGTAAATCGTCATGATTTGAAGTCACTGTATGGTGTGGTTTCACTTCGCAATTCATCATTGGTCCATATTTATTCCAAGAAAACAATGGAACAACCGAGAGTGTCACAGTAAAAAGGGAGCGTAAATAAAGTATGCTACAGAACTTCGTCACCCTTAGACTGAGGAATCACGATCTGGAAAATATAATTTTCATGCAAGATGGCGTACCGTTATATATCTACACCACTGTAAAACAACTGCTCGGACCTTTGACGATTGTGTCATCAGTAGGCACTTTCTAATAATATGACCTCCACGATCTCCAGATCTCAATCTGGCCGACTATTGGTTGTGAAGTTACCATACCTTAAAGAACGAGTTTTCGTGAGACACCTAACAACCGTACAGCAACTGAAAGATGCTACCACGCAAGAAATTGGGAATGTTCCAAGATATTTTCTGCAAAAATGCTGTTTATATTATCGCAGGAAGAATATATTTGTTGAACAAGAGAGCGACGGAATATTCCCAATGTTTTTTAAAAACCAAACCCCACTGTTTGCCCAACACGCCATTATGTTTTTATCCCTCCCCTCATATATTATAATATTTGAAACGCTTTATAGTTTGAAATGACTTTTGAATGGCCTTATATTTCGATTCTTCAACTTCACTACCTCACCACTACAACATACGACGTCTCTAAATAGTCTCCGTATTGAAAAGAGATGTTAAATTAATGGAAATACTGGTTGCCCTCTTCTGCCGTGTATTTCCATTATATGTTATATAAGAACAATTAACTTAAGCCAGAACTAATTCCATTACGTTAATGTTGAGGTCACATTTAAATTCGCATACATAGGTAATACTAGACCAGTACTGGTCGGCATTTCTTGACTCGTGAGTCAACCCCTTAATACACGAGCAGGTAGGAGTGAGGCATGACCTCCCTCCCCTCAGCCATCATTTGTTCATTCAATGTTAAGCAGTTTGGTTATCTCCCGATCCTCCCTTTCCCTTTGCTGTGTATTCCGGGCTGCATTTTATATGACGTAATCTTTGCCAACCACGATACTAGACAAAAACATTAATTGTCGTACCGACAAAGAACCTCCATTTAGTAGAACAAGTAAAGTCGATATAGAATTTAATAGTTAATGAGCATTTTGACGCGCGCGAGAAATGCCTGAATTTTGCATGTTGCTATCTCAATGAGAGACAGGATTCTACCTTCGGATTTTTCCTAGAATAAATATTAAGTCATGCTGAGAATGCTCTTCGATCTCAGACTCTAATCGGGACTGAATCCACAAGAACGATAAAATTCCTACCACGATTTCTACAAAGTACTGACAGGAGACCTTACGAACCATGAAACGGTTCCTCGCGAACCATGGTTTGGAAATCAGCGGTCTAGACGTTTATTGAGATATGACCGGAACTTGTTGCAATTATTCAAGGTGAATTTCTATTGGAGAGTTCCGCGGGATTTCCCTTCGATTTCTGTGGATGAATGCGAAGACAGCCTCCTCAATACGCATCATTAACTTTGGCATTAATTAGAAATGCCATTAACAGTCAGACTGTCGCAACAGAGGTCACCGATGTATACCTAATAACGTTCGTACTTGAATGACTGGGAATTCACAGCTACTTTTATTTTAACTGGGTATTTAACACACTAATGTTTTGCTATGCAAACACTTTAACTGCATACCTTCCACGCCCGACAGAATAACGTAGGCCCAAGTTTTGTACGTTGGTTCGTTTCTTATAGTAGGGAGCAAAGATATTGGCGGGTCGTACTTAGCACATTTTTGCACGTATCACCCCCTCTCTTCTGACCTGTCCATTGGGATGACTGACTGGCAGTGTGTCGATGCGTTCGGGTGTAGTTGCTTGCAAGCCAATCGTTGGGTATTGAGAGAGTAGTCATCGTAGCTGTTGTCTGTTCACTGTGTACATATTCAAACTGTAATTTTCAATACTAACAGTGGAATTCTTCTGTGCCTAGTTGAGCGACATGTCTAAAAGGGAGCGGATACGCAGAGCCAAGCGAAAGGAATTATTTATAGTGTTTACGAATACTTTAAAAAACTTTAATTAATACAACAAATTAAAATTTTCGTAATATATGATTGAAATTCTGGTTATTAAGAGAATGAGGAAAACAGGAATTAGGTCACTATAAGTTTACGTGAAATATTTTAAGATCTGTTAGTATATTGGCAATATACTCATTGCAGTGAAGTAAATCGTTAAAAATCATTGTGTTATTATTATTATTATTATTATTATTATTATTATTATTAAATTTGCACTGATGGATTTTATTTAAAATAGTATCACTAGCCATTGTTAAGTCAATTATATTATATAAAATAAAACCTGGGTACCGACACAATACTATTCACAAATTATTTACATCGACAACACCAGTGATTTTACTCACGGGACTGACTTCATCTTTTCTTGCAACCTTTGTTTTGTTCAAAAGGTCTCTGGTCACTGCTGTCATTTGGTCACCTGCTGTGATTCTTTCTGCCGGAAGGTCCCTGTTGACTTTCTTTGTCGCAATCCCAGGACCGCTGCCATCATTTTTGGCCTCATTTCTGAACAGCTGGAGCCATTCATCACGACTTCTACTCTTTGTGAAGAGGATGACAATAGGACGCGTCTTCCCTGGCCTGGATGGTATGCGATGTGCTACGCTTACATCATGTTGCACCAATTCACTATCACATATGACGTCCGATATTTGGTCAATGACTTCATAAGTTGATTGTTCATCGATCTCCGGAACTCCAAATAGCATTATATTGTCTCTGCGTGTGTATTGCTGCAGATCACTCACTTCCTGTTTGAGATGGTCATTTTCTTGCACTAGCTTCTTCATCTCCTCCTGCGTGGAGTTGAGTTCATGTGTTGTGTGCGCCAATTCCTCTCTAAGACTGTCGAACTTGGAAGATATGAATTCAACTGATTTTCTTAGTTCATTCACCTCAAAATACGAATGCTATTCGATATCAGTATAATAGGTATAAAATCATGTCGCATATTGTGTACCAGTAGTTTGTATTATAAGTTATAACCAAAGCTCGGAACTTGGGGACTTGTGTCGTGTGCATGAGTAAGGTTACAGGTACAACGTACACAAAGCTCACGCTGCAAGTGCTCAGGGACAGTCGTATATACTAAGAAAGTGGCCACAACTAATGACAGGAAGACGGACGAAGAAACTGTTATGTCGAAGCCAATGGCATTCAGAGAATTAAAGGTAAACGGTCTGTTTGAGGAATTAGAAAATACGTGTTATTCGAATGGGTATTATAGAAGTTTGAAAATACATTTTTTTTTTTTTAATTTTAGATACAGAATTTCGTGGAGAATTCGGAGGAGATACATAATTTTTTTCGAATGGAGAGTTTATATTTTGTAAGTTGTGCCACACACAAACTAGAGGCTGGAAACGGAATTCATTGAAAGGCATTGCAGTCCCTCAAATTGTAAAAAAATCTGTCCATAGCCATGGATCGAGACGTAGAGGGACCTGCCCTAGTAGTGACACACTAATTGAAAACTATTTTCGAGAAAAATTTAGGATATACTTATCTTTCTCAGATACGAGATCAGCTAGCAACTGCTGAAAATCGAACAGAAAACAGTAACAGTGAAAAAAATCAGTATTTTAAGTCTACTACCGAAAAATCTTCGAATGTAGGTAGTCATACACTGTAATAAAATGTACACAGCAGAACAGTAAATTTGATATATTCCTCATGTTTATTTTTATTATATATATTCTATGAAATTACGTGTTTCAACCTACCATAATATTATCAATATGTTGTTGCAGCCACAAACCACTTTTGTAGCAGACCTGACAGTACCTCCGTGCTGGAAGCGGAAGTTTGTTGACATGAAGTCCGGTCGCTTAGTCACGTGCAAAGACACAAGTCCCCAAGTTCCGAGCTTTGGTTATAACAAATGAAGTGTTCACATGTGCTGTTGTTTAATGATATAATTATAATGCTGCGCACAGAAATTGCACTAAATACTGACACACAGACAGTGTTTATATATAAACACTATTTCGATGTTATAGACTTTAGGTTATGTAGAGAGGAGTGAAAGATGTTTCGGAAGCGACCCTTCGAAGAACGTTTACAGCTAAAGTAGGGGTGGAACGTGGGTTGGGTTAGTATGAAGGGGTATACCTCCATCCGCCAATATTCCTGCTCCCTACTATAGTCCGCTGGTTGATAGGTTGGTTGACTGTCGCTCTGACTGGTCATGTTAGATGGTCAGTCTGGATTAGGTGGCTGATCTAGTTGTTCTGGTTAGGTGGCCAGTTTTGTTCGGTTTAGTTGGTAAGATTCACTGGCTGGATCGTGAGTTCGAATTCTTTCTTTGGAATAATGTTTAGCCCAGTGTCGTATCTGACCTAAATCGCGGTAGTCTCACCATACAGAGACCAAAAGATACGTTAGATATGGACTCTTTCAAAGTTATACTAAATTACAGCGGAAATATGTGGTATTACATTATGTCAAAGAATGGTACCAGACATAGAAACCCCAGAGTCAAGAATAGGGAACAGCTGAAATTGAAATGGGTAGGTAACCATCACAGTGGACACAATGCTGCTCGTGGAGTAAGTACAGAAGATAGGTAGATACCTAGAAAAAATGAAGAGTAGGCTATGTAGCATTTGGGGACTTGGGAAAGGGTTTGAAACTTATGGGGATCGTGACGGAAAATGGTGTGGACTGGAAACAGAGGAGATTATACAGTTATATTAAACGAGACAAAGTCAGGATAGGAGAAAAATATTAGAGGGAAGTGGAATAAGGAGAGGAGTACGACAAGAATACCCTTATCACCTATCCTGTTCAATATCTACTTGGAGGATTTAGTGAAGAACTGTTTTCAGAACATGGAAGGAGTGATAGTAGGAGAAAGAAAAATAAAGTGCTTAAGATTTGCTTATGATTTGGCGTTGTTAGCAGAAGAGAAAATGATACTAAAGCATATTCTAGCGGAATTAAATGACAGCTGTGAACAGTACAGGATGAAGATATATGCAAACAAGACGAAGACAAACTGAAGAAGCTCAACTTGCGAATTCGAAATGGGTCAGTAGAAAAAGTGAACAGCTTCAAATACTTGGGGTGTACTATAAGCAGAAATATGAGCTGCTGCCAGGAAGTCAAGAGGAGGATAGCAATGGCAATAGAAAACGGAGCATCTTCTACGGACTTCTGGAAAAATAACTAAGGAAGAGACTAGTAAGTGCTTCGTGCACAATATGGCACTGTATGGGGCAGAAACTTGGATATTATTTCACATTTCCCTTATTACTGAACAACACAAATTTTGCCTAGAGCTCTATTAGGGACAGAGTTCGTTTGCGTGTCGTAAATCTATGACACGGGAGCCACAACTTTAAATTCTCCCCATAGGAAGCTACGCTAAGGATTTTTATCATTCTTTAAAATCGCTTTCGTCTGGATTTGAACCTAAGGGCCTCGGGATCAACGGCAAACATGGTGACCTCGAGGCCGCCGAGGACGACTTCTTATTTAATTCGCTAAAATATGGGAGAAAGAATTCAATATGTATGTATTTTTTTTAAATTATGATTTATTTAACGACGCTCGCAACTGCCAAGGTTATATCAGCGTTGTTGGTGTGCTGGAATTTTGTCCCGCAGGAGTTTTTACATGCCAGTAAATCTACTAACATGAGCTTATCGCCGTTAAGCACACTTAAATGTCATCGACCTGGGCCGGGATCGAACCTGCAACCTCGAGCACAAAAGGCCAGCGCTATACCGACTACGCTACCTAGGCCGACTGTATGTATTTATTATTATTATTATTATTATTATTATTACTATTATTATTATTATTATTGAACAACATGCTCCATTACAGAGTAATACTACATGTTTTTAGGGTTTTTTCTTCCCCCACAATATACATTTGGATCTGAATTGTTGAATACGCTTAATTTAGTCTATTTTGGCTATTTACATTCATCATACTAATACAAGATACAAAATTATTATGTATGTATGTATGCATGTATGCATTTATGTATATATATGTAATATTTATAAGCAAGAAGCCTGTACATTATTATTTTACTTTCGTATAGATGTAAAGTATATAGAAACGAAAACGATGTAATATATGCAGTGGAAATTAAATATTAAAACGGTGGAATGTCGCACAAGAATGGTGGCAAATAAGAAACGGTGATAAGAAGATAGGAACTGAACATTTTCTCCTTAATTGAAAAAAAAAAAAAAAATTCAAATAAAGAAAAACTAGGCTAAAGACTGGAAGAACAAGGAAAGAAATAAAACCTCACATTCCAGTAATAAATTTTCATATATGATACAGAAAAGTTTAGGAGTAGGTAGAATGTGACAAACACACACATATCAGACAGAAGAACCTCCAGGGTATGTGAAGTGATGACTATGATTCTTAGGATGATATGTATGAGAAAGTATGTGTAAAAGTGTAATACATTGAACTATTTACTTTGTATAACAGTACATGTTTTCTCCCTCCACACAACTGACTGACAACCATGTAGTACTCGTCAGTCAACTGTCAATACCCAAGTTATTTTATTCATTCTTGAGTCTGCAATGCTCTGAAGACTCTTAATGTGACAACTACACGGACACAGTCGAGCCATTAAAAGAAAATGACGGAGCTAACGTGCAGGACTCTGTGTGAGGTACAAGCTGTTCCAGCGTCGCTGGTGGCGACGACTGACTTTAACGACGTCGTAACAACTGCAAAGTTTATGTTATTTGGTACACGAACGCTCATGAATGGAGTCGTGTAGAGTGGCTGAAGGTCTGTTTAGGATTTCCATCCGCACCGTAGCAAACGACCAGCTGAAATTTCTAAGACTGTGAAGAACTCAACTGTAGCCCATGTGGTACGGTACTTACAGGTTTCACCAAAAGTTTAAGGACACCCCTCCATAAGTGATGTTTCATTTATATCTTTATATTTATATGAAATCCCTTGGGGCCATATTCATAGACATTCTTAGCGCGGGCTTCCGGTGGATGATCAGCGAACTAAAGTTTTTCGTATTCATAAACTAGTGTTAGCGATGTGATATGATATGAATTCTGTACAAGTAATCACTCGACAGTCGGGGCTAGTTTAGCACGCTCGTAGCGTGAGCTAACGAAATGTCTATGCATAGCACCCTTGATGTTTATACAGGGACCAAATGATCTGTGAAAAATGAAGTTTTTGCTGCAAACCTAATCTGTCTATCTTCCAGACTGTGGGTTGTTTAATAACTGTCCGAAGACAGGTCAACCTCACAAGTGATACCAACAAGGCACCTCTTATGAGACAACTAGGCCAGAAGATAATGGGGTAGGGTGGCCAGTTCCTTTCCCCCTCCATTGCATACATCGCCGATTAGCTACATATTACACTAGTCAGACTTCAGATGCATACAAATAACTGAAGACATTATTACAAAAACAGCCCTAGTCATTTTTAATGAAATTGAGTTAAGGATACATTTGCTACTATTTCAAATGTTTATAGACTCCAAAAATGATACATGTCAGGTGAAATAGTCACAAGGATGAACACCAGTTGTACGGAAACAGCTGACATGTGTTCTATTTATTTTTTGGGTTCTGAAAAATAGCAATTTTGACAAGGGTTGTTTTTGTAACAATATTTTAAATTGTTCTTCCTCTGACACATATCGTGAAGTGAGATGTACTGCCTGATAATATACTGTACATATTCAATCAGACGAAAATTGTGGATTATATAACAGTATTTGTGTTATGAAACTTGTTAAAAATTACATATTGTGTAGAAAAAAATTAATTACTCCAGAACTTAAACACATCTGAAAGACTTATTGTGTAATTATTGTTTTCTGTTTAAAAAATTTGTGCCAATTCTTGCAGGCATTGTAACCCACATGGTTGTTTTTTCCTTCAGGAAAAATTGTCATTTCCTAAAATTATCTTGAGCTTGAAATTTGTGGCAAATAGACCCGGATCCGCCACTGCCATTTACAACATTACATTGGGAGTTGGTAACATTGGTGAATCAGCTTATTCCCTTCAATTTTAGTAATCAGCTGTGGAGTTTGCTACAAGTGTGGAAAGATTGGATTTCTTCCCTGAAAAAAAATGAAAATAGGTTGAAATTCAATGAGCATGGACGTGAAGTCGCGGATTATTGGGATGTGAAAGAATGACTGGAGATAATATCTAACTCCATTCCAAAATTCATTGATCTAAGTCAACCCATTCTGGAGTAATTAATTTTCTTCCTACACAACATGTAATTTTTCATAAGTTTCATAACAGAAAAATTGTTATACTTTATTTTATTTAATTGGGTTATTTTACGACGCTGTATCAACATCTAGGTTATTTAGCGTCTGAATGATATGAAAGTGATAATGCCGGTGAAATGAGTCCGGGGTCCAGCACCGAAAGTTACCCAGCATTTGCTCGTATTGGGTTGAGGGAAAACACCGGAAAAAACCTCAACCAGGTAACTTGCCCCGACCGGGATTGAACCCGGGCCACCTGGTTTCACAGTCAGACGCGCTGACCGTTACTCCACAGGTGTGGACATTGTTATACAATCCACAGTTTGGAAGATAGACAAATAGGGCTTGCAGTAGAAACTTGACGTTTCGCAGATATTTCGTCCCTGTATAAACATCAGGGTATTGAAGTGCAGTAGAGCATCGATTATTCGAAACAATTTGGGATAATTGATTTTTCGAATAACTGATCATTTACGAAAACAAATTGTACCCGAGTCATAGGAGCAGTATTAAACAAAGAAACACTGATATTAAACACAAAACTGTACATAAAGTATATATTTTGTATCACACGTCTTACAAATAACACAGAAAACTGACTAGCCTAGTTTAACAAGTTGAAAACTGCCATTAAAGTAGGCCTACAGTTTATGGAAAGAAGTCCAAACTTCTCCCCCCCCCCCCCCCGCCCTTCAGAGCTAAGATTCGTTTTTTGCCGCTAAATCTCGCAAACAGCGCTAGCGAAACTTATACATGGCGCGCGCGCAAATTCAAATTTGCCGACTGAAACGCTTTCGGTTAACCGATGTTTCGGTTGAGCGATATTCGATATTCGGATAATCGATGCTCTACTGTATAAGGACAGAATGAAACATCACCTATGGAGGAGTGTCCTTAAACTTTTGATAAAACCTGTATGCCACGTGATCATCGAAACTGTATGGAGGCACTGCCACGAGTCCAAATCCCGCCAGACATTAATCAAATGTTCCTCGTTATGAGATACCCTATATTGTCTCAGGTGGAAACCCGATGTCTTACTGATACAGTGTTACCGAAAATGAGAAAATGTCCGCCTGTTGAAATCATCGTTCAATTTAAAGTTCGTCGTTCTCATTAAGTCTCCCATAACAAGTGAACAGTTTAAAACGCATTTACACCGGCGTAACATTGTTGGCAATATATGTTGATAACATACAACAAAAACGTGAAAAAGCAGTTTTAAATGTTGGCAACGCGTTGACAACAAAAAATAGCTTTCAGTCAGTGAGCGGTAAGCATCAAAGAAATGTTGGAAACATGTGTTGACAACATTGTTAAGGCGCAACATTGGTGTCAACACAGTTACAATGAGCATTTAATTTTACTTGGGGCTCAAGGCTTTTAGTCTTGAGTGTTCCATTTCTTATTCCAAGTTACAGGCTTATTCCAATATGGACTGAAACAGAGAAAGTACAGTCACTTTAAAAGATGTGTACGGAGACTGGCCGGTTTTATAGAATGATGTATATGAAGACTGTTTGAATAGAACCATGATGCATGGCAAGACATTTCAGAAGCGTTAATTATGGTAACGAACTATTGTAAAGAAAAAGGAAGGTCGCAACGGCACAGCTTCACCGTGAAACACAGAAAACATCAGGAAGCGGAAGTAAAAAAAAATTTCCTCAAAATGATTCAATGATTGCAGGAGGTGATAATTTCTATATGAACTCTACTCTACCTTGTACCACTAGCATCATACCCCTTAGCGGACTCGAGCTGATGCTGCCCGCAATACACTCCGGCACAAATAGACTCCGCCCCCATAAGCGCGAAGTTACTCCACAGATTCCTGAGATCGAACCATAGTTTCAGTGAAATGATAAAGCATATGGTATCACAGAGCTTTATATCTTAGTCAAAGTAAAGCTTATCAATGAGAAATACAATCTTGTAAAAAAACACTGAAGTCCCATTCTAGCTCAGCGGAGCCACTAGCCCTTGAAGTCTTTTATTGGGTACAAATATGGGCTATCTAGAAAATAATTGACAAGACAAAATCTCCAGTTCACGAAAGGGTATAATCCAAGTGATGTAGTGAACACCAAGAATAGAAAGGGCATGTGAAGATCGGTACTATAGCCCGAAAAAAAAAAATCCATGCTCTGGGGCTCACTAAGTCTCAAAAGCAACATAGTGAAGAACAGACTCGTAAGTGTGGGCTGTGTGGCAACTGCGTATTGTTACAAAATGACAGCGGACAGGAATATGGAAAGAAATTTCTGAGAATACCATAACACTCCTTGCGTTAGCACTGCTGTAGGAGCAGGTGCATAACTGCGTGGGAATATTTGTATTTCAAACGTATCACTTGCAAACATCACCATTCAAAAACAAATAACATACTTAAATGTCACATCATCGGGACTTGGAAAGGATCATAAACTTACAACACAGCTTAGAAACAAATTCTACCAAACTAATTGGATGTTTTAAGAAAATTTGAACGAATTTAAAATAAGACGACACTAATAAAGAGACCATAGGCGGAGTTACGGGAGTGGGAGGGGGGACTGCCCCCGAAACTCGTCTGAACTCTTTTTTTGATTAACGTTAAAAAAATTTAATTCAAAAGATCTTTTTTGCTTTTGTTTATGATTACGTTTGTGTGCTTAAAATTACGAATTAATGTCTTCAGATCATGTGTCTTGATTATAATATTTATTTTAAATTTTTGATTGTGTAAGAATTTTTATTCCTCATTTGATGAATGAAAGCACTGTAATATTTATTTTGTAACAGCCTGTACTCATGTGTTAGAAGTCTGCAGGTGTTCAGGCCGCCACTTGGAGAAATATGAATAACATACTGCACAACAATGCAGAAAAAAAGAAAACTGATCCTGGTATAATGCGTAAACTTAAAGACGAGATTAAATAAAATAATTAGAGTTTATATTTCATTTGATATCTTCAGGAAAGCTTAATATAAAAAAGTTTCTATTAGCACTTTTACGTACTTTTATTGATGTGTATGTGTTCCTGTACGAGAAAGAAAAGAGAGAGACTGTTTTAAATCATGCCCTATTATAATTTGTAGTAGATCTATAGTTCAAGTCTTATACAATTCGGTCCGAAACATTGTGGATATGGATTTAACACTGTGAGAAACATGCCTCCCCGAAAATACCTTTATTATATGATCATATTCCGATATACTGTACTGTACCACGGTCAAGCTATAACGGGGGGAGGAGAGACATGATGTCCCCATAACCCCGTTATATAGGGATCTGTTTTTTTGATAACACTGTCGCTATTATTATAATAATTGTTGACAGTGTTATAATAATTGTAATAGAATATCTTGTTAATAGAATTATTTATCTTGTTGATTTATTAAATTATATTATATATTTTTTGTTTCCCGATTTTGAAGGTTTTGCTTTGCTCCCCCCCCAAGGAAACGGTTCTCTCTCCGCCTATGAAAGGGACCTAAACAACAGAAATCACTCTAAAAATAAGATAGGGAAGACCATGCGATCAATAATATAATTCTAATGTGTTTATCGACATCTGATCATCAAGTTTAAAATAAAATAAAGTAAAATAAAAGGAAACTGAAGAAGAATAAGATTGTCACTTATAGCTATTTTTCACCTTCAAAAAACTCGCGCTGTAACGAACATATCTTAAAAATAATACATACTGTACGTATCCAAGACTAACGAAGTTACTATGTTGCCATGGAAACTAGCGCAACTCAATACGAAAAAACTGATCGTGCAAATGGAGAGAAGGGGTGTGCTGGTCTGACCTGTAATTCGACACTGGACTCTCATTTCTTTGTGGTTCGGCTGCTTAGTGGGCGGCTGCAAGTGCGGTACATGACGTCACACCTCTAAATTGAATATGAGCACAGAAGCAATACAACTGCGGTGTCCTATCAAAAACTGTGAGGTCGTTCACTGACGTATGTTCAATGAGGTGTAGTTCTTTATATAATTTTTCTTCGTTCTTGTTACCTAGTTAATATCACAGTATCTTCAAAACTCTCTCCATATCAGTCTTTCCTTTCGCATATATTTTTTTCATTTATTTCGGCTACGTTTTTCATTATCTTTTACATTTACCTCTTTTTTTAATTTCTGTATTTAAATATTTGATTTCATGGCGCTCGCTCACTTACTACTCGTATTACATGTGGCCGGTGCTCACAATCTCAAAAAGGTTGAGAACCCCTCCCCTGTAGTGTCAGCTAATAATCTGGATAAGCACTGCATTAACAGCAACTTGCGTAGTCTTTACATATTGTAGTTTATAAATGTATTTGACCGATTATGTCTGACGGTGAATTTTATTAATTGCTTATTGGCGGGAGCGCGGGTAACGTTAGTTAATATATTTTCTTCCGTCCATATCATGTTCTAGTCGCCCTATAGTAGTCCAAACTGTACTTGGAAGTATAACTTACGTACAGTAGAGGCAAAAAAAAAAAACGGACCGACCCTTGTAGCTGATTTCAGAGCCTTGTTCACACCAGAGCACGATAGACTGGTAACTAAGACTTTCGTGGTTCGAATCCTGCCTGGGAAGGAAACTTTTTTTTGTTCCTTATTCAAATTTATTCCCAATAATTTTCGATTACGGTAAAATTCATGTTCTGGGAATAATAAGTTAATTAAGTAGTATAATATCGCTGCAATCGAAAAGTATTGGGAATAAATTTCAATAAGAACAAAAAAAAAAAAAGTTTCCTTCCCAGGCAGGATTCCAACCACGAAAGTCTTTGTTACCAGTCTATCGTGCTCTGAGTGAACAAGGCTCTGAAATCAGCTACAAGGGTCGGTCCGGTATTTTTTGCCACTACTGTACATAAGATGGAAGTTTCAACCGCAGTGTGCTCATGCTATAGTTTGTTCAATTTCCTCGAGTGCAGTTTCACAGAAATGACTTTGCCGACTGATCTTCTATCGCCCCTTACTAATTGGTTGTCTTTCTTTACTGCGGCAGAAATGTTGTCTTCGCCTGTTAATAACCAACCAAATCCCTCGTTTAGAAAAACTGACACTTTCCCATCATCTCGATGTGGAGAGACAGCAGCCATATTTATGAATAAACTGAGCGGTCTAGGGACGGTAGGAATGTGGCAGCTGTGCAGTATGTGAATGGGATGGGGGTAGTCAGAGCTGTTGACGTAGGATGTCGTATATTTATAATGGATGTTCAAAGAAGTCACCTACTACATATGAGGAAATAGTACGAACTATATGTGTTACTAAGGCAACATGTGTAGCCATCTTATACAGTGCGATCGAAAAGTTCCTCCGCAGCTCTATTAGTTCTAGTAACCCTACAATACAATCCTGTAGAAAGTTGGCACTCCCCCATTCATTCCGGTTTGACAACCTCACACCCTTATACATAGCGGCCAGTGCTGCCACTTGAATTCTTCATCAAACACACTTTAATTCTCTGCCTAGTGGATTCTCGGCTACACAAGCACTGCGGAGAGACTTCTCGATCACACAGTATATAGTATGCCAGTACGGCAATAGTACCACGCAAATTATGGAACGCAGATGTCATTGTATTACACATTATCAATATTCGAATTGAAGGAGGCCAAACCAGGAAATTTTTCCCTTCTAGATTTTTTCCCCAACTGCAGCATTCCTGTATTCATTCCCAAACAGGAAAGAAGATTCCTCTCTCTGAAAGTATGTTCTAATGTTATTAGTACCACACCGACCTGAAGAGATATTTTTCCTCAAATTACATCTCCAAAATCTCACTTTCATTTTCTCCTCTGGAGTAAATTTTAACAGTTAAAAAAAGTTATCCTTTAATGAAAAAAAAAAAAATATATATATATATATATATATTAAAACTTTAACGCCTTAAATGACAATATAATTATAAAGAATATACTTTCCGAGGAGCAAAGGAGGGCTGGACATCTTTGGAGATTTTGTCAGTCCATATCTTCGTCCATTCCATAAAGTAGGAGGTAGGAGAGTCCAAAATCCCAAAGCAGTGGAGTGTTTTGCCAGAATATCGTGCCCAGTGTTGAGACGGAAGGCTGCTACTGCACCCCTTCTTGGGTTGCTGGGAGTGTTCTGGATTAGGGTTCTCCAGTGTTTTTATTGGATGTCCTAGTAGTTTGTTATGGATGTAAACATATCTGTTTATATTATTTCTCATTGATATTACATCATTTTGTCATGATTGATTAAGTCTCTTCATCAATTGCAATGCCAACTGTTCATGTTAATTTTCTTCATAAGTTTATGACGTAACATAATATAGTTAAATCTCTGTATAACGAAGATAGATACAACAATAAAGCCGAAAATTGCGATAATTTTTCACTATCGTGGCATATTTTCCATGGACTTTATGTTGAATGCCCCTCGTTACAAAGATAAAACAAATTTATAAAATACTCTGTTACAAAGATGCATTTTCCCCGTTCCGCTGTTTACGACTTTACGGAGTCACTTGTCCTCGGTGGAAACCACAAGAAATACCTATAGAAGACCTACGATATGACCATAAGCTCTTAATTTCACCACTTTGCTTTCGGGTTCACATTTTAAATACTACGAAAAAGTCCCTAAAGAACATAACCGACCTCGTCTTCAATGTGGTTGCAGAAAGAGAAAATTCTGATCTCACTAGTGTAACAGATTCTTAGGAACCGTACTTCTTTGTAAGTTACTGTCTTTGTTATATTTATTCTTTGAGATAATTAGAAATATCACATTTAAGCAAAACGAACTGGCGAAATAAAGCGAAATATGGATCATTGTGCGAAATACGCCACTAACCACGAAATAAATCCCTTCTGTCGCGAAAACTACGAAATATATACCAAAATGTTGTTTAGCATTGTTAAAAATATGTTTTTGACTTTTGATTCAGTCAATTTGTCAATCGCTTGGAAACGTCAATATTTTTCTGAATTTTGTCTATGGATATTGTGCACACACACATTTACTATCACTATTGATGTCTGTAGTCGAGTGCTGCAAAATGCCGTATGTAACATACCATTATTCAATCTTTACTTGAATTTTGAAGATAACGAATAATTATCAGATGACTGAAAACAAGTAATGGTCTCTTAAAGCAATTTATAGTGAATTAGCAATTAGTCCTACTTCTGATGCGAAAAATTAGTTAAATAATTTTATCTTGACAAGATACAATTATTCGTAATTATATTTTTTCTATTTCACAAATAATAATGCAGTATGTTACGCACCGGGGGGGCTGTATTTTGATGCGAACAGGTTTTGAGAGATCTGGAGGAACCAGTAGAGGAAAGAGGACCACAAAGAATTTTGTGTGAATTGTGTGCAGGCAGTATGGTTCTCTATATCTAAGGTGACAGTAAGAGGAACTTTTCTGCGTATACGAAAATACTCATTGTTACACGAATATTTGTGCGAACAATGTAGAAACCTTGCCTAGTTCATATTTTATCACGCTGATATGTAATGTCATGATGTGTAAGAAAAAAGAAAAGTATATATATATATATATATATATATATATATATATATATATATATATATATATATATATAGTAGCAGGTTTAACACAGAAATCATCGATTTTATTTCACCAAAAATACAGTCCCTACTGATTCTTAAAGTGCAAATTGAAGTGAAATAAATAGGCCTACCACTCCATAATTACTTTACCCTTTCGTACCACGTGCTTCGGCGGAGTGATACTTCATTCGTTGGAATCACTATAGTTAAATGTTATGTTTTATTTAATGACGCTCGCAACTGCAGAGGTTATATCAGCTTCGCCGGATGTGCCGGAATTTTGTCCCACAGGAGTTCTTTTACATGCCAGTAAATCTACTAACATGAGCCTCTCGCATTTAAGCACACTTAAATGTCATTGACTGGCCCGGGATCGATACCGCAACCTTGGGCATAGAAGGCCAGCGCAATACCAACTCGCCAATCAGGTCGACATCACTGTAGTATCATCATCTCGACGAACTGTGTTACTATGGCAAGGCGTGGCCTTAAAGGAAAATAACATTAAGTGCGTTGTTGCCAATACGAGCTTAAATTTTTCGATAGACAGTACTATATTATGTATGGAATAAAGGAAGTGAATCTGCGATATATTAAAGGTCAATGTTTATGGATGCGGGAAAGTATATGTAATAATTCTAATATGGCTTCGAAAGAAAGAGAAGCCAGACGAATTGGTTGTGGAATGTAAAGGAAGTGATTGGACCTGGAAGCGGCCGACGCGGCAACACCGCCTCGGGCGTCTGTTCTCTCACTAGGTTAGGGTTCCTTAATCCTTTTGTGAGTCCCGCACAGAAGAGGTTGGCCGGGCAGGCCACCCGTGAGCGCGACCAACGGACCCCACAAGCAGAGTTGGCCGTCCGGCCACAACGAAAACAAGTCAGTGAGTGAAATCTCTCTTCTGGGGGAAGTTTTGATACCATCAATGAAAGAGAAAAAGACAAATTTAACACTGTCCTATATATTTTGAATTTTTTTCTGATTTAGATTTGAAGGGGTTCATCAGATTTTTCGCGCTGAATTCGAAACAGACTTCCAAATTGTGCCATCGTGTCAGAATTTTTCACAAATCCAAAACCGAAAATATAAGAAATGTTTAATATTATACATACTATTTAAAAACAAGCTTAAGGACTTTACTGATAGACGGTAATTATACACAGTATTTAAAGGGTGTAAATGATATTTTGTTATTGAAGTGTTGTAACAGTGAAGAATTATATTGTGTCAGTGAAGTGTGTTGTGTAAGTGAAACGTGTTCCTGTCAGTGAAGCTTTATAGTTTATAGTGGCAGTGCAAAGTATTTGAACAGTGAAATGTTTTTGAAGTGTTAGTGAAATCAGGATAGAATCAGTGAAATGTGTCGTAGTTCCAGTGCAGTGAGTGAGTTGACAGCGAAATGAGTAATGTTGAAAGGTACTTGTGCAGATATGAACATATCGTAGTCGTGGGTTTTAGTTCGAACTTAAGTTTAAGATACAAATTAGATTTATTTTAAATGTTATTTTAAGTGATCGTGCTTCATTTAATTTAGGATATTCTCTGTTATTATTATTGTTGTTATTATTATTATTATTATTATTATTATTAATTATTAGTATTATTATTAATTGTATTTTAATTAATGAGTTTATTATTGTCATTATTGAGTGTAATTAGTTACCACTGCCACCGGGTATATACCCATTGCAGTGTGAATAAATACATACATATACAGTATACACTTTCTGATGCAGGTGTAGTGAGGGTTGAAATAAAGTCGCTGATGTTGCTGTAGTTCCTATTGCATAGATACTATAAAGTTATAACCAGTTTGCTATTTCAAACAGTTTGATGTGAATCGTGATCTTGTGAACAATGGCAATCTTAACTGTAACTTTTATCTTATGCTTAATTGTAGTGTCTTATTTAATTGGTGAAATACGGAACCATATTCGTGAAACGCACTATAGTTTGTATCACCTTATAACACCACTTCCTCAATTTATATTTTAGAACAAGAGTAGTCCTATCAATAGGAAACATAACAAAATGCAATATTCTTCATACCCAGGTTTCAAAGTTTATAAAACTTTCAGGCGATTGGAACCCCACTCATCTTCGCCACTTCCTTTCCTCCCCTATCATCCTTTCATTCATCATCCAGTTACTACTTCTGGTTTTCAGATCGCTCTACAGGCGGCCCTCCGAAGCTGCTGCCTCTCTCGACCGGCCTCCGTGAATTGTATTCATGCGATGATGGATAGATTCTGCAACGGAATCCGGGGCAGACCTTCTCGGGGGAGGACTTACGCCTCGGACCGTTAAGAGAGCCTTAGGGGGGTTGCCGAAGCAGGAGTGGTACATGGACTCTGTTGGCTGTATGGACCGGTCGTTAAGGAGGTCGAGTGGTTAGGTCGGTGCGCGTAGAGGACCGGTGGGCACGCTACTCATCCCATATCGGGGGGGGGAGGGGCGTACAATAGACCTCAGGTCGTAGTGCGTGGGATGTTCCCTCCCTCCTAAAAAGAAAAAAAAATCACGACACTGAAAGAGAATAAAACTTCGTCAGGAGAATGAAGTTACCACGGTGAAGGACGAGCAAATAATACCTTCGGATGAAAATGTTATGTTTTATTTAACGACGCTCGCAACTGCAGAGGTTACATCAGCGTCGCCGGATGTGCAGGAATTTTGTCCCGCAGGAGTTCTTTTACATGCCAGTAAATCTACTGACATGAGCCTGTCGCATTTAAGCACACTTAAATGCCATCGACCTGGCCCGGGATCGGATGAATCTAGGTAGATTGAATACTAGAGAAAGCAATAATACAGAAACTAAAAGGAAAACGAAATATTGGTAGACGAACATAGAAACTCCTGAGATAGGAATAGGAACTTACCGTACATTTTATAATTCAGAAACGAAAAGCATTGTGCTCACAATATTGCAATTATTCGTTTTCCAAAGAGCAAACCTATATTCGCAATTACAAAAACGTATGTAGGTTTTGTCTTCTAAGAATAAGTATACATGTATATAAGATTAATAGGATATATATATATATATATATATATATATATATATATATATATATATATATACTTATTCTTACAAGATATAACCTACACACATTTTTGTAATTCCAAATATAGGTTTGCTCATATGTGTATATATCATAATTATTACGGTTCGGATGAAGTAGCTGTATCAGGATAGGCATCCTTGGTCCGTGCGTTTTGTTTACAAACATTAGACCCTAAATACTGCGAAGAGCGGTCGCCACCCCTAGCTAAAACATCAGTGAATGGACAGTATAGCCCTAGTTAATGTTTGTAAACAAAACGCATGGATCAAGGATGCCTATCCTGATACAGCTACTTTATCCGAACCTTAAATTATATATAAGGCACGACTAAATTTTTCTCGTTCTTCCTCTATGGCAATGAAAACCAAATTATATTCTAGAATACAAATCCATTACGTGGCTTACATTGTTAGAAGGAAAGGTCAGATAATGTATACAATTTGCAGACCCCTGGTGTAGACCACAGGGTCATTGTATTGCGCAGGCGCCGGTGATTTCGGGGTTAAGTGCATAATATTTATCGCACTGCCCACATACGAGACAGTCTGGGAACCGAAACTGGATAATATTGGCAACGTATTTGCATTGTTTGTTAGACAACATTCTTTCTGCATAAGGAAACTGAAGACCTTTTCCTTGCGTGCAAGCGTGGGCAATGACGTACGAACAATAATCAATTACTAAAATTTCTGTAAGTTTATCTGATTAACAACGACGTAACAAATTGCAGACGCTATTTCATCATCGCAGTGCTTATGTTCACCAGTGGCCGAAATGAGAACTTGAAACCGTACTAATAATAAAAGATGCACAGAATTGCAAGAAAAATATTTGGGGCTAAGAGGGATGAAATTACAGGAGAATGGAGAAAGTTACACAGAACTGCACACATTATATTCTTCACCTAACATAATTAGGAACATTAAATCCAAACGTCTGAGATGTGCAGGAAATGTAGCACGTACGGGTGAATCCATAAACGCATATAGGGTGTTAGTTGGAAGACCTCAGGGAAAAAGACTTTTGGGGAGGCAGAGACGTAGATGGGAGGATAATATTAAAATTGGTTTGAGGGAGGTGGGATATGACGCTAGGGAATGGATTAATCTTGCTCAGGATGATACCAATGGCGGGCTTGAGGGCGGCACTTTTGTTTCACTGGAATGAATTCGTCATAACATAAAAAATATCATTTTCCTTAACATGCAAGACATTTTTTAACTATAAGTTGTAAAATATAGCTAATAACAATAATTAAAGAGTATTGAGAATAAAATTCACGTCTCAAACATACTACCTCAATTGAAGGTTGTAATAAAATTCACGTCTCAAACATACTACCTCAATTGAAGGTTGTAATAAAATTCACGTCTCAAACATACTACCTCAATTGAAGGTTGTAATAAAATTCACGTCTCAAACATACTACCTCAATTGAAGGTTGTAATAAAATTCACGTCTCAAACATACTACCTCAATTGAAGGTTGCAACTGAACTAAAGCAAATTCATAATATGACTCTCCCATTTCACCCCTCAATAAATCACTGTGACAGGGTAGTAAAACTTTCACATTAGTAAATCGTTCTACAATGGTGATCTACCCATCTTAATGTTGTTTGCAACATTAACATTGTTGTCACTTTTGTACAGAGATGTGTTAAACGCGAAATAATGCAAATTTTTATTTTAAAAAAATCAATGATTGTGTGTCTAAAAAATTCGCACTGATGGAACATTTTGCTTGCTAATTTTTTATTTAGTAGGTCGAAATCAGTAAGAATTGGTTTTGTCTCTGGCACAAAAAGGTTGTTGACCAGTGTAATTATTAACTAGGCCTATTAGTACGTTTAGACATCGTGCCCTTTGATCGTCAAAAACAGTAAACACAAAACGCCTATCTAGGCAAGTATATTACACTGTGTCCCGTAAAATCACTACCATAAAAAATATAAATATCTCGTCACTCAGTGAATTTAGAAATATATTTATCATCCTGTCTTATACAGAAACTCTCCAAGTTTGGTAGCTATGAACATTATGAGTCTAGTGCGCATGCGCGGGGTATGACAACACAGAGTTAAAATGGCGGAATTCACGGTACAGCAGAAAGTGAAATGTTATTATTGGTTAGGCGAAATGAAGTTCTCAATTGCAGTGGAAAGGCGATTTAGGCAGGAATAATGGTGCAAATGCTTCATAGCGTCACACCATTGTGAAATGGTATAATCAGCTGTTGGAAACAGACTCTGTGTTAAGGAAGAAGGGAAGCAGCAGAAAAGCAGTGTCCGCAGTTAAAGTTGAAGATGTCAGGCAAGTATTTCAGCGCAGCCCAAGGAAATCAATTCGACGGGCCAGTTCAGAACTGGGTATTCCGAAGTCGACTGCTAACATTGTCCATAAAAGATAGCGACTTAGAGCGTACAAAATCCAACTTGTGCAAAAGCTGCAGCGATTAACCCAAAGATTGCAGCGCGTTCATAATGCCTGCATACGTTTCATTTGTAACATCGCAAATACGACATTACACCTTTCCTTGAAACGCTCCAATGGTAAGATTACAGGACCGAAGATATATCCATTCACTAATTTTCCTATATCGCATCATCAATACTTTTTCGATGCGTTTTAATTTCTTGTCCTCTTATCACAGCCAGGGTACTCGTTCTAAAAATGACCCTTTATTATCTATGCCTTGCCATAAAACAGCTCACTATTCTTCCTATTTCACAGTATCAGCATTTCGTTTCTGGAACTCCCTAGCCAGCTCCCTCAGGAACTGACGAACAATATTACAATTTAAAAGTAAATTGTTTAAACACGTGATCAGTATTCATGTTTAATTCTCCTTTGTGTGTATATGTGTATACATGTAGGCCTAATTTTCCTCAGTGTTGTATAGTTATAATTTACTTTGAATTTGTTATTCTTGTAATTTGTAATATTGGTTCACTTACCGCTTGCATATTCATTGAATGTAACTTCGAGCCTTATATTATTTTGTAATTATTATTCAGTATGTTTGCATTAATTCACTCAACTTGTGCTTGTATGACTGTATACATTTTTTATTAGTGTTCTTTAAATATTAGTAAAATTGTATCAGCTTCTTTCGTTTCTGGCTAAGTGGAAGAGAAGGCCTGATGGCCTTAACTTCGCCAGAATAAATAAATTATTATTGCTTACTGGCTTTTAAGAAACCCGGAGGTTAATTGCCGCCCTCACATAAGCCCGCCATTGGTCCCTATCCTGAGCAAGGTTATCCAATTTCTATCATCACATTCCACCTCCCTCAAATCCATTTCAATATTACCTTCCCATCTACGTCTCGGCCTCCCCAAAGGTCTTTTTCCCTCCGGCCTCCCAACTAACACTATATATGCATTTCTGGATTCACCCATACGTGCTACATGCCCTGCCAATCTCAAACGTCTGGATTTAATGTTCCTAATTATGTCAGGTGAAGAATACAATACGTGCAATTCTCTGTTGTGTAACTTTCTCCATTCTCCTGTAACTTCATCCCTCTTAGCCCAAATATTTTCCTAAGCAACTTATTCTCAAACAAAATAAATTATTATTATTATTATTACTTTTATTACTATTATTATTATTATAAATGATAAATGTAATGCTGCGGAACATGTATGGGTATTGTGGGTCCCTATCACCACGGCATGGCGCGTCCTCAGGTTGCGGATCGAGGAGACGGCCCCCAGATATGGAGGGTAGCTGTGAATATATTGAATAAGCAGTCGCGGACAGCCGATGAGGGGTGGTCATCCAGCTTGGGGGTTGGGCGAAGGGCTAACAACCCTTCACCGTAAAAAACAGCTTGTTACGAATCCTTCAAATAAGCCTCGGAATCGGACTGATTCTCTGGCACGACCACAGCAAAGGAATAAGGTTTTGAGATTTGGTACTTGGAATGTTACAAGTAACATTAGTAGCAAAAGAACTAGCTAGATATAGAATAGACTTTGTGGGAGTACAGGAGGTTAGGTTAGATGGGAATGGCATAACACAAATAGGAGATTATTTGTTGTATTATGGGGAAGGAAACGATAATCACCAATTAGGAACAGGATTCTTTATTCATAAAAGAATAAAATCAGCAGTAAAAAAGGTCGAATTTATCAGTGATAGGTTATCGTATTTGGTACTTAAGGGTAGATTGTGCGATATCGTAGTTATAAATGCTCATGCCCCTACAGAAGAGAAAGACGACCATATAAAGGATAGCTTCTATGAGGGATTGGAACAGACTTTTGATGAAAATTTCATTGGGGGATTTCAATGCTAAAGTAGGACGGGAGGATATTTTTAAATCAACAATTGGAAAAGAGAGCCTACACATATCTAGTAATGACAATGGAATTAGGTTAGTCAACTTTGCCACATCAAAAAATGTAATTGTTAAAAGTACAACATTCCCCCATAAGGATATACATAAATATACTTGGACTTCTCCAGATGGATTGACACATAACCAGATAGATCACATCTTGATAGATAAAAGACATACTAGTATAGTAGACATTCGAACTTCAGGGGGGCAGACTGTAATTCTGACCATTATTTGGTAATTGGAGAACTAAGAGAAAGACTATCAGTAGCCAAGCGAGTAGAGCAACAAGTTAATATTAGAAGATTCAATATTCCGACATTAAAGGACGAGGAAACTAAGCAACATTATCAGGTCGAAATTTCAAATAGGTTTGGCGTATTAGCAAGTTCCGACGATGTTGAGGAAGAGTTAGATGTGAACAGCATGTGGGAAAATATACGAGATAATATCAAAATTGCAGATGAACAGAGCATAGGTTATTATGAAACTAATAAAAAGAAACCGTGGTTTTTGAAGATTGTTGCATGGTAGTAGAAAGAAGGAAACAGGCAAAATTGAAATTCTTACAGGATCTAGTTGAGGTGAATACAGATAATTATTTCAATATAAGACGGGAAGCAAATCGTACGCTTAGGAATAAAAAGAGAGAATACTTGAAGGAAAAACTGAATGAGGTAGAAACAAATAGTAAAAATAAAAACATTAGAGATTTATATAAGGGCATAAAGGAATTCAAGAATGGATATCAGGCAAGGGTCAACGTGATCAAGGATGAGAATGGTGACTTACTTGCACACGCTCATTCAATCCCGAACAGATGGAAAAACTATTTTGCACAACTACTAAATATACATAGGCCAAATAGAAATGATCGGGACGAAATTGAAACACAAACTGCTGAGCCATTTATACCCGAACCCACACTTTCTGAAGTCGAAATTGCGATAGAAAATCTTAAAAATTATAAGTCTCCAGGTATCGATCAAATTCCAGCAGAATTAATACAAGAAGGTGGAAGCGCATTATCTAACGAAATTTATAAGCTTGTACTTGCTATTTGGAAAAAGGAAATTTTACCAGAACAATAGAAGGAGTCCATTATAGTACCTATCTTTAAGAAGGGGGACAAGACTAACTGTAGTAACTTTCGAGGAATATCACTTTTGTTGACGTCGTACAAAATGTTGTCCAATATTCTTTTGAGAAGATTAACTACATATGTAGATGAAATTATTGGGGATCATCAGTGTGGTTTTAGGCGTAATAGATCAACTATTGACCAGATATTTTGAATTCGACAGATAATGGAGAAAAAATGGGAGTATAAGGGTACAGTGCATCAGTTATTCATAGATTTCAAAAAGGCATATGACTCGGTTAAGAGAGAAGTTTTATATGATATTCTTATTGAATTTGATATTCCCGAGAAACTAGTTCGATTAATTAAAATGTGTCTCAGTGAAACGTAAAGCAGAGTTCGTATAGGTCAGTTTCTGTCAGATGCTTTTCCAATTCACTGTGGGCTAAAGCAAGGAGATGCACTATCACCTTTACTTTTTAAGTTTGCTCTAGAGTATGCCATTAGGAAAGTCCAGGATAACAGAGAGGGTTTGGAATTGAACGGGTTACATCAGCTGCTTGTCTATGCGGATAACGTGAATATGTTAGGAGAAAATCCACAAACGATTAAGGAAGACACGGGAATTTTACTGGAAGCAAGTAAAGAGATAGGTTTGGAAGTAAATCCCGAAAAGACAAAGTATATGATTATGTCTCGTGACCAGAATATTGTACGAAATGGAAACATAAAAATTGGAAATTTATCTTTTGAAGAGGTGGAGAAGTTCAAATATCTTGGAGCAACAGTAACAAATATAAATGATACTCGGGAGGAATTTAAACACAGAATAAATATGGGAAATGCCTGTTATTATTCGGTTGAGAAACTTTTATCATCCAGTCTGCTGTCGAAAAATCTGAAAGTTAGAATTTATAAAACAGTTATATTACCGGTTGTTCTGTATGGTTGTGAAACTTGGACTCTCACTTTGAGAGAGGAACAGAGATTAAGGGTGTTTGGGAATAAGGTGCTTAGGAAATTATTTGGGGCTAAGAGGGAGAAAGTTACAGGAGAATGGGGAAAGTTACACAACACAGAACTGCATGCATTATATTCTTCACCTGACATAATTAGGAACATTAAATCCAGACGTTTGAGATGGACAGGGCATGTAGCACGTATGGGCGAATCCAGAAATGCATATAGAGTGTTAGTTGGGAGGCCGGAGGGAAAAAGACCTTTAGGGAGGCCGAGACGTAAATGGGAAGATAATATTAAAATGGATTTGAAGGAGGTGGGATATGATGATAGAGAATGGATTAATTTTGCTCAGGATAGGGACCAATGGCGGGCTTATGTGAGGGCGGCAATGAACCTCCGGGTTCCTTAAAAGCCAGTAAGTAAGGAAGTAAGTAAGTAAATGCTGTCGAACACATGGAGGGAGACAATACAGTCTTGATACTGTTCGGGCCACCAGGGGCGCACATGTGGAGATCTACTGAAACTTAAGGAGTTTAATATAAAATCTAAGTCCGGTTATTCAGTCACTATTAGTTTAGGAGATATTCAGGTTTCTTTGTGATAATGATTCTCGGAACACAATGTATTATAATCCAAATGGAAAACTGGACATAGACAAGATGGAGGCAGCAGTTTCTATTTCCTTAGTCTAGGAACGGGTCCAGAAACTCAATCCATTATACATACAGTAGAAGAAGAAGAAGAAGAAGAAGAAGAAGAAGAAGAAGAAGAAGAGAATACAAATACTTATTAATAAGCTTTCTCAATCATAACACAAAGTTAGGTATATAGTTGCTTACAAGAACATCATGTCATAAATTAGAATAAATATACTTTTAAATGACATACAGTAGGTGCGATATACGAATCGAGAATCCAAGGAGGGAGAAAATGACCTTGCTTGTCCCCGCTCGTTCCCCCAAGACGCACGTACTCGTCTCGCATGGTCAGTAGCCATATCGAGTGAAGAGAGATGTATGAAATTCAAACCTACTCAGAATGCAACTGCACAGTTGCTAGATATCAGGTGTTAATATATTCATAAAGAGCAAGATGCGATGCACTTATTGTTACGAGTACATGGTTTTATGGGTGCACATAAAACCCGTCACCCGCTGCGAGACGGGTCATGTATCGAGTTTCAAACGCATGTAAAAAAAAAAATCCACTCCTTTATGCAATTATCCACGTCCACTACTGATGAGATAACGACCTCAACCATCGTTACTCTGCCGTCGCTCAGTCAACTGAGACTCGCAAACTGACCGGAGTTCGATCTCCAGCAGGAGTTGTGGTTCATGTGGTTTCTCCTACAACCCCCATTTAACAACGGCATGTTGTCGTCCCTTCTCTCAATAGTCCCTGTGGTTTAAATAATTAATATCCACTGGCGTACATCAGGAGTAAGAAACCGGTCTTCTAACCCGGCCTGGGTTCGAATCACGCTTGGACTGATTATCTGGTTGGTTCTTCCCAAGATTTCTCCAATTGAAAAGTGAATGTTAGGTAATCCATGGCGACTCTCAATCTCATCTGGCTAAAATATCTCGCTCACCAATTCCAACAACGCACAGTTAGTACACTGCCATTAAATAACAGACTAATGAACAAACACTTGACTATCGTTATTGTTACGCCCAGCAACACTAGCATTTCCGGCATTACATACAGAAATAATCTGTGCTCGCGACGTAGGCCACATAGCTGACGTCCTGCCATGGAAAGCTATTAGAGATGAACAACGAGCGAGAATGCAACACTTAAGGCTCATTCACAATGAAAATTAAACATAACGTAAGCGTTAACTTAAAATCAAGAAGTCACACCATCATTCACGATGGGAACATAAACATAACAGCAATCATACTTGGTAACCATGGAAACATTACAACGACGCCATTTCCTCATATTCTGTCGTATACTTCAGCGCTCCACGATTGTGTTCTGTTTGCAAATCACGTAAGTATAAGCATGAAAGTTTGGAGTTTGCAAACTTTCATGTTAACGTCTTACGGTAATGTTTATGTCAATGCTTATGTGAATCATTGTGAATGATCCCATTTGGTAGCCTGGGCGCAGACTTCTGTGTTTATGTTACGGTTATGTTTAATTTTCATTGTGAATGGGCCTTAACCCTTTCTTACCTATAGATACCATATGGCAATAATTAACTTTATAGCATTTATATACTTGTGTGTTTCATATGAAGGTAAATTTTGCTGGATAACTTCTATTTCAATACATTTTCATCAATATAGTTTTGTTTCAAATGTTGCCACTCCCGTAACTTGGTCCTAATACAGCTATTTGTTACAACATGGATTGCTTGTAAATTTAATTTGGGTTAGAAAGGGTTAACAGCGCCCGCAAAGCCGAAAACCCGCACGACAGTATTGCCTGTCGTTGACTGCTTGTAACCAAACATTCAAAATATCGGGAGTTCGGGAGTGATCAACTCTAACGTCAAGCAGCCTTGAATCGTGACAGTTGTTTATACCAGACTGAACTTTTATCTGTTTTGGCAACCGTTGTATATGTATAAACAATCAAGTAGCCTATTTTAAACGTCATCTCCACCTTTCAGTGCAGTAATCCGTTCCCCAATTTTTATTTAATTACTAGGCCCTTATTAAAAGACTAGGAAATTCTTTTTTCGTATGTTTGAGATAAAGTATACAATCTCAAGTAAAAAAAAAACTATTTATTTAACGCTATGTATTATGTTTCTTAGAAATTCAAATTTATTTGAAAATTTGTATTTATACAACCATAGGTAGCGATAGTAGAACCAGAACATTTTGATAACTGTGATATTGATTTCCTTTGTCTTTTTATACCAATTAAACATCTCTAATGTTATTTCAATTATGTATGTTATTCAAAGTTACGAAATCTTTCTACGTCGACCAAATGCTATTTCGTAAATGATGAGCGAGACTCGAAGCGCACAAGAGTTACGAGACGAGACGAGACTCGAAAGACAAGTGCAACGAACACAGCGAGAGCGGCAGTTACTTATGTCCATCTCTACTAGCTACATATATACGAAATGAGCGCTGATTCGAGTCCTCATGTGGGGAAGAAATTTTCTCATGAAATCTCGACCAGTATATGCGACAGGTGCCCACCCAGCATAGTGATGAATTTGGCTAGCGAAATCCGGTTTCGTAAGCCAGCTATACGATTAGGGGATCGTGTTAACCACACGTTACCTACGTACTGGTTGGGTGATCGTTCACCTCAGTTGAGACGTACGGACTTCAAGACTCCTATGGGCTATCACGTCATGGATTTTTTCAGTAATGTCACAATTTCCTGTTTTATTAAATATAGTTATTTTAATTTAGTTCTGTAAATATACGTACTAATTACTTCATACCATTCACTCCCTCACACTACATAGGCCTATACACAGTATAAGGTTTTTCAAAAGAGGTACCTAACTTTAATTGTTCTTATGTTTTTCATATTTTACACAATTTTAAAAATTCTGGCACTGGCATATTACACAAGACATGGGATTTTTTTGCATCATTACCTATTTATTGTCGTAATTTCTTCGTAGACATTGTTATGTGTCCATCATTTAAGCAAGTACAAGCAACAGCCGCTCTTCAATGCTTTACACAGCAGTTGAGTTCGTGTTCTGGAATATCCGCCACAGTGTGTGCGATGGAGTCCTTCAACACATAAACTGTCTTAGGCTTGCTCAAAAACGCTCTTTCCTGCAGGAAGCTCCACAACTAATAATAATCTACTGGGTTAATATCTGGCGATCTTGCAGACCAAGTTATAGGAAAGTGTTTACTAAGAACGCGACCACCAGAACAAACACAAACTAGTTATCACTGTGCTACGTAGCGAAGAAGGGGAGCTTCTCAGTCCACTTTCTTCTTCCCCTGACGCGCAAGTTGATTTCACGAGATACCGATTGGCTTATAGAATGTTTTGAGCTGAAGTGATATTCCAAGACGGTGGGTTTAAACTGTTGTCATTCTCCAGATTTGGTTGCATAAGAATATTTTGTGTTTCCTTATGAAATAGGATTTGAAAATAAGAAAATTCGAGTCCATGTCTGTGAAGTAACGGTTAGCGCGTCTGGCCGCGAAACCACGTGGCCCGGGTTCGATTCACGGTCGGGGTAAGTTACCCGGTTGAGGTTTTTCCCGGGGTTTTCCATCAACCCAATATGAGCAAATGCTGGGTAACTTTCGGCGCTGGACCTCGGAACTCATTTCACCGGCATTATCACCATCTGTCAGACGCTAAATAACATGAGATGTTGATAAAGCGTCGTAAAATAACTAAAAAAATGTAAAAACTACAATCAAGTAGTCTACAGTATCAACTGGAAAATATGAACAGTATAGCTCGATTCAACGTTATTGGCTCCTGTCCTTGGTTGTTTGGCTAGCGAGCGAGCTGTGTGTTGCGGCATAAGAAAGACATTTAATCACAAGAGGGGAAGAGGGAAGATGAAGAATGAAAATAATATCTATGCACGTTGCTGAGGGACACTCATGTCAAGAAAATGTAAGTCATCATGACATTGTTTAGTCAACAGACATTAGTGGATAATAACGGAACGTGTGAAAGAATATTGTGTTTTAAGGCGGAGTCCATCGCGACATGATAAGAAGGAAATGTTAGGTGTTATGACTGTATGGCCTGACCTGTGTGACCCAGCCCGTCAGTATTCATGAGTAATTCACTCATGAGGCTCATTCACAATGAAAATTAAACATAACGTAAGCGTTAACTTAAGAATATAAACATTACGGTAAAATCAAGAAGTTACACCATCACTCACGATGGGAACATAAACGTAACAGCAAACATACTTGGTAACTATGGAAACATAACAACAACGCCATTTCCTAATATATTCTGTCGTATACTTCAGCGCTCCACGATTGTGTTCTGTTTGCAAATCACGTAAGCATAAGCATGAAAGTTTGGAGTTTGAAAACTTTCATGTTAACGTCTTACGGTAATGTTCATATCAATGCTTATGTGAATCACTGTGAATGATCCCAATTGGTAGCCTGGGCGCAAACTTCTGTGTTTATGTTACGGTTATGTTTAATTTTCATTGTGAATGGGCCTATAGTCTTTCTACAGCTTGATTCAGGGATTTTGGTCCTTGCAAAAAGTAAATAGACTAAGAGCGAGTTACTCATCAATATTGTCGGGCTGGGTCACACAGGTCAGGCCAAAACACCTAAAGGCCCATTCACAATGAAAATTAAACAAACCGTAACATAAACACAGAAGTTTGCGCCCAGGCTACCAAATGGGATCATTCACAATGATTCATATAAGCATTGACATAAACATTACCATAAGACGTTAACATGAAAGTTTGCTGAAGTATACGACAGAATATGAGAAAATGGCGTCGTTGTTATGTTTCCATGGTTACAAAGTATGTTTGCGGTTATGTTTATGTTCCCATCGTGAATGATGGTATGACTTCTTGATTTTACCGTAACGTTTATATTCTTAAGTTAACGCTTATGTTATGTTTAATTTTCATTGTGAATGAGCCTTAACACTTCCTTCTTATCATATCGCGGTACACTCCGTCTTAAAACACAATATTCTTCCACATGTCCCGTCACTAACCATTATGTCTGTTGACTAAACAATCTCATGATATGAGTAGCGTAATATCAAAGCCGGACATCTGTCGTCTCCATAGTTTTGATCTAGACGCAATTTTTTAATTCACAGTGTTCTTTGTAATATTTAACACAATTTATTTTATAAATGTAGTGTTAGAGTTTGCGTATGGTTTCACTATAACTGGAAAGAGCATGAAAAATTGTATAAAAGCCACAGCTATCTAAATTTCGATTGAGATCAGATGTCAGTCTTTGATATTAAGCTACTCAAAAATATCTTGACATTAGTGTCCCTCAGCTACGATATTATATTCAGTAATCCTCTTCCCCTCCAATGCATGTTTGTGATTAAATTTATTTCTTATGACGCAACACATAGGTCGCTCACTAGCCAAACAACCAAGGACAAGGGCCAATAACGCTGAATCCAGTTGTACTTTTTGCAGGGGCCAAAATCCCTGAATAAAGCTGTACCATGTTACATTCAAAATACATTTTGCAGTACGGCAAGGAGCCTGTGTTGCATGTCGCAATTACACCCCAGATCTCCAACACTCTGCAACGGGGTGCAACAATTATTCTCCTGAGCGCTTTGGGATGAGGACAGTTGGCAGATATCCGGCCCCGCAACCCTGCCGTGCCGCCGGGTGTTGTGCGCATGCATAGTGGATGGGAACGCGAGGCCAGACACGTTCCCAGATCTCCTCTCCCTCCGCCGCGCGCAGTGCGCTCTCCTTCCAACACTCATAATAAAAACGCGCTCCTTATCACAGCACCAGCCCCTTTGTCTCCAGCACTGTCACGCCAAACTATACAAATGCGAATCTTTGTAAGCTTTTTATTATCACCGCCACCATTTTCAATATAAGCTACTATCTTCGACGTCATCATCACCGTCACAGTAGTTTTCATTCTCGTTATTCATCATCATTGTCATAATCATTACCTGCACCATCAACATTAACATTCGTTATCACTTGCATCGTCATCATTATCAATATTATCTGCATTAAAAGGTAAAGGTATCCCCGTAACATGCCATGAAGGCAGTTGGGGGGGCATGGAGGTAGAGCCCCATGCTTTCCATGACCTCGGCGCTAGAATGAGGTGTGGTCGGCACCACGCTCTGACCGGCTTTTACCCCCGGGAAAGACCCGGTACTCAATTTTATAGGAGGCTGAGTGAACCTCGGGGCCGTTCTGAAAGTTTGGCAACGAGAAAAAATCCTGTCACCACCTGGGATCGAACCTCGGACCTTCCAGTCCGTAGCGAGCTGCTCTACCAACTGAGCTACCCGGCCGCCATCTGCATTAATATTATCATCAAACAGAATTATGTCTGTTCCGAGATTTTGACAGTGCAAAACATTCAAGCTATCTTTCCTTTGGTCTGTCAATATTCCTCTTCCATCTCGCCTATTAGTTTATTACGAGTTTCAAATATGATTGTGGATGTGAGTCATTCTTTCAACAAGTTGTTGCCCTTCATTTCTGAATTTCACTATTTTGACTATAAATTAAAAAAAAATAGTTACACACATACTGGATATTGTACCTCACAAGTTCTTGCAAGGAGTTGGTCACTTCCGTGCGTGTTGCCAAGAACAGTGTTATTGATCGACTCAATGGGGCTGTAAATTGCAGCACAATGCTATACAATACTTTTTCAGTAGGTTATTTAACGTGATGACCAGGGATAGGAAGTTCATGCCCTAAAAACGTGAAAATATGTATGCATTTATGTTGTAAAAATAGATAAATATGGTACAAAATATGCATTATCAGTCTGAGATTATTTTAACAGAATAATAAGGTATAGGTAACTTAAGTTTAGTTTATGGATTTTGAAGTGCCTGTCTCATTGCTGAATGCTCCATTTATGCTGTTACAGTTCACAACTAAGCAGTGACGTATGTTTTCTGTTGTCATTCTTCGCCTGTTGTCTCTCACCATAGCTTGTAGAGCGACAAACTTCGTTTTACGTCACAAGAAGTAAGAGGGGCTTGCACAAAAGCTGTGAGCTGTTCTATAGAAAATTTTGTTGGTTTTTGGGATGTTTTTCCTTCGAGAATATCTTCAATTTCTCTGATAATAGCCAGGGCTTTTGGAAAGAATATTTGCTGTTTTCTCGTTCACTTTATCTCCTACTGATGTTAAACTGGATATTGTTCTATCGAAATCTGCTAAAGACTGCAGTAAAGGAATACCAATTGCTAACTTGAGAGGCTCCTATGAGGGCGTCATCGTTACGTTCAAAATTCATAAACATAAATTAGTCGTGTTTACGAGGTTACACATTTTTAAAAAATGAGGGAAAGACAAATTAACATATATAATATGCAGTTTTAATGCATAAATGTTAAAATCTGATGCTTTTATTAATAAAGGCAAAATATGCACTTTTATGCACAATAAAAGTACTATCATTGTATTCAGAAATTTGTGATTCAGAATAATCGCACAACGATAGAGAACAAATATGCAAATGCATGAACTTCCTTTCCTTAGTGATGACATTGGTAATAGCCAAATGGTATTTGGGGAGAGATGAGACAGGATTTGCCAAGCGATTACTTGATGTTCGTTTAAGATTGGAGAAAACTTTAGTATAAAACTTTACCAAATACTCACTCCAAGCGGGAATCGAACCCATGTCCTAGCACAGCTCCTTATCGGCAGGCGATAGCGTCTACCGCCTGAATTGAATTGAAAGTGAGGGGAAATGGGAGGAGAAATTTAAAAGAAATTCGAAAAGTGTTCTTGCAAATGGAGTTTGAGAGAAACTGAGTATGTGAGCTCCAAGCCTGTTGTTCACTTGTCTTACTCCGGGTTACGCTGCTCCACTGAAGGAGCTCTAAAAAATTTTGAAGGGGAAAGTCAAAGTTACCACCTGAGCTACGCCGATGACTTTTAAGTCATTTTACAAAATAATGTTGGTGTACAGAAACGTGGAAAAACTATTCATAAATAAGAGCGAAAAATTATTGCCAACTTAATTATAATGTTTAAAATAAAATCAACATTTCCTACGGCGGAAAAATAGGCCTAAATAGGCGTTCCAACAATAGAATTCTGATAAAAAAACATTCGTAAAGAAACGAAAATAAAACATGAAAATGGATCAAAAATCTCTAATGGAACCAGGGGAACACTCACCTGGAATACTCAATAGAAATGTTATACAATTACTGTCGATTTTGATATGCCGGGGATTAGGACAGAATTTTATGTAGTTCAGAAAAATGTTCAAACGTGCCGAAAAGTACTTTCCATCATTTCTTTTCAACGAGGCGTTGATTCATTACCTATGTAAAATCTTGTACTTAATCAGGTTCAAATATTGAAAAAGAAAGATAGAGACAGATAGACAGATAAATTCTGTAGAACCAAAATTAATCTTTACGTAGATAATTTACAGAGTTTGCATCATCACGTACTCCCTTCACTTTCTCATTCATCATACAAAATATCAGATTGCTGCGCATTATGCGATTGTCTAACACAGTGGTCGTCAGCACTCGCTGAAATGGGTGAAGTGTAACGAGTGTATCGTAATATCCTCCGTCGTGCAGATGGGAGAGGTAGAAAGCATATCCGCAAGCAGCCACGGATGCACGCTAGCCCGAGGGTGCATTGTGCTGATGACCGCTGGTCTAACATTTCTTCTTTATTTAACTCTCTAGTGCACAGTATCTTGTTTCTTGACTAAAATTTTGCGGCTTATTATTAATAATAATTGTTACCATAACAGATAAACCAAAAAATTAATCTTTACGTAGGTTCTTCGTCCAACAGTGCATATATTGTGAAATCCCGTCACCAAGTCACTCAGTTGAGTGCGCTCCTTGTATAATGGCAGTTGACTGAATATAATATGTCAACATTAGGCCTATGTCGAACATTGAGTAAGGCCACAAAGGGAAAAACACTAGAGGAGAAGGATCGGCGTAGCTCAGTGGTTAGAGCGCTTGGGGCGAATTTTTCTGCTCTAATAATAATTGTTTTGTAAATTATATCAACATAATATTCTTTCTTAATCGTCATATTTTACCCAATGGCGGGTACTTTACTTTGCGCCATTCATCCAAGCGTCCCCCTCTAGGAGTGATGCGCCAAACTGTAGATCTTTTTGCCGCCGCGTCGTATTGCCTTCGGTGCACCATAGGAGGCAATCTACATACTGTACTGTACACGGAGGATTCCGACTGCGCGCTAGATAAATTTCTACCTGTTTTAAAGCGCCCGACTGCGCGCGACGGTTAGTTTTGAGTATATATCAAACTGCGCACGGCGATTATTCCTGTATTCTCCTTCCCATTTTTTGGAGATTTAGGACTCTCTATGAATGCTAGTCTATTTGCCATTCATAGATATGGTTAAAAGTGTAGTATCATATGCGTGTCGAAATTAGTAGACTATAGGGCACTTGTCAAGAAGTTAAAATATGCATACCTGTATTAGAACAGGGCATTTGTCAAGAATTTAAAATATGCACTTAAATTATGTGGCTTTCTTGCAATAATAACAAACACTCTTTAGGAAATGCAATCCTAAGATAATTCCTTGCCTGTATTTTAAAATTAATTCCTCTATGTATTGCCTACGTTTTTCGCAGACAGACATAGATTTGTAAAAGTATCTGTCAAGAAAGTTGTATATATTATGTAGATGTACACACACAAGGAGTACATCATATCCACGTCATTTTATATATATACTTGAAACAATCGACAGTCGTTAACAGTTCTATCATCCCTATAGCCACAACTATTCTCGAAACAAATTACTGACAATATTTCCTACTATAGTGCTGTCACAATTCTGTTACTCGCAAGCATTTCACATATTTGTGGTACATCCCCTCGCGCGCAGTTGGCCTGTTTACACTTCAGTAGCACGCGCGCAGTTGGCCTGTTTACAATTCAGTCGCTTGCGCACAGTTGGGCAAAAAATTGACTCTTTCGCGAGCAGTCGGTACCCACCCTACATACTGTACTCCAACCACAAGAAAGTCTCCAGAGAATGAAGGGAAGCGGGGTGATGCTGTGAATGAATGTTGATGTCATAAGGTCACACACGTGGGTACTCATATCTCTATTGGCTATCTCTTAAAGCACAAACCATAACACATTTTTATACTACCCTAGTTACATAATTAGATCACTGTTAATCTCTTGGTCTTTTAATCCCACCATACAGGAAATAACATATGGAGGAGAGCGCATGATTTTTAAACTGACGTTATAACTCTAATATTATCTATCTACTTCGCTCCAATAGATGACGCAATAGCAAGCACATTCCTTTCACGGTTTATCTCCTGGTTGGAGAACAGTACATAGCTCCTCATGATTAAGATCATTAATGACGCAGTGGTGGGATACCAATATAGTGGAACGAAGTACCTCGCAAAACCTACGACCAAAATTAGGAATGTGTGGTTTCAAGTAGCAGGTTGGCTTCTATTGTTTGGCCCTGTGAGCGAAAACATGCTGTAGACAACAAAACAGGGTTTCCTTACAATTTTCAAGTGTTCGTAACTTTCTTCTCCCTCTCGGTCACTCCTTGTTTCTTCAGTATCTTTCCAACATGTTATTCTAAAGACAGAGGACATTTGAAGTAATTTGCTTAAGTAATATAACAACCAATTAGATATTGCATTTTAATCAATGTATAATGTCCTCCAGCTTGGGGGGTTGGGCGAAGGGCTAACAACCCATCACCGTAAAAAAACAGCTTGTTATGAAACCAAACAATAAGCCTCGGAAAGGGACTGATTCTCCGGCACGACCACAGCAAAGGAAGTACGAAATGGAACTATAAAAACTGGAGATTTATCCTTCGAAGAGATGGAAAAAATTCATATATCTTGGAGCAACAGTAACAAATATAAATGACATTCGGGAGGAAATTAAACACAGAATAAATATGGGAAATGCGTGTTATTACTCGGTTGAGAAGCTTTTGCCATCTAGTCTGCTGTCAAAAATCTTAAAGTTAGAATTTATAACACACTTATATTGCCGGTTGTTCAGTATGGTTGTGAAACTTGGACTCTCACTTAGAGAGAGTAACAGAATTAAGGATGTTTGAGAATAAGATTCTTAGGGAAATATTTGGGGCTAGGAGTGATGAAGTTGCAGGAGAATGGAGAAAGTTACACAACGCAGAACTGCACGCATTGTATTCTACACCTGACATAATTAGAAACATTAAATCCAGACGTTTGAGGTGGGCAGGGCATGTAGCACGTATGGGAGAATCCAGAAATGCATATAGTGTTAGTTGGGAGACCGGAGGGAAAAAGACCTTTGGGAAGGCCGAGACGTAGATGGGAGGATAATATTGGATTAATCTTGCTCAGGATAAGGACCGATGGTGGGCGTATGTGAAGGCGGCAATGAACCTGCGGGTTCCTTAAAAGCCGTAAGTACACACATATAATGCAGAGAATTAAAAAAAAATTAATATACATTTTGTTTGTTGTTCAGTCAACTGTCCGAACACAGATCCGAACCTCAGAAGTGATACCAAGAAGGCACCACTTATGAGGCAACTAGGTCCATTGCATACATCGCCGACTAGCTACATATTACACTAGTCAGACTTCAGATGCATACAAACAATTGTTCTTTTTTATTTTTTTTTATTTGTTTTTTTATTTTATTGGGTTATTTTACGACGCTGTATCAACATTTAGGTTATTTAGCGTCTGAATGATATGAAGGTGATAATGCCGGTGACATGAGTCCGGGGTCCAGCACCGAAAGTTACCCAGCATCTGCTCGTATTGGGTTGAGGGAAAACCCCGGAAAAAACCTCAACCAGGTGACTTGCCCCGACCGGGATTCGAACCCGGGTCACCTGGTTTCGCAGCCAGACGCGCTGACCGTTACTCCACAGGTGTGGACCTGACAATAGATTTACATATGAGCCAGAACCTCAATCAGAGGATATAATATACATGACGATAAAGTCATATTTCGAATTTTATTGGTCATATTTTTGTTTTTAGGTCTTAACTGCAAGTTTATATCCTATTTTTTAGATCATAAGAATCCGCCCCTTACTTATAATGAAAAAAAGGCTGATTGTGCTTTGTTTCCAATTATTGTAACATCTTATTTGTTTGGCTAATTTCGTTGATTATACTTCATTTAGCTAATATCACTTGTTTTACTTGTTATGCTAGTTTTAACCCTTAAATTGACAAAGCATCCTATAGGATACAACAGGTTAATAGGCTATATATATATATATATATATATATATATATATATATATATATATATATAATTTGAACTGGTAATGGAAATTACGGGAAAACGGCTGAACGGATTTTAATAAATAACCCCTCATTTTGAAGCTTGGAACCCAATTTTTTTTCGGAAAAGTAGTAGTTTTCAGTGAAATGTCAATTTTCCTACATCATTTTCGTATTTTTCAAAATCCATCTTTCGTCAGTTTTGAGAAATACATAAGCCTAATCACGGCCGACTTGATACTCGCTTCCTTCTTTGTATAGCCTACTGATTTCTCAGAATAAAACAAAACACAAACACACTACAATAAACAATATCACACGAAGGCTACGACTTGCAGGATTGCTGACATATTTAGAGTTGAGATGGCTCAGATTCTCTGACATCATAATTCAAATATGTCTATCTTCATTTGTGTAACTTTTTCAGAACGTTTCTGTAATATTGGTTATTAAAAACTTCATGACTTATTAAAATGAATTTACAGGTCAGATTCTCTGGTGTGTAATTTTCTGAGTAGAGCTGTCTGTGCGTTGGATATTAAAAACTACAAAACTTAGGAATGTTTGATGACATTATTACCATTAAAAATGAAATATTATTATAGTGAATGCCATGATGTGAGTTTTGTTACTAATCATACAGATTAATGCTGTATTGGTGATATGAAAATGAAACATTTTGGGTTTATATAAGTAGACGTAGAGAATTTTTTAAGTTAGATCTTCATTTCTGTAATATTTACTGAGTGATGGCTATATAGTAGTCCATACAAAACTTACATAAGATAACAATTTTGTTATAAAAAATGAAATATTTTTATAGTTATTAATCAAGTGGTATGGATATTTTCGATATTATATTTAATGGTGGTGTAGTGTAGATATTTAAAGCTGAAAGTTAGAATTTATAAAACAGTTATGCTATTGGTTGTTCTTTATGGCTGTGAAAATTGGACTCTCAATTTGAGAGAGGAAGAGAGATTAAGGGTGTTCGAAAATAGGATGCTTAGTAAAATATTTGGGACTAAGAGGAATGAAGTTATAGGAGAACGGAGAACTGCACGCATTGTATTCTTCACCTAACATAATTAGGAACATTAAATCCAGATTTTTTAGATGGCAGCGCATGTAGCATGTATGGGTTAATATAGAAATTATTAATAAGTATTTAATGAATTTCAATCTTAGGGCATCTTCAGATATAACAAAACATGTTATCTGTTTTATTATATCTGAAGATGCCCTAAACGGCGAAAACGTTCATATATTGTTATTAAATAGCAAATAAACATTTGCAAGTTTATATGCCTTAAGATTGAAATTCATTAAATACTTATTAATAATTTACCAGGCATATTGATATATTAAAATGAATTGTAAATTACTATAGAAATGCATATAGTGTGTTAGTTGGAAGACCTGAAGGGAAAAGACCTTAAGGGAGGTAGACGTAAATGGGAGGATAATATTAAAATGAATTTGAGAGAGGTGAGATATGATGGTAGAGACTGGATTAATCTTGCTCAGGAGAGGTACCGATAGTGGGCTTATATAGGCCTATGAGGGCAGCAATGAACCTCCATCTGTAAGTAAGTGATATAGATATTTATATGTGTGATTCTCTTCAGTATTGTCTGGAGGATGCACAAAAATTATAATGCCTAAGGGAAGACCAGAAGGTATTACTTACTGATAAAATAAGAGGCCTACAAAATGTTGTTAGTGTCCCGATCACTTTAGCAAGATACTTGGCAGGATAAAATGATTCTACCCTCTACATTTCAAGGTAGTTCACGAAACATGCAGCAGCTATACAAGACGCTATGTTTGTTGTTGGAAAGCATGGCAAATCTGATATTTTCAATACTCTAACCTACAATCCTCAATGACCTATTGCTTCACTACCACATGAAAAACCGACTGATCGTCCTGTCCTGACATTGTTGCTTGCGTTTTCGCATTGAAACTCAAGAACTGAAGATGTATAGGTTCAATAAAAAGTATTTAGCATGAAGAAAACCATTCAGAGGGATATGTTTATTATGGAAGCAAATAACTCCCAAAATGTCTGGTATTCTTCATTGGAAATAAATTTAAAAAATTTGAATTTGAACTTCTACTGTAATGAACTTAGTTTGCAGCATTTGCTATAATTTTAATAGAATAGAAAAAAATTGGTAGGAAGATTAAAATTTCACAATAATATAATAGTGTACAACATATAAAATATGGACATTGCGATAGTTGTTTTCTTTACGGTCCGACAAGGTTTAATAAACTAGTGTGAGAAATGAAGCTTAGCAAATTTAGCATGCAAGATATTGCTTCAATCCAATTATTCCTTCCTACATGCTACAGGGAAATTATCCCAAGAAATTACATCCAGTCTCACAGCACTCAATATCACCGAATCAGCAAATATTTTGGACAAGTACGGCACTGTAGATACGCGAAAGGTACGGCAAGTATTAAGAGAAAAAGCGTTTGAGAACTGGAGCCAGAAAAAACATAAAGGCAAAGGCGTGCTCTTATACCAACAATATACCCCGGCCAATAAGTGCATCCGGAATCACAATGGTCTTTCCTGTAGTGAGTGGAGGGAAGCAATCAAGATGAATGCGAACGTGTCAGCTGTGCGTAGTGTACCTGGCAGGTCTTCGGGCAGTAACCTCTGTCGACGTTGCGACAGGGAGGTTGAAACCCTTGCCCATGTCCTGGGGGCCTGTCCACACGGTGAACTTCTACGAAATACGCGGCATCATACAGTAAGATCTATAATAGCAACTGCCTTAAGGAACAAAGGTTATTCAGTATATGAAGAAGTACACGGCATACCCAGTGAGGGCAGTAATCGAAGAATTGACATAATTGCATTTAAACCTCCCTCTCTTGAAGGTTACATCATAGACCCTTATGTGAGATTCGAATCGCACGAACACCAGCCAGAAGAAGTACACGAGGAAAAAAGGAATATATATGAACCTTCCATCAGTTTTTATAAGGACAAATACCATCTGGAATCCATCGTCATTACGGGACTAATGATAGGAGCCCGTGGGACCATACCCCGGTTCCTAGTCGACTTCTGTAAATCTTTTGGCCTGCATAAAAGTATTTTAAGAGATCTAACAATTGCAGCACTCAAAGGCTCAATAGCTATTTTCAGGCATCATACATATGGACCATGACTAATTCGCATCTCCTTGACGTTACTTCGTTTAACATCATGTGTTTCAATATACTTAAAATTCTTTCTTTTTCACTCTAACAACAATTTATCACTAAGCCTCAAGGCTTTTACTCTATTGTATCATGGTACTCTTTGTCGACGGCAACCTGTAGTGGTTAAAGGAAGAAATTAAATTAATAAATTAATTAATGTATAGGAAATCTACTTGTTTCTTAATTCAGATTCAAGATTAAATTAGGCTAATTAAAAACAAAACTATACTCGATTTATTGAATTTACAAAAACAGTGTAACAGATTACTTGCCTAAAACATATCTTCATTCATTCTTTCGTCCCGTCCAACAATTGATGCCATAATTTCTTCCGAACTTTCTTGAAGTATCTTCTGCAATCTATATTTGGTCTTAGACAGTGAAAAGCCAACAATAGTTCAGTAATAATGATAGCGCGAACTTGAAAGAAAAGGGTTGTATTCTCAACAACCGCATCTCACCTTCAGTCGGAAAAGTGCCCTTAAGATGTTTATGCCTTACGAAAAACCATAGGGACATCATAATTAACACAATACAAATTAACACATCAAATTATCTTTAACAGCAATAACGATATAAGTGAATACAATGGAATTCCGCTCAGGAAAATAGTTCTGTTAATATTCCGTCATTGATAGTCAATTAGAATTGAACACGATTATACGTAGGCAATCTTACTTCGATGTGACATGAATGAATACACTTATTGAAGACTGTGATGTGTATCCACGTGTTGATAAAGGTATGTCGATGGCTGCTGGCGTCTAACCGTGTTCATAGTTATATCAGCGAATTCCTTTCCTGACTATACAATAGATTTCTGTACAACTTATTAACTTACTTCTCGACGCTTTTAAACGAGTTACATTATTTCTAAATATTTCCTAAGATAATTAAAGAAAAAAAATTATGGTTTATTTAACGACGCTCGCAACTGCCGAGGTTATATCAGCGTCGCCGGTGTGCCGGAATTTTGTCTCGCAGGAGTTCTTTACATGCCACTAAATCTAGTGACATGAGCCTGTCGCATTTAAGCACACTTAAATGTCGTCGCCCTAGTCCGGGATAGAATCCGCAACCTCGGGCACAGAAGGCCAGCGCTATACCAACTGCGCCACTCAGGGCAACGATAATCATAGACAAATGGATAAAATGCTACAGGGTAGTTATGCCCTGGGTCACAACAATTTGTTTCGTTAAAGATACAAAATCTAAAAAAGTCGTGAACTCATTTCGAGTTAATCGCCGTTATATTTCAAAATAATAGGCCCACCTATTAACCTTAAAAAAAAAACATATTTCGAACATCATTCTCAGATGAACTGACTCGTAGATATAACTGAATATCAAAAAAAGGAAAAGAAACCGTCCAATAATTTAGAAGGAATCTCTACACGCAGACGAATAGGCAGATAGCATGCCTAAAATATTTTTTTCGTTATTAGTAAACATGCATTTCCGCGAATAATACGAAATATATTTTTGCAGCATCACAAAACTTTAATAAGAAAAGCAGAAACTTAACACACTGTAAATAATTTTCTTCCCATCGAAATACAGTAGCTACACCAGTGACCACGAAGACGTATCCCTAGGGAACTGACTCTTATGTGCTAAAAAATTTAAATATATTTATTTTTATGTGTTAGAATACGAAAATATTTGTTATAATGAAAGAAAAAAAAACTAAGTATGGCAAAAATAGCTTGCTTACTTGGAAAAAATGTACACACCAGTTACACTCGAGTATCATTGCTAGCAGTTGTCCGATATAATTGCAGCGAACAAGAAAGGCCATCTTCAAATTCTCCACAACAAATACATGCCGAATATCTCTGAACAACGACTTATACTGTAAAAACGATTCTTCCACATCACAGGACATCAGATGTGCAAATTGAAAGAAAGGAATGCCACAAACACATACAATGGCAATTTCACCTTCCAATACTTCAGCAATTTTATACATTTTTTCATATCCAATGTTTTTCCCGGAAACATTCTGAAATTTGTCCAAATATGTTTTTAAATTTATCTACGGCTGAAGACGTGATCTGCGATCTCAAACTCGATTTTATTTTCGGCAATTTAAGAGGCTAATAGACAAACATCTTATCGTAAATGTTTCCAAGTACTGACAATGCGACGCCACTATTCTGTCTGCCCTTAAAGATTTACTAATAAAAAAATGTTCCGCTCTTCCGTCACATAATATGTATACACACTATGCATCTTGTGACCCGATGACGGGGAATCACCACATTTGCGACAGTTCTGCACGGGCTAGGGTCGGTCTTGGGCCTTGAAGAAACGCAAATCTCTTTTCCTCCCCGAGAATTATATATTTATTAAAAATAACACGATTTTAATGCATGCACGATTAGATGTCCACCCGACATCCTTCCAGAACATTAGACTACCGGTATCGTAATTTAGGGTGCTATTCATACATTTCGCTAGCCCGCGCTACGAGCGTGCTAAACAGGATTCATATCATATCTAACACTGGTTTATGAATACGAAAAACGTTAGTTCGCTGATCATGCACCGAAAGCCCGTGCTAAGAATGTCTATGAATAGGGCCCTTATTGTTTAGTTCGACTTCACATTTCGTACGGAATTTGTCCTGTCTCTACTCTATTACACTATTTGACTGGGGGATAGAGATGGCCGATATTTCACAAACCAATATTTTGTCACAGGTATTTCTTTGTCACAGATAAACCTGTGACTGATGACGCGAAATATCTGTGACAAAATATCGCTATCGAAATCTGCTCCGTATTCTGTGACTGATATTTTCTCCTCTACGTCGTAGGTTTGCGCGTGCGCATGATACAATAACAGCAATCTGGCGGTAGTTTCTCCATCTTATTATAAATGGTGCAGTTATTACTTACTTACTTACTTACTTACATATGGCTTTTAAGGAACCAGAAGGTTCATTGCCGCCCTCACATAAGCCCGCCATCGGTCCCTATCCTGTGCAAGATTAATCCAGTCTCTATCATATCCCACCTCCCTCAAATCCATTTTAATATTATCCTCCCATCTACGTCTCGGCCTCCCCAAAGGTCTTTTTCCCTCCGGTCTCCCAACTAACACTCTATATACATTTCTGGATTCGCCCATACGTGCCACATGCGCTGCCCATCTCAAACGTCTGGATTTAATGTTCCTAATTATGTCAGATGAAGAATACAATGCGTGCAGTTCTGCGTTGTGTAACTTTCTCCATTCTCCTGTAACTTCATTCCTCTTAGCCCCAAATATTTTCCTAAGCACCTTATTCTCAAACACCCTTAGCCTATGTTCGTCTCTCAGAGTGAGAGTCCAAGTTTCACAACCATACAGAACAACTGGTATTATAACTGTTTTATAAATTCTAACTTTCAGACTTTTTGACAGCAGACTAGATGATAAAAGCTTCTCAAACGAATAATAACACGCATTTCCCATATTTATTCTGCGTTTAATTTCCTCCCGAGTGTCATTTATATTTGTTACTGTTGCTCCAAGATATTTGAATTTTTCCACCCCTTCGAAGGATAAATCTCCAATTTTTATATTCCCATTTCGTACAATATTCTGGTCACGAGACATAATCATATACTTTGTCTTTTCGGGATTTACTTCCAAACCAATCGCTTTACTTGCTTCAAGTAAAATTTCCGTGTTTTCCCTAATCGTTTGTGGATTTTCTCCTAACATATTCACGTCATCCGCATAGATATCACCGTAAAAAAAAAACAGCTTGTTACGAATCCCTACAATAAGCTTCGGAATAGGACTGATTCTCTGGCACGACCACAGCAAAGGAATGATGTAGTTATTATACGAATTAAATAACGACACCTTTGGTTACCAGTACTTAATCTTGTGTAAAATTCTGTCTGAACAACTGTTTTATTTTGTAATTATTTTCCAATGTTTTTCCGAATACTTATGTTTCATTAATTTTTATTCTATGACTCAATGTTATAATGTTAATGCACAACTTAAAATAATTTATCCATTATATTATATACAATAAAAAGAATCAATTTTTAAAACGATTAGGATAATCATATAACCTCAATTTCTCCATACCCAACTACATTTAAAAATGATGAACTGGTTAAATATCTATTATATAACCTCTTGGTACATGAGGTTAACTTTTGACATGTTACTGTTCAGTTAGGCAAGTATCTATTTGTTAATGGTACATGTACATAATTTCTTTGTTGGATTTTCCCATATAAATCACTGATGAGTGATGTGATCGCATTCGTATTTCACTGCTCTTCAATATTTCCTGCTAAATTTTTATCGATGTGACAAAATATCAGTGTAATTCATGCTACGTATCGATATAAAATATCGGTGTGACAAAATCACCGATAAAAGTCACAGATATTTAATTGTCACAAGTCACAGTTGTCACAGATACTTGAAAATATAGTTTAAGCTCATCTCTACTGGGGGATCACTTTCTCATGCTCCTACTGGACTGACATCTCTCATAGCAGTTCCTGACCCTTGTGGCCTGTTATAAAAGCTAATCTCTGGTATTGGGTCGGGTTCGGGTATGGTTCAGATCGGACCGGACCGGGCAGGGCCGGGTCTAAGACTTTCGGCCCGTCCAGACCTTTTATTATTTGCTGGGATATTGCGACACTTTAATGGGAATGGGCGACAAGTCTGAGCTTTGTTATACTGAGCTCTTATCGGTTATTTATTTTAAACGAAGCAACAATAAGCATTCCTAGAAATTATATTATATTGCAAGACTTCTCGTTCATGTTAATTTACTCTCAGATATCATTGATAATATGCTGCCTAGCAGTTTTCACTTCGCAGAACTTGTGGCATTACTATTACGGAAGTACAGTCAAAGATATTGCAACAACAAAAATGGATCACGCATTCACAACACAGCGCGTAGAAACTCTTAAAAAGATAAGGTACGTCTAATTCATATAACTTATTTAGTTTTAAAATATTGAGGCGTTCTCAAATATTAATGCAATTTTAAAAACTCCACGATTTATATCTTTATTATAAATTTCCAAAGAGAGGAGAGGCTGTTCAGTAACCTTTATGTAGGCCTATATGAAACGAGTCAAAGTCAGGATAGAAGACATGTCAGAAGAAAGCGAAATAGGGAGAGGAGTATGTCAAGGATGTCCTTTATCATCTCCCCTGCTCAACATCTACTTGCAAGATTTAGTGAAGAACTGTTTTCAGAACATAGGAGTGATAGCAGGAGGAATAAAGTGCATAAAATTTACTGATGATATAGCGTTGTTAGCAGAAGACGAGATGATACTAACATAAAGGATGCTACTCAAGCTAAATGGGATGAAGATAAATTCAAACAAGACGAAGATCATTGTCATAGGAAGAAAAGTAAGGAAGGTAAACTTGCGAATTCTAAATGAGGCAGTAGAGTAAGTGGACAGCTTCAAATACTTGAGGTGTACTATGAGCAGTAACATGAGCTGCTTCCAGGAAGTCAAAAGGATAGCAATGGCAAAGGAAGCTTTTAACATAAAAAGGAGCATCTTCTGCAGACCTCTGGAAAAACACCTAAGGAAGAGACTAGTGAAGTGCTTTGAGTGGGGTGTAGCATTGTATGGGAGCCGAAACATGGACATTACAGCGAAGTGAAGAGATGCGAATAGAATTACTTGAAATGTGGATATGTAAACGAATGAACGTGTGAAATGGACAGACAGAATTAGAAATGAAGATATGTTGGAAAGAGTGGGTGAAGAAAGAATAATGCTGAAACTGATCAGGAAGAGAAAAAGGAATTGGTTGGGTCGCTGGGTGAGAAGAAACTGCCTACTGAAGGATGCACTGAAAGGAATGGTGAACGCGAGAAGAGTTCTGAGCAGACGACATTAGGATATATGGATCATATGCAGAGACAAAGAGGAATGCAGAAATTATAAGACTGGAGAATGCTGGGTTTGCAGTGAAAGACCTGCTCTTGGGCAGAACACTATGAATGAATAGATTTCAAAAAAATACGTATTTACTTTTTTTTTGTGAAAATATGTTTTTATATGAAATAAAAATCTGTTTTTTACGCTTGGTACTTGACATTAAGAATTTTTAACTTTGTTAGATAATTGCGTTTTATCACGTGCAAAAAATATTTTGTGCGAGATCGTGCGTATTTGCTTGTTTTCCGCACAGAACCAATACGCGGTAAGTGTGAAATACCACATTCAGTATTCCCAACGTAACACACACAACAATTTCCCTCTTCTTACCGCTTAAGCGCGACATTCATTTTACTGCTTTAGGCTTTTAACATTATTTTTAGAGACGTTTAACATAGTAATAATTATAAATTGGAAACTTACCACCGCAATTTCACATAAATTGCAATGTTAATTATTGCTTTTAAATATTTGCAAAAATTAAGTAAAGTCTACTACTCCACGAAACTTATTGCATTCCTGATACAAGTAACATTAAGGAAGCCGTGAAAAAATCAACGAGATTCCAGATGCCGATGTTATTACTGCAATATGTTGTATAAATAATATTGTTAAAATATTAAAATGAAAAATAAATCATTACATAATCTTACCGTTTGTTTTAAGTTCGCATTTATAGACTGGGGGGGGGGGGGGAAGACAGATGTATATCACGGCCTGCTGGAGTATAGTAAACACAGAAAACATTTTACAGCAACAATGTTGAAGAAAGATATTTTGGTGTTCCGAAGTTGGCGTCATTAAACAGAAACCAACATGGAGATTTCATTGCAACTAATTAGAAATTCGTCTTTCAGGTATGTAATAAACGATCTTCGCACAAAATAATGTACGATACACGAGCGGTATGTTTGTTTTCATGTTCGAGGAAAAGATTGAAAAAGCGAAACGTAGTTGAGCTTTTTCAATCTTTTCCTCGAACATGAAAACGTCAACATACCGCTCTCGTAACGTATATTTCTATAATCACATAGGAATCCGCTCCCTAGATAATATCACTATGGTAACTACAGCAGCAGTAAGCCTCGTAGTCACTATTACAACAGTCTAGTATATACAGTCATGAAGCTTGAGTTTATGAGGGTACTATAAACAATAGACTGTGCAGGTACTATTTCGCATTGTCTCTACTGAGGCGATAGTAGCGATCCTAGTGGTTAGCAACTATCTATGGATGCATATTTACTATGTATTGAGCTTCGTGACTGTATATACTAGACTGTGCTACTACTGTGCGAGGTGTTACAGAACTAAGAAATTTACATTCTTACCGTTGGTGACGAAAACGTGGTCGACCTGTAACTCCTGACGCCAACACAAAGAGAACATCCGCAACCAAGCGTGAATTGCGAATGAATGAAGCTCGTTGATCGTAACTGCCGTCACCACAAACCTCGCTACCACACATACTATAGTTTTCGACCTAGTGCTTGCGGTTGAATTCTGAACGTCCATAGGCAGCAGGATTCCTTGGCGGTGGGGTCATCACGGCGCAGGGTTACCACTTAAGACGACACAGGACAAACAAGATAACTGACACAAAACCAGCTCCAATAGGGATATCCTGAACTAGCACCAACAGATAGCGCACGTGTACTTTGAGAAATGCGCTTTGCGTGTGCATTTGTTTTTCGGTATATAAACATTGAGAATATACTGTACGTAGTGTATTAGTATATGAAACACTCTTAAAAACAACTAAAAATGGCAATTTTTTGTTATGTTCCTATATGTAAAAACCAGGGAAAGCTTTTTGTCTTCAATCAGGCCCCGAAACATTATGAATATATGCTTTAAACCTCAAAAAATACAAGTAATTAAATTGCGCCTCGAAAGTGCTAGCTATTAAATAAAAGTAACTACTTCAAGTAAGGAACTGTTGACTACAGTGTCATTTTGGACGAGGGAAAAGAAAAATTAATAAAAACATGCAATCTCGACAGCGAGCTATGTTAGCTTAGATTATATGCAGTAGTTGTAGGAGTCTCCGAAGTTTACGCCTGCAGTAAACTCTCGATAAACTGGGATGTTTATTATCCAGGACTATCCGTAGTGAAATCCATTTCGTGAATAATGTTTTTAATGTACTGTACCCTAATTATTAAAACCAGGTTTTAACTTCAAATTTTCAAAATCATTCTACATAGTATTCAAAACTGCATGTCCTTAACTTACAAAACGCACGACTAATCCTGATAACTAGTGCGATCATATTATATCATCCTATTAAAAATTGCATTTGATCTTTCTGCAACTACAGAAAAAAAAAATACAAGGAATTCAGTCTCGATAGTCCCTTCCCTATAAAAAAAAGCACATTGGTGGCTGCATATCCTGATTTTAGCGTACAGTTCTTAAATATTAATGATTAAAGAGGGCAATATTCACCGTCGACTTAGTTCCTATTTTTTGTTCGTGCACCTCGCTCTCAAAGTTCTCGTTTAGGTTCATGAACATTCAATTTACTCGTATCCTATATTCTGCATACTGCAGATTCCCCCATCCATCTTGGGGAATCGTTCAATATTATACAGGTTTACGTTATTATTTATTGTAAATTAAATTAAATTATGAGGTAAGAAAATATTGAATTATATTAAATTATTCTATGTTATACAAAATAATTGTAAATATAAGTTTGACACTCACAGAAAACCAACAAACGGGAAAACGTAATCAACTCTAGCATATGACATAACATAGCCCTACAACATGTTGCGCCGCCTGGAACGCTCCTGCCATCTAGCGGTAAAACTTCGCATAAGATATCCCTATAGGACCTAATGCTTGCGGTTGAATTCTGAACGTCCATAGGCAGCAGGATTCCCTGGTGATGGGGTCATCACGGCGCAGGGTTACCACTTAAGACACAGGACAAACAAGACAACCGACACGAAACCAGCTCCAATAGGAGAGAGAGATAAAATGGCTGTCGGCTCGAAATTTTAGCGCAGTGCGATGTGTCTGATGAACGTGACTGAGGTATTTTCCACATAGTACTAATGTTCATCCAAAAATCTTAGTATCGAAATGATAAATTGTACACCAAATTATTTCCGCAAATGCGAAGAGAGCATTCCTCGGCGTCTCTTATGGATGTCAGAGATCCGGATCTTTACGCTTTAAGAAGGATGGTGGAGTAATTGGTCCAGCAAAGAGAGATGAAGAGTTCTAACCCCTGCGGAAAAATTATATGGTGCGGTCTCATACTCGATCTGAGAGGGGTGCAATTTACCAACCTGACAGGTACGCCTTTCCGACATTCCTGAAATACTAAGTGCAAATCAAAGTACCTCGAGGGATCGACCGCTCTCCACGGCCCAAACGAGACGTGTGTTAGCGCCCCCTTTCACCACAGCCCGCGGGCCCGTTTTCAATTTCCATGCATGACTTGAGAGTAATGAGGGGTCTGTGGTATGTGTGGCACTTCGCAGACTCTTTTCCACGTGATTTCTTGCTCGCAGATTCCGCAGGATTCTCGTCCCGCACCACAAATTCGATTGGAGAAAAGCAATAATTTCTAAATTGGATTAAGACTAACATGGTCCAGAAAAGAGTTCGAGTCCTTCGGGTAGCAGTAGTAGTAATAGCAGCAGTACCGGTAGTAGACGTAGCAGCAGCAGTAGCGTATAATCTTTTTAATTCGAACTCCAAAGGAAATATGAGATTCTGAGAGAATTGTAATTGTTCAAAATTCGACTTAATCAAAAGCCGATTTTCAGGAAAGTCAATTGCGTAACTGACATGATTTCATTTTACCTTGGTTTTATTCGTTCAAGAAAGGATGAAAAATGTTGGCCATTAATGTTTCGTAGCTTCAGATACATTTTAACGTTATAAATGGTGCTCATATGTATGCGAAAACAAATACTAGAATAAAAAATGCCACGAGAAACGACTAAGAATATGCAGTGAAAATGTTTTTCTTTACAAGACGTTATCGGCCTCCTCACGCAAGAAGTACAAAATTAATATTTGCATTTCCTTCCAGAAACAGAAAACAATGCACACGAAAAAAATTTATATATTTTAAAAATGCATCTACGTACACAATTGAATATATGTAATTTCGTAAAACTGGTAACGTTTCAAAAATATAATTTTCACAGATCAGAATGTTATAAGAAACATACTTTTTCGTACATAAATCCGAGCTTAGTTATCAATAGAGCCCGGATGTTTAGGCATTTATTTTGGTTAAAATAGGCAGTGAAATAGGCATTTATTATTCATGGAAACAGACAAAAAATTGATAAATACTTAATAAACTATCCCATACGGTTACATGTCACAACAAGATGCTTTTTTAAGTTGTCAACTGTCATAATGAGCCGCCTGTCAGAGAGAACGTTTTTCATGGTGAAAAAAGATCTTTCTACTTCTACTGAAGTGATTGGAGCAAACTTAAAACAATTTATTTAAGTGACAAAGATGGAATCGGTAGGGGAGAAAAGTTTACCGACTTCTTGGAAACATATGTATTGCTGGAGAATAAGATTCTCAGCAAATATTTGTGTGAGGTGAAAATATATTTTTAATTTGTACAACCGTTCTTTTTTGTATTTTGATATAATTTATGTGCGGTTTATTTTAAATGCATAAAAAATATAGAAAATGTACAATAGCGACGTAAAAAGACATTTAGCCTTAAAATAGGCAACGGGAGCTAAAACAGGCAAAATAAAAATTGGTCTATCATCCCCAAATGTGTGGAAACAGGTTTATCTCTCATAGGTCTTTCATACATACACTCAGTTTTAAAAATGCATTTTGCCTAACATCCGGGCTCTAGTTATCAATATACCTCAAACGCTGTCTTCCATGCAGTCCCTATCCTGCAGGTGTCCAATGCCTTGAGCTATAAGATGTTAGAAAAACGACGCAAATACCGAAAACTTGTTTGCAGAAAGAATCCTGGAAACGCAGTTACATCAAAATTTGTTTCCTCCAGTACAATACTTTCTCTATACCTCGTATAATTAGAACATAAAAATAAATAAAATCAGAATCGGGGGTAGCCTACAGGACGAGTCGAACCATGCCAAGTTTCAAGCTCTGGAACCGGATTTCACCCGGATCTGAGTGCAGTTTTTTTCATTTACTGCTTTGTTTAACGATGTTGCAGAAAATGGGTTTTTAAATTGGCAATGCCGAGGGATGTGGACAAATAGCTGTTGAGCCAATTTAAGCTAGCGCAACTACTTCAAGATGTAAATACAAAAGAGTGGCGTATGAATAAATACAAGCACTACAGATAAACTTTCGAAACTGTGACTGTGTGAGAATCATCTAGAATGTCCACTCACAAAATCAATGTTCAATTCGTTTCACAAAAACTGTATCAGATGCAGAAAATGACCTCAATACTAATTTAAATTAAGTACTTAAACAAGACCAGGATCTTATTTCGAGGTACAAAGTATGTAACAATTGAAATGGCTGCTAATAAAATTGTAATTGCGATAGTCTTAGCCAAAGCGGTTACTAATATGGCTGCTGTGAAGTCGGCAGAGTTAGTTATGGGTCATTCGATATCTCGTGAAATGTAGCTGCGCGGAAGGGGAAGAAAAACGTGGACTAAGAAGCTTCCCTCCCTCGCTACGTTTCCACTCGCAGGTAGTTAGCTCCCACATACCCTTACCCCCAACTGTAAGCTACCTGCCTTTGCGGTCACTTTATTTAAACGGCCACCTGGCCAAAAGGCCAATTTTCTCTGGAACCAATTGGATTTTCCATAAGTTCAATACAAGTTCTCTCTTTATTCAGCGGCCACCTCATGCGCCGGCCAGCGGCCGGGGTCTATTTGGATTGGAGCCTGACTATAACGGTCACTGTCCAACAAAAAATCTTTTCACGGATACTGTCTGACCTATTTTTTCGACGGTTAGAGGACAGGAAGCAATAGCTAAGTGTACAACAGTACACCCTCCATATCTTAGGGTTAGTTGGTTACTGTTTTATGACTCTTGTCACTTTCCACTCCGACCCTGCACAAC